>NC_034438.1:41721493-41826120 GCF_002078875.1 Numida meleagris | reverse complement strand
GGCTTCTCTGCCGCTTTAGCCGCCGGACCGCCCGGGGGCTGGCTCTTGTTGCCGGCGATTTTTTTTTTCTTTCCTTCCTCTTTTCTCGTTTTTTTTCTTTTGGGCCTGTCCCCCCTTGTCACGGACGCAGACCCTTAGACAATACCGTGACAAATATAATCAATAACAACCAATCCATCAAATGAGGCAGAGTTCCGTAGCAATTATGTGTGTTTTGGAAGCAAAATAGTTTTGGAGGAATTTCTTGCCTCAGATGTAATTGGAAAAGATGGAAAAATACATCTCAGTTCAGGATTCACAGATTAATCAGAACACAGAACCTCATATTTTCACTTGATCATTCATGTAAGAATGAAGTTGTAGCCTCCAACGTAAGAAAAGATCAATAACTCACACAATATTCTTGACAAAATAGATTATTTTGATGTAGACATTATGTGGACCCAGGTTGCAGCACACTGCTCTGGGTATGTTCATGTATGAGTTGCTGTAGGAACAGAAGCATATCTGTTTTCCCTGGAGCACACTACAGACCATAAAAGAGACAGTGGCTTCCCTTATAGACTCTGGATAAAATGACATGAGAACAGAAGTAGAAACCATGGTTCTGATAGACACATCATTCAACTCAGGGCTCATTTAGTTACCATACTTCTCAGCAGAGCCTCCTCCTGTGCACGTATGTCTTAAAAGCCCCATTGGACCTTCTGTAAATAAAAGAGTATGGTACTCTCCACTTCCAGTTCTTTCTAATTCAGACATTTGCCTTTCTTGATCATTGTAAAGAACTGCTCATGGAGAGTGCAGCTAATGGCTGCAGTAACAGAAATAATTTATCTTGTTCAACATTTATGAAAAGAGCTGACTAGCCCTGCCCCGATAAAACAGGTATCTACTTTCATCCTTTATGTAGGATGAGGACGGGAAAAGGATGGAGCTGAACAATCTTTCAATTTTATTATTTATCTTATTTTATTTTTCCAGGATGAGACAGTGGTTTTTGCTTGCCTCCAGACCTAAAACTCCATAAAAACCTTTTAGCCTGCAGGAGGAGGCATGCTGGTAATAGACCCCTGCTGTCTGTTCACAGGGCTGTTGGGACAGAGCTCCTCTCTTTGCAGTTCCTTTATCAGAAAAGTTCTTTCAGTTTTTAAATCAGAGTACTGAGGAGTCAGGAGGAACTGTCACAGTGAACAGATCAGTTCAGGGCTCAGCATCTTCAACACATCACACACCTCCTGTCTCCTTTTAGCTAGACTACATTTTTTACATTGTGTTTTCTTCTACAATCTCTGCAGTCCATACTGAGAGACAAGAGTTTTACTTCCAGATGAGCTACAGTATGTTATGTTATATCCTTCTCTCCCAGCAGGAGAGAACTTCACTTGCAGAGGAAACTGCATATCAAGGCTGCTGAAGTTGCCTTTGATTAGTACCTTTGCCTTTCATTGGTGAGTCATTCTGTTCTTTCCTCCTGTGAAAGCTAATCTTAGTTGTTGTTTGGTGGCAAATACTTTACAACTGCAGAGTTATTCACTAGCAATGAACTCAATGCATTTCTATTTACAGCAATCTTCCCACGTTCTGTTGTCTTGTGATAGATCTGATCTTCACAGAATCACAGGGGATGTCACTGTACCCTTCTGTGCTGAAAAAGGCTTGAGAAAAAAACTGCAGTACAAGAAGCGGAGAAGTGGGAAAGGGCAATGGAAAAGTCCTCCATAGAAATGCTCAGAGGTATGTATTTGTTTCTGAGGAGATGGAAAGAAAGCCTAAGCACCAAGAAGCTGTAGAACTATCCTCTAGTAATCCAAGCTCAAGAAGTCCTATGTCCGTGGTTAACACCTCTTAACACACAGCATAATATCCCCCTGATGAAGAAGGGGAATCTATGTAAGAAAGGCAATCATTTGAAAGAAATGCTGTTGTAGTCAGTAATTAAATTGTATGACTGCATAAATACAGATAACTCTATATCACAAAAGTTTTGCATCCTGTTGGGAAAATTAGCAGTGAGTGAGGAGCGCTTCTGCCCCTGCAATGGGAAATGAAGCTGATTTCAATACGTGGAATGGAAAATAAGATAGGGTCATAAAACACAATTGGCTGCTGACGTTCTCAATTACAGTAGGATATATCAACTTCATTTAAAGTTTTGTTCAAATCCTTGTTTGTGTCTGGGCTTTGTTAGATGCTACTTTGTTCTATGTTTGAGTTATTTATATATTCTTCCAGCTTCCGTGAAGGAACACAGCAATACTATCTGAAGAACTAATAGCAGGAGAAGAACTTCCCAGTGTAAATTACCACATGGCATCAGCCTCCAGGCTAACAAAGGTTAGTAAGTGCTAGTTTGAGGAATATGACTCTCCTCCTGCCTATGGGACTATCATGAGCTCTAGCTGGTTTGAATTTCAAGAAACTGTACTCCAGCTGTTAACTCCAGATGAAATTGTGCAACATGAAGAGGGTGGCAGTTTCCCTAAATGCTAGGACTTCCTGTTCCCACCTGTTGTTTCCAAGTCAACTGTATGGTTGCACCATCAAATTTGTTACTCAGTTCAGGGTAACAGTCTATTAAGGAAGTTATTTGGCATATTCTGTCACTGTTAGCTATTGACACAAGATGCAATCCTGCAGTTGCTTTACCTTTTTATAGACAAATGGTAGCTATGCAGAAAGGCAACAGCAGTAATTACTTGGAAACATGTTAGGAAATAATGGAACATTTATAGCAGCTTATACTCAGCTTGGTGAGCAAGAAAGAAGCAGGAGAACTGTCCCCATGGATTACCTTGTTCTGCAATGACTATCATAATATATATATTCTTAGAGGGAATGTTTTAATGGTTGGCACATGGATAAATATTGCCTACTGTGGCTTCTTTTTTTTTTTTTCTCTCTTCACCTTTCCATCCAGTATCATTTACTCCTCATCAGAACTACTTTGCTCTGATGAGTTCCAGACATATTTCAGGTGCATAATGGAAATCAGGTGGGAGGTGGAAACCTAAAACCTTTTGAATATCAGGCCTAATAGTTACATGTATATCCTCAATAGTTACATGAATATATATATCCTCAATTCTAGGTCTTTCCCGAAAACAGAATCAAGAGAAAATAAAGTTTGAAATGCAGATTTTTTCCTTTTTTCTTTCCCCTTCCCTTTCCCCTTCCCCTTCCCCTTCCCCTTCCCCTTCCCCTTCCCCTCCTCCCCCCCCCTTTTTTTTTAATGTTACAGTCGTTTATGCAGCAGTGCACACATACAGTACCTGTAGCTTCTGGATGGCCAGACGCGAATCCTAATTCTATAGCTGCCAGTTCTATAGCTGCCCAGCACATAATGAGTCAAGACAAAGCACTGATGCTCTCAAAAGCAAATTGTTAACAAGACTCTATTAGTGTCCAGATGCAGAAAGAACAGATGACATCATGTTTGCAATAGTTTTATGCTATCAGGCAGAATTTGGAAGGAAACTACAACTTCTGTCATCCAAAACAATTTGCAGTATGTTTTGCCAGGACAGATTGTTCCGATTTTGTTTGTTGACTGAAGGATTAAAAAACACAACCAATGTGAAGCTGGTTTTCATTAGGCTTACTTTGGAAGGTACAGAACAAGCTATTACTTTATGCATCTTCATCAAAGTACTTTCACACTCCCCACTAGCCTATGCTCCCTTTCCCAGGACATTTCACTTCCGCTGCATTCTGCCCTTCACAAACTCCTTTTCTTTTCTGGCATTTTGTCTCTTTAATAGATGTTGCAAGTCATGCTGGTTTGCAATGGCTATGTGATGTATGCAAGAGAGGAAAAGTAGGATCAGAGCCCTGTGCTTATGTTTGCTTGTAGCCGAGGGAAAGATCTGAACTCAAATTTGCAGGGAGGAAAAGATCTTATATTTTTCATTGGTACAATTTCCAATATGTTTCAGCAATTGTCATGGCCTAAAGCCCACAGCTTAAAAGCTGGTATTGAATCTGTACTTCCTTTGATAAGAAAAAATCCCCACTGTGCTTGTACAGGTCTGAAAGAATGTAAAGCATAACACTGAATTCAGTTCTTTTATGTAGGCAGGCAAAAATAAACTGCTCACTAACTGTTTCCTAAGATCTTCTGACATTTTGAGGCACGCCTTTTATGAAATACCATTCCATGTTTCTGAAAAACTCTGCATGGGTTGTTGTTTGGTAGCTCAGGGCACAGATGAAGGTGGATCAGGACTTCCTTTTTGCACATTCTTACACATGTGATCTTCAGGTCGGATGTTAGGAAACATTTATTTTTTGAAAGAGTGGTGGGATATTTGGAATAGGCTGCCCACGGAGATGGTGGAGTCACCATCCCTGGGTGTTCAAGAAATGTGTAGATGTGGCACTTGGGGACATGGTTAGTGGACATGGGGAGGATGGTTTGATGGTTGGGCTAGATGATCTTAGAGGTCTTTTCCAGCCATTATCATTCTAAGATTCTATGATTCTGTCATTCTAGAGTTAAACCTGGCTGGCAGAGCTGCAATGCTTGTTAAAAAAGACTCCATACCATGTGCGAAGAATTTGCCCATGTGTTTCCTTGACATTTGCAAACAGGCACTCTTGAGTCTCCCTGGAGGGAAGGAATAGGAGGGACTGCCTCCAACAGAAATGGCTGCCTTGTGCGTCCAGATGAACGCGTGGTAGGAGGCAGTTGCTACCCCGGCATTCTCCAGAAGCAACACACAGCAACGTAACTAACACTCCTTTTCTTAAAGGTCCTGACACCGAAAAAAAGAGAAAACCTTTCATGAGTCCAAACATGACAGTTAATTTACATCTAACCATCTCAACATGTCTCAGAAAGTGTTTCCTTTCTTAGCAAATGATCACAGTCGTGCAAGGCAATATGGATCCCACTGTCAGCTTACCAGGATAAAAAAGGCTAGGTAGATAGCAAAACACATGGACAAGTTGAGCAAGACAAGTCGCACAAATCCTTGAATGAAGATTTATCTTGGAAATTCAGAGCAGTTATGTTCTTCTGTGGACCCTTGTACAGGATTGTGTAAGGGTGCATATTAATCATACTACACTGTTCTCAAAGTATAAGAAACTCATCAAAAATAAATTAAGTCAAAAACATTTCCTATAGTACTGTTGATACAAAAGTTAGAAAACTGTGGTTGGACTAGCATGAAGTGGAAACTTCTGTGTGATTATTTTGTACTGTAATTTCAGGCTGAATATTTTCAAAATCTAAAGAAAGACTTGGAGTATGACAAGAACAATGCTCACAACAGAAGGATTGAATTCAGACAGGACTTAAGCTTATATGCTGAAAATAAATGGATACAATAGTCTGCTTACTGTCATTGTAGAATGATTATTTGGTAGATGAATGCAATTTGATAGTTATTATACTATATTACAAGTTGCTTTGTGCTTACCTGGGCTCTTCCTAAAAATACTGTATGCTATTTACAAATATCTATATACATACAAATACTACATTTTTCTGCATTGCTTCAATGTGTTGCGTTGTACTACATGAACTATTAATCTGAATGTAACAGGTAACCAAGCAGAAGTCAGAGCAACTGAATGGGAAGGATAAGTAAGGACAAAAGGAGGCTGATCTTTACCAAGTACTGAATTTTAGGTGTATAATTGCTAAGCTTGACAAAAAGAGCATTTCATTAATAAGCCTTGCATAAAGCAGGAAAACTTCAATATAAGCTTAGATTTATTTCTTATTGTCTGAATTCATAAAATCCTTTCTGTAGTTAGATCCTGGGATTTTGTGTGGAACACAGTTTACTGGAGATGGAAGATACGCTCATATGAAAGCCATATTCTGACCTCCATGGGTTACAAAGTGAGATGGATGCTCTAGAGTAGGGGTCTGCAACAATCCTCACCCCTTGCTCTGAAGTATTGCTCTTGAGTACATCTGAATACCTATTTCTGACTGTGCTGTATTTTCCACTCACTCTGCCTCCTTCTGTCTGTTCCCAGTAAGTAGTTCTTGCTGCTTCCTTCCAGTATGATGGATGGTTCCTTGGTCTCTATCAGTGTTGTGGATGCAGTCTGTTGGTTAGAGGGAAGAAAATGATGTTCAATCATTGTTCATCAACTCTCAACATGTCTCTTTTGGGTCCAAAGACTTAAGAATTTTTTTGAAAGCATGCTGACTACAAAGATAGCAGGCAGCTTTTGTTTCTCTTCATGTTTGGGCCCTGCTCCTGTAAATGGAGGTTATCCGATCCCCTGTGATTCAGTTTGTCTATTATTATAAGGTATTGGCTGTGCAATTTTACCTGTGCATAGCCACTCCATTGAAGATGGTAGGAAAATCAGTTTCTATCATAGAAGATGCTTTGAATTCCATTAGTATTTATTGACATTCATTCCTTCATGTCTCTTCACAAGTCCTTGCTTTTGAGTGTGAATATTGAATTAATTGTGCCAAACTTGTTCCTAAAATTAAAGAGACTGAGACCAAGCTAATTTAGATTTAAACTATTGATTTCTTCTGAGTTATCGATTAATCCTTTTTCAAAAGGATAATTGAGTAAGAATGAGTTTTACAGCCAATCACTTCTTCTGTTTTCTATGCTATGCACTTGACATTGACTGTCTATGTTCCAATAAAATGAAGAAAATGCTTTGATTCTGGCATTTCAGTTGCCACACTAGGATACTGTATCTGAGCTGGCATTTAGGAATACTTATTTATTTGTATCATTTGACAAGATTACTAGTCTCTAAATTGTCTACTGGGAAGCACCGGTTACAGTTTTTCAAAAAATTGTTAGCTGAGACATTTTACATAGGTTCGAATAATATCCACTGAGATCTTTATAGCATATTTTGATAGTAAAAAGTGAAATATTTGAGAGAAAATGCAGTTTACCTATGCAAGTAAGATAACTTTGCATGAAAAATGAGGCTGGTAGAATTTCTTAACACTAAAAAATAAGTATTTTTAATCTGTAAGTGAATATGGTGCAGTTGCTTTTGTGAGGAAGAATATTTTCCCTCAGTAGAAATGATGGTGAATTTCCTACATAATTTTCTTCAAAAATGTAATAGTGCATTAGGGCTCATTTAGAGCTTTGTTTTTCCTTATTATCACCAAACTTAGTTTTAAAGATATTTTAATTTCTTTCTCCTGAAAACAATATCCTGTACAATAATCAAAGTCATCAGCTTATTTTAAGATACATACATAATTAATGCAGGGAGAGACATTTTTCATACTCTTCCAGATGATTAAAAGCCAAGCTGTTCTCTGTGCAAGCTAACAGAGAGAAGCATGTCAGCAGCTGTGACAGGCACCACTGGTGCAGCAGCACATTTTGGCACTTCCACATGCTGTTGCATGCAGCAGAACCCATGCTCCAGACACTTTCTACCTTCTCTTCCAAGAATCCTTCCTGTACTCAGCCACCCTTCTGTAGCCTGCAGATCTACCAGAGGGTACAGAGTAATGGTGGCTGTTGAAACCACCATACTGTGAACAGTATTTATGACCAAAAACAAGTCAGAAAAAATACTTTCTTATCATTTTGCTTGATTTCAATTTATAATAAGAATTTCAGTCTCATCATCCAAGGTATCAGAAGTATTATCTCCAGGGTGCTGTTACTTATACAGAGCAAAAAAAGACCAAAAAATTTTAGGTGAGCAGGTTATGATTTACACAGAGGGCGGTGAGGCACTGGCACAGTTTGCCCAGAGAAAGTTGTGTATGCCCCTTCCCTGGAGGCGTTCAAGGCCAGGCTGGATGGGGCCCCAGGAAGCCTGGTCTGATGGGTGGCAACCCTGCCTAAGGTGGGGGTTTGGAACTGGATGGAAAAAGAAAAATGTTGTTTTGCAGTCAACCTGCTCAACTTTGCATGCTGATACCAAAAGAGAAGAGGATCTTGTTTTTCCTTCCATGCTTCAGAAACAGCCTGCAGTTCCTTCCCACTTGTTTCTACAAATGCAAGGGTATTAGGTGTCTGACTGGATAAATTACTTCTGCCTACCCACCCAAACTCATTTCACAACCTTCTCAGTCTTTCCCTTCCATTCAAAAAAGCATTAATGGCTCGGTAATGAGCATTTTCATTGATGTACACAATTAAATAAAAGGTATTGTGCTACAAATTAATTCTGTTATGTGGTGCCAGCTCGATAGAGGATCCAGGAAGTAATCCCATATGAATTGAAGTTTGGGAACCCTGCCTCTAAAATCTTGTCTGATTCCCATTGCTGTAACTTCAATTTGCTAGCAGCTTGCATTCTGGGCGTCGTAAGGACTTATTTCAAAGTCACACCTCATTAAGATGTGGGAATAGAAGACTATAGTCACTTTATTAATATTTCCAGAGGTTGCTGACTTCTGAAAACTAACAAAGAAGAACAACCTCATCTTAAAAACTCAAAGGGAGTGAAACCTCAGGCCTCCCTGCCTGTCCTCTGGAAGACAGAAAACCCAAAATTACAGGCTGCTTCAAACCCAGAGCTCAATCTAGCACAACTGTTTGTCTGTGCACGTACTGGGGAGCTGTGACCTGAACCATGGCAGGAGCAATGCAGAGGCATCTGAGTGGGTGCCCATGACCCTAGCCAACAGACTCACTCCTCAATCTTGGTGCAAGTGCTTGGCCATGTGGATGTCCTTGCTTGGATCTCTTTCCTGCAGAGGTTGCTGCATACTAGCATGGGTCACCACGGGCAGCCATATGAACCATACTGTGCTTTCTGGTTGAGCCTGGAAGATGTTTGACCAAGAAGCTGACAACAGGAGGTGAACTGCTGTTGAGCACCAGGTGGCACCACCAACAGTGCTGGTTCTCCTGTCCTATTGACAGCAGGCCATATGGAAATATGTCACTTTTCTGGCTAGGAGACACAGAAACTAGAGAAGAAACCAGGCTGCCAGAGGCTTGCATCAGACAGCATCCCAAGAGCTGCAGCAACCCTCTGACCACTCAGTGTGGCCTGTCCGGAGGTGTGGAAGTCTTGAAATTGCTTGCTATGAGGGCGGAACAAAAACAATGGCAGCAGTAACTGTGGCCTTGCCTTATCACCACTCGACATCACATTCTTGCCCAGATTTAACATGTCCACTTTCCGAGTGGCCACTTACCTCAGACACAGATCTGCCTGTCTCTTAGGTATGTTATTTGGCCTGACTGCTTTTTAAAATTACACATGGAATTGCATGCTTCTGGATGTTCCCCTTATGTTTCCGAGTCATATTCTGCAAGAGGTCTTCATCTGCATCTAATCATAACCACAAGCTCTACTCAAGTTAAAATCATTTGTTTACTTGATACATGCGAGATCTAAAGAGTTCACTGGATTAGAGATTTCTCTCTTAAAGATTTACCACTCTCATACTTCCCTCCAGGATTATATTAATTGCTAAAAATCTAAGAGGAAAAAAAAATGTTCTGTGTCCTTTGCCTTAAGGAGATAGTATCACAATAGCTATTCTTTGTACAGTCTCCTCAATACAAATGCAGATCTGCTCTGGCAAAAAAACCCTACTGGACAGAAAGATAGAAAGATAGAGATGAAAGCCATATATATAATTTTCTTTCATCACAAGCACTTGTCTTTTATCTGGTACAAATTACTTTTTCTACTGAACATGTAGTTTGAGTGTGAACTCATATCCATACAGATTAAACAAGACAACTTTACCTTCTACATGTACTGTCACTGTTCTATTTTTACATTTTGTATATAATTCCTCATCAAGTACCAATGTTTTTACAGGGCTTCCTGCTGTGTTGATCATCATCCCTCCTGATGATTTGGGTCATTGGCTATGATAATGGGAAAAAGATTAGACAAAACCTCATGGGAGCAAAATCATCTCAAGAGCTATTTCTGGACTAATAAGCAAGCCGTATAATGGGCCCAAATGTTTGTTAAAAAAAAGGACACATAGTTTATCATCCTTAACTACATAAACTGTATCTCAGACTAAGATTTTGGCCTCAGACTTCTTACCTTTACTTCTAATCTTTTACTCTGATCTATAAAGAGTGATTCTAATACCACAATTATCTATTTCTCCACTTTTTGTATTTCCTGCTCTGTATGCTGTACTTCTGAAGCTGAGCACATGATATATGTCATCAACATTTCCAGGACCTTGCTATTTTCAGTTTAAAAAACTGGTTCCCTGAATCCCACACTGTTAATGTAAAGCAGTCAATCAAGAGACTCTCTAAGAAGCAAGTTGGAGTTTTAGAAAGTAGGCATTCTTTAATAACAGTGCTGGATACATGGGCGATACTCTCCTCCTGTCATGCATACCTTGCACAAGAAGGTCTTCAGTTTATACACTCAGAGATCTTCCCGGAGGTACATACATATTCCATACAAAGAGTCGTGGAACCTTCCTTATCTATTCAAATACAAAGTCTGACAGAATCTCCCTTATCTATCCAGTACAAAGTCTAGCAGAACCTCCCTTATCTATTCAAAACTAAGACACAGATCCTTCCGATTATCTAAACAAACAACAAGGTTGACCATTAAGGGACTTAACAAGCTGTAACTTGTATCAACACAAATCCCAGCTGATTTCTAGAAAGTAGGAAATAGGTAGAGCCTTGACTGCTTTGACTAGAGCACTTGTGGTGCCTTCAGGGTCACATCCTCTTCCTACTTTGGCCGCTGCCAAATGCAGTAACATCACAAAATCAAATGTAGATCATTCTGAAAGTAATACCTCCTCATTATTTCCATGGAAACTACAACAAAGAGAACAATAACACTATTTGTGAGAGCAAATTCTTAGCTATAAAACACTGTTTTTCAACAGAGTCATCACCATTAGCCGATTCATGTGGATAAGCTGATGGAGACTCTCTTCATTTCGTGGTATGACAGCTGTGCATATCTATCTGGAGCATGGTTTGTCTTTCATGTCACTGTCACTACTGTGAAATGCACCACCCACTGCCTCACTGTGCACACATCCACTGTTCAGTCTTCAAAAATGTTCAGCAAATGTCAATAAATGTCAATGGGTGCAAGTTTCAATGGTTTACAGGCAGGTTTGGCCTGGTTCCATGACTAATGGGGCGGGGGAGACCCACGACCCATGCCCCAGGAAAGGGAAAGGGGAAAAGAAGAAAGGGTAGGGAGATGGGCTTAAAAACAAAACAGTGGCAACAACCTGAGGAGGAAAGTTAATTTACTAAATAAGATATAGGAATGCAAGGTAACACAACATAATACAGTATAATTGGAATTGAGGCTAATAAATAAAAAAAAATGAGAGAGTGTCCAAAACCTGAACTCTAATGCTGAAGGTGATACAGCTAGGGAGCACACACGCTGTCAGGACAAGCAGGAAAGGAAAAAAGGGGACATCTCATGACCTGCAAACAGTTCTGTCTTTCCCTCTGAATGGAAAACAGAAATGCAAAGTCCTCTGGGACATGTACTTGTTCTTCTCTTCTGAGAACCAGGTACCCGGAACTATCAACAATCCATGGAACTGGAGCATCAACTCTTTAACTCCCAGTGCTCTACATAATGTTATGATGTGGAATACCGATAACAAAAATACATAAAACTATGACAGCAATGTTTTTCCCCATCGAGGACTTCACTTCCGCCCCTTTGCTTCATATGCAATTCCATGTTAGATTCTATTCTGTCAGACTGCCCCTCTGCTGCCATCTGTCACATGGCAACAAAACATAATGGAATATTGGTGGGAAGGTTCAACCTCTGCTGCCATACCACCAACATCTGCCTCTGTTGTCGTGGGTCAGCATAATAAAATAAGAGGGATTACTTTCAGAGCAGCCCTCACAGACTCATAGAATGGCTTGGATTGAAAGGCACCTTAAAGATCATCTGCCACAGGCAGGGTTGCCAGCCACCAGACAAAGAACTGGATCAGGTTGCCCAGGGCCCCATCCATGGTCTTGAAAACCAGTCAATAGACAGACCCTCAGCATGGTAGCCTGACTATCCTGGGTAACCAAGGACTGCAACACACTAAGCCTCGAAGCCCTGAAAGGCTGACCAGGAGCTATGCTCACACTGGTCCCACTAGAAAGTGCAGGTTGATGTGTAGTTCTTCATTTCATGCACATGATGTGTCTCAGAACAGAAGATGTGTTTATCAGAAGAGCTTAGGTTAAACAGAGAAAGCTGGGGAGCAACTAGTAAAAGAGCAGTACTTCAAACACTCATCAACTTCAAACATTCATCAACCTAGCAAAGAGAGAAAACAGATCATCAGAAGACCAAAATTAGGGAATACCTTGTTTTTACCACATGCATCCTTCTTAAGTCACTGATGCAGGTTTGCTGTTATATTCTTTACCAACACTGAACATGATCTTGAGGTCTCTTAGGATCTTACTGGGTCCATGTAGCATAATCCTTGCAATGGGACTTTAGAACTTGCTGCACTGTGGTGAATGATAGCTCTTTTAAATACAATGGAATATACCAGGTGCTATGGTATGTTATTGAAATCTTCCCAGAAGTTTCTACTATGTTGGTCAGAGTGACATAACACAAACTGTTATTTATACTTTTAAGCCTTTCTTTCAACAGTTGCTTAATAATCTCCTACCTTCAGTATAGGAATTTGTTTTGCAGGTGATGGCTATGTAGGAGAACAGCTATTTTACTCTGAAAGGAAAATCTGAGAACCTGCTGTTTTCTGACAGCTTGGTCAAAAATGTAAAGGAAGCAGGGAGAACGGTACCACTGAAGGAAGCACACTGACAATGGTGAAAAGCCATTTCTGTTAGTTCGTGGGAGGAGACCTTTTCCTTTTTTCAAATATGTGCTTATGCTTGAGATCAAAACAACTGATGTACATTCTTGAATTACATTGGCACATGCTATATCCTTCATTCAGTATCAAGAGCACCAAAAAAAATTCTTGCAATGGTTCAGATTGGCTGGGATCTTCTATTTGATCAGTAATACAGATTAAAACCATGGAAGGACAGTCAGATGCTAAATAGTTCCTTAAGAAAAAAAGCACACCAATGTTGAGAATGTTAAGAAAAATATTGCTAGACGCTCCTCCCAGCACAGCTTTCAGAGAAAAACATACATGATGGGTTGTGAATTCATGAATGTTTCCTTGTTTTTATGAATTCTGCTGATTCAGGAAAATACATTTAAAAAGTCAGTCCAGCGTAGTCACATATTTCACAATGAGCTGGTGGGGAAGAAGACTAGCATGGATGAACAGGGAGCTTTTCCTGAGGCTCTGGGAAAAAAAAAGAATCTTTCTCCCATGGAAGGAGGGACAGGAAACTCGAGGAGAGTACAAAGAAATTATTAGGATGTGCAGGGAGAAAATTAGAAAGGCAAAAGCCCATCTTGAATTCAATTTGTCTGCTGGACTAAAAGAGAACAAAAAACATCTTTACAAATGTATTAAGAGTAAGAGGAGGGCTAAGGAGAATCTTCATCCTTTACTGGATGCAGCAGGGAACGTGACAACTGAGGACGAGGAAAAGGCTGAGGTTCCCAATGCCTTCTTTACGTCCACCTTTAAAAGTCAGACCAGTTATCCTTGGGGTACCCTACCCCCTGATCTGGAAGTCTTGGATGGGGAGCAGAATAAATCCCCCGTGATTCAGTTGGAAGCAGTTAGAGACCTACTACTCCACCTGGACTGCCACAAGTCCACAGGGCCAGATGGGATCCACCCGAGGGTGCTAAGGGATCTGGCAGAGGTGATAGTCAAGCTGTTTTCCATCATCGATCAGGATTCCTGGTCAGCTGGAGAGGTCCCAGAGGACTGGAAGCTTGCCAGTGTGACTTCCATCTACAAGAAGGGTCATAAAGAGGATCCAGGGAACTACAGGCCTGTCAGCCTAACTTCGGTGCCAGGGAAGGTTATGGAGCAGATCATCTCGAGGGAGATCATACGGCATGTGTGGGATCAGGTCCAGCCAGCATGGGTTCATGAAAGGCAGGTCCTGCTTAACCAATCTGATCTCCTTCTGTGATCTAGTGACCGGCCTATTGGATGAGGGAAAGGCTGTTGATGTGGTCTACCTAGACTTCAGCAAAGCCTTCGACACTGCCTCCCAGAGTATTCTGGAGAAGCTGGTGTCCTGAGGCTTGGACAGATACACTCTTTGCTGGGTAAACTGGCAACTGGCTGGAGGGCCAGGCCTGAGAATGGTGGTGAATGGAGTCACTTCCAACTGGTGACCGGTATCGGGGCCTGTTCTATTCAATATCATTACTGATGACCTGGATGAGGGCATTGAGTTCACCCTCGATAAATTTGCAGGTGACACCAAGTTGGCAGGAAGTGTTGATCTGCCTGGAGATAGGAGGGCCCTACAGAGGGATCTGGACAGGCTGGATCTCTGGGCTGAAGCCAGTGGGATGAGGTTCAACAAGACCAAGTGCCAGGTCCTGCACTTTGGCCACAACAACTCCAGGCAACGCTACAAGCTTGGGGCAGAGTGGCTGGAAGACTGTGGAGGGGAAACAGATCTGGGGGTATTGGTCGATGCTTGGCTGAACACGAGCCAGCAGTGTGCCCAAGTGGCCAAGAAGGCCAATGGCATCCTGGCTTGTAACAGAAACAGCGTTGCCAGCAGGAGCAGGGAAGTGATCATTCTTCTGTACTCAGCCCTGATGAGGCCACACCTTGAGTGCCGTATTCTGTTTTGGGCCCTTCACTATGAGAAATACATTGAGGCCCTGAAGCGTGTTCAGAGAAGGGCAACAAAGCTGGTGAGGGGTCTGGAGCACAGGTCTTACGAGGAGCGGCTGAGGGAGCTGGGGTGGTTCAGTCTGCAGAAGAGGAAGCCCATGGGAGGCCTTACTGCTGTCTACAATTACCTGACGGGAGGTTGTGGTGAAGTGGGAGTTGGCCTCTTCTCCCATGTAACTAGCGATAGGACTAGAGGGAATGGCCTCAAGTTGCACCACAGGAGATTCAGGTTGGATGTTAGGAAAAACTTCTCCGAGAGAGTGGTCAGGTGCTGGAATGGACTGCCCATGCAGGTGGTGGAGTCACCGATCCTTGAGGTGTTCAAGAAACATTCAGATGTTGTACCAAGGGACATGGCTTAGTGGGAAATATTGGTGACAGGTGTATGGTTGGACTGGATAATCTTAGAAGTCTTTTCCAACCTTGGTGATTCTATGATTCTATGATTCCTAACCCAATGGAGGGTTTAAGAGTTTGGTCATAGGATTGTAAGACATTTTTAAAGTTGAATATCTGAGGACTATTTGTAAGCATCTGCTAAAAGGTGAGGAAACAACATCCATTGTTAAGAGAGTTAGAATTCATTAGGTGGGAACGCACATCCCTTTCTGAAAGCTTATATATGTCTACAGTATTTTGGTCTAACACATCAAAATTTGCAGGATTGCCTTGAGATTTTTCAACGGAGAAAGTTATCAGCTTTTCCTCTTTAAAGACTGTTATGGTTTTGTGATTTTTGTTGTCGGTATTCCACATCATTACATCATGTAAGGTACAGGCAGTTGAAGAGTTAATTCCCTGGCTACTGCAAACTGCCTTTTTTGGTGTGGCCCTCTGAGGGGGAGGGGAGGAGGTGCACGCCCCAGGGGTCTTTGCGTTGGAGGTGAGGCGGTGAAGCCGCCTGGGAGACGTGGGGTCTGTTCCTTCCTGCCCGGCAGAGAAAGCACGTGGTCCTCCTGCAGTTTACTGCGTAAGATTTTCAGCCTGTAAACTTTCTATTATAATTCTACTAGCCTCATTTTGATATATTTAGTAAAATTAGTTGTTCCTCCTCAGATTGGTGCCGCTGTTTTTGTGTTAGATTCGCCTACGAGTCCCCTGCTTTTCCCCTCTTGCCTTTGTTTTCCCCAGGGTGCGGTCCGCGGCTTCTCTGCCGCTTTAGCCGCCGGACCGCCCGGGGCCGGCCCCTACCCGCCAGCAATTTTTTTTTCTTCCTCCTTGCTCGTTTTTTTTTAATTTCGGGCCTGTCCCCCTAGTCACGGACGCATACCCTTAGATGATACTGTGACAAAGACAAATAGATCCTACCCTGGGGAAATATTTTGAAAAGCTCTTTTTAGCCAATTTTATGACATTCTGTCTGACTATAAAGATTACTTGGAAGGACTAGTAGGTGTTTCATTCTCTTAGGCTTAATTTTTAGATTACACTTTCAAAAAAATAAGGAACATAAAGATTTTTTAAAAAAGAACTATATATTTTATTCAGTATATGTACACTACATCCACTGCATATGCAGTATTCACAGAGCAAAGGACATGAGTCCAACAGGTTACCCTGTGTTAGTACAGAGAACAAGGCAGGGGCATGAGATCCAGAGCAAAGTTCTGGCCTACACCAGCTAGACCTCTCCAAAGCAGTAACCTGGGATACCTTGAAATGACCAGAGGACGTAAGCTGTTCTCAGTGGGCCATGCAAACAAAGATAAACTACTCCAGAGGATAAGAAGATTTAGCTATAAGGATTGGAGCCAAGCTTTGCCTGTTGTCTGCAAGGCCAGAGAGCTGTACCTGGCTATAGTGTAGAAGTAAACAAGGCTTGGTTTGACAAAGTAAAACACAACTCAGCTACCATGTTGTAAGCTGCTCTCCCTCCCAGTGTTTTGCCTCTTCTAATGCTCCTGGCCAGCTCCAATTAAAACCTTCTGCCACTCCTCTAACAGGATCCCTGCAGCAGCCTTTATTCACAGCCTGTTCCACAGCTGACAAGAACTATTCTATGTGTTACAGGGTGGTTTGTTTTTAATATTCCAGGCTGGCTAGCCAACAGCCTTGGGTAAACTTACTGCAAACTTCCTGAAACATAATATAAAGGCATTTTTGTTTATCGTATTCACTTCACATGACAGAGCACAGAGAAGTTTAAAAGAAGAGCTGTATGTGCTGACGATCAGAGTTACAACTGAACGGGAACAGCCTTTCAGACTAGCAACTGACATTTTTCCCCTTATAGAATCACTGTTTTTAACTGTTATTTTTTGGAGAGGACAGAGCTCCTTTTTCAGTTTGAAAAATACGGTTTAAAATGCTTGTCAGCTCAGAAAAATAATGAAATGCACACAAGAATGCTATAGAAATAGAAACACTGCAACTCCTATCTTGCCTTTCATTATCTAGACTTAAAGCAAGTTAGCAGCAGTCCTGCATATGTATTTGTTGCTTTACATGCAAAATTTCTGAAGTTTTTGTCATTTAATGTGTGCAACATTTGTAAGAGTACCTCCAGCCATGACAAATTGGATATACAACTCTAAATCTGCAAATTGGAGACAACACTATCTGCCACAAATTAAAATGTCCTCCTCAGATTCTCTGCACTCTTGAATAAAAATTAACACTAGTAATAACTTGCCTCTGAAGCCTCCTGTATGGGTTAGTCAAATAATATTTGTATAACATTTGCAAAGTGTAGCATGCTATTATATGGGCCAAAGCTTCTAACTGTTGTTTCATTGTATACTGAGGACTCCTTAAGTGGCCAAAAAACAGTGTGGGAGTGAAAAAGAACAAATGAAATGTCATGACAACATACTATTGCCATTAGTAATGGTGGCTGATGCTATGTGAATAGTTTTTAAACCTCAAGATTACTGGAAGGGTCCATTTCTATTACATTGGTCTTTTCATTGGGCCTGCACCCCTCAATAAGTGCCTATTTTTAGTAACCATTGTTGTTTTCTCTGGCTTCATGTTGTAGACTTTCTGTATGTGCTTCATTGTATTGTGTGCTAATTATGCTGCTACAGTTATAAAGTGGGTTGTATAAAATGCTTTAGCCAAACTGTAGAACATACCATATAGCTTTTTCACCAACAAATTGCAATTCCTCCTCACAAGGCTTTAAGGAATCTTTAATGTAACTTGAATATCAAAGGTCAAAATCTTGCTTAATGAATTGTGACAAAAAAAAATGGCAATTCTGGCAAGTAAAATTCAGGTTATGGAATTAGTTATCTGCCTCCAGACATAGCTACACAAACATGAGAGTTCTTAGTTTCAAAGTATGGATTTGTTGATAGATCTCTCAGACTACAGTCTTCCCCTGGGCAGAGGTCAGCCGTGCCTTAGTGCATTTGATTTGTCTGAGTAAGAATAATGAGACTTCTGTTTTCTAGGTTGTCCTCTTTAACATGAGTTGGCCATTAATAAGTATTACTATATACAGGATCTCCCATAGTGATCAGAGTGATCACTGAGTTGAGTCATTGCCTCTCTAGCTGGCAGGGTCATATGGTACAAAGGTCATTATTAAAGTATATGATAAGATATGATAAAATATGTGACATTACATATACACATTTTTTCTTATTAAGGTCTCATATCTTTATGATAAAGTGATGAGTACTTTTTTATTTTGCTGTTTCCTTTCTGATAAGTTTTTGTTCATATCGAACCAGAAAAATCTGTTTTCAGATTTCACGATGTTTTCTAGATGGACTTAAGTGAAACTAGAAATTCCAGTTACTGTTTGATCTAGATATATAGCATAGATATCTACATGTCACAGCTACTTTCCATGAATACTTGCATATTTTGCTCCTAATGATCTCTGTAAGTAGATTTCTTGATGTGTGGATTACTGGAAATTTATACTTTCCAGCACTGGCAGAGAAAAAACTGCATCCTTGTTCAGTGCCTTCTGGAACAACCTTGAGAAACGAATCCTGGGTAAATGTCACCTAGCATTACTGAAATTATTTCACTAAGGTATGTGTTTATTGATGATTTATGTTGACAAATGAAATTTCTCTAGCATTTTTCAATTGCACGTGGGCAGTGTGGCTTTGAGGGCTTTGTAATGCAGCTGTCTACATATCTAGTGTAAGGCAAAGATGATTTTCTTCATGGGGAATATTACACAGAAATATTCTGTGAAAGCTATTTTGAAGAGTACAAGACAACGTCAGAGTACTGGTGTTGAGAAATCTAGATCTGTTCCTTAAGTACTGTTTTCCCTTCAAAACTGAACAAACTTCTCAGTTAAATGGTCTTTTTTAAATTGTATTTTAAAGTAATTTGTGGAAATACAAGGAGATCTTCCTCATTAACTTAAAAGGTGTTGCAGGCTGATATGTGCCTCTGTTGTCTACGACAACATAATAAGGCTAAGGCTTCCCTTCCGTCCGCACCTCAGCGTGCGGGGCATACGGGACGCACACACAGTGTGTAACACCGAAATGCCAATTTAATGCTGCGCAACAAGGCTATTTATACCCGTACACGTGACCGCCCCGGATACTCGTGACCCTAGACCCCTCCCCGGGTGCACGCAGGCACTGCCCATTTCATCCCACAAGCCTCCAGTTCAGTCTTCTGTTGAACTGTTTCTTCTCTTCTGTATTAAAGCACCCTGACAGGTACCACATGCTTCTACAGAAAATATACACAAGGCTCTCCCAAAATAAAATATACAGGCAGTCTGGGTTTTAGTCATGTTACAGGACTGAGAAAGATCCTACAATAAACATACTTCTACCAGTAAGATAAACAATCCTACTTGTTGGATTCAGTTAGCATCCATGAAATCAACAGTGCATTGTGCAGATATCTGATGTTTTCAGTATCAGTTTCCAAGAAGGAAATTATGGTTTCAGTTTCCTTGGTTCTTCCCAACTGTTAGCATTTCATTTTTAGGAGGAACTATATGTGAAGGGAGGTGAATACTGCTGTGCTGAGAGTTGTTACAGTGGTATGGGAACTGTTTGGGATTCATTAAGTATCCATTCAGCTGTACTCAGTTTACACTAGATGTGAACATGAGATTATGTCCTCTGGTAGAAAAACTGGCTTAGATTTTTGCGTACCTTGACAGTGAATTCTATGTTTTGAATATTACCTCAGTATGCATACCTACATTGTATTCTAGCTTCTGTTGTCACTTCAAAGAATAATATGTAATCACTGGCTGCTGATTTTTTTGCAGTTAGCTCACTTTGCACCAAATGAGGAAACACGTGTTGACCTCAGACATTTCTAACCAAGAATCACAATTCTACTGCATCAGACACAATTTATACCTAAGCCATCCCACTACCATGAGCTAAATTTTTGTTATGCTTTTAGCTTCTTGTCAAACAGATATGACTATTTGGACTGTCTACTGAGCTTCAGAGGAATCTATTAGGAAAAAGGAACAATAATATTCAGTACCATCTACATTTGATTATACAGATTTCTGAACCAGATAATGTTCTATATTCACTACTAAAACAAATAATTAGGTATGCATTGTAAAATGTAGTTATTAATTTGCAGATAAGAGTAGGAAGAACAGTTAAAAACACTAAGCAAGGGAAGTAGGAAGAAAGAGAATATAACTCAAGCTAATATTTTCCATAGAAACTGGAAGGTTCGGAAAGTCAGCTTTGGTAAAGATATGAAAAAGAGGTTCTTATGGTTAAAAGCCAGAACAGCTTTTTTGTTTGCTTATTTTTGGGTCAATGAATAATATGAATAAAGAAGATTATTCTTACAAGTATACAGATGGGAATGTAAAACAACCAATATTTTCAACATCTAACACAAAAATTGAATTAATTTAAGGGAAATAAGATGTTAGTTTAATATCTAATACTCTAATGACAGAAATTTGCAGATGCACAGATTCACAGGATGTGAGGGATTGGAAGGGGCCTCGAAAGATCACCTAGTCCAATCCCCCTGCTGGAGCAGGAACACATGAATTAGGTCACACAGGAATGCATCCAGATGGGTTTTGAATGTCCCCAGAGAAAGAGACCCCACAACCTCTCTGGGCAGCCTGTTCCAGTGTTCTGTTACCCTCACTGTGAATAAGATTTTCCTTGTATTTATGTGGAACCTCCTATGTTCCAGCTTGCACCCGTTGCCCCTTGTCCTACCACTGGATGTCACTGAGAAGAGCCTGGCTCCCTCCTCCTGACACACATCCCTACATATTCATAAACATTAATGAAGTCACCCCTCAGTGTCCTCTTCTCCAAGCTAAGGAGACCCAGCTTCCTCAGCCTTTCCTCATATGGGAGATGCTCCACGCCCTTAATCATCTTTGTGGCTCTGTGCTGGACTCTCTCAAGCAGTTCCCTGTCCTGCTTGAACTGAGGGGCCCAGAACTGGACACAGTACTCTAGATGCGGTCTCACCAAGGCAGAGTAGAGGGGGAGGAGAACCTCTCTCGACCTACTAAGCACACCCCTTCTAATACACCCCAGGATGCCACTGGTCTCCTTGGCCACAAGGGCACAGTGCTGGCTCATGGTCATCCTGCTGTCCACCAGGCCCCCTGTGTCCCTTTCCCCTATGCTGCTCTCCAACAGGTCAGTTCCCAACCTGTACTGGTAGCTGGGGTTGTTCTTGCCCAGACACAAGACTCTATACTCCCCCAGTTTCTCCCCACCCAACTCTCCAGCCTGTCTAGGTTTCACTGGATGGCAGCACAGCTTTCTGGCGTTGTCAACCACTCCTCCTCGTTTTGTGTCATCAGCAAACTTGTTGACAGTGCAGTCTATTCCCTCATCCAAGTCGCTGATGAATATATTGAATAGTTACCTGTGAAAATTATCTGTGAAAACCTTCAATCCAGCCTATTAAGAACTTTAGACTTGTAACACAGTCTCCCACTGAGAGGGCTGCTGCAAAAAACGAATCCCCTATTTTTTTTTGTCTGTATACAACAACTCCGTAGAAGACATAGCTGAAACAGTGTCTCAGTACTTTTCTGCCTTGGATTTTCAGGAAATGAACTATTATGTCTATCTTTTCCCTTCATTAAGCATCTAGAACAGGTAAGGAAGAAATTACTCAAAAATCACAGATTATGTTTAAAGAATTTTAAGCTATTTACTTGAAGGCATGAGTTTCAAATAATGATAAAACAGGCTGGAAGCGCAATGCAAAGTATTGTTTTCTCTGAATTTCGAACATGGAGATGAATTTCAGATTTGCATTTCACATGAAATTTTCTGCCTCAGCCTGAGTTTGCCCATTCTTGGTTTGTGTTGCTTGATTCCTGCCCAGTGATGGGCTGCACTGCCACCCACTGGCTCCTTCACTCCTCATATAGACAGTGTAGAGAAAGAACAAAATAATTTTCGTGTGTATCATAAAACGTTTATTTTAAATAGGCCTATCTGAAGTACCTTTTCAGCAAGTGAGGCATCATTTCAAAATGGTATATGTATTTTCCAAAATGGAGTATTCCATCTAAACAAATCCTTGCTCAAGGAGTGGGACAGCATACTCAGTGTACCTGTATCACATCTGTCCTGGATACTCATGGGCTGCTGAACTTTTCACACATTTGGACTCAAATTTAAGAGTCATGTGTATCTTCCACTGACATAATAAGGGAGCTAGAATGACTAGAGTGTCTGAAAGTTAAGACTGTTATTTAGGTGTTTAACTCTGGATTGACTTTGTAGACATCTAGAGTGAGGCTGTGTATGTTAAAATAAAAAAGGAAGATGAAGTGAGGCCTCAGATTCTTCTTACTTGCCTGTCTAAGTTAATATCAACCGAGAAAAGTAATTTCCACAGACTGGAAATGTTTCTCTCGCCTTTGCAGTCTCTGTGTTAATGTCTTATTGCCGTGTTTTGCATGTTCTAGGTGAAGTTCTGCACTTCCAACTCTACAGAAGTTATTTTAAAATAAATAATTAAATTTGAATTCTACTACAGAAATAGAACAATTATGCACTTAAAATGTCTTGGAAAGTTTCTGTAATTTTATGTAAAAACATATTTTTTCTAGGGATCCTTTTCCACATCGTCAAAAGCAATCAACAGATTCACAGTATTTATTTCAAGCTGAGAAAGAACCTGATTATCACTGATTTTGTTTTAAGGCACAAATATTTTACTTCATGATTCCATGCTCACGTGAAAGCATTGCTTTTCTATGATGGATATATAATGTTCTGCTATGAACAATAGCACCACACATCCAAATAATTCATGAAAAACAGAAAAATAACTCATCCTCCCTTACCATTTAAGCAGGAGTGCTCATTCATGAATTCATGTTCTGATCATTATAAGAACAATGCTTATAAACTGCATGAAAAGTTATTGCTGTTCTTGTTTTGTTAGCTGACCTGTTTTTTGAAGAGACTCTTCTAAGGCCTTTAAGCCTTTGACACAACATCCTCATGGAGAAACTGGCTGCCCGTGGTTTGGATGGGCATACGCTCTGCTGGATGAAACACTGGCTGGATGGCTGGGCCCAAAGCGTTGTGGTCAGTGGAGTTAAATCCAGCTGGCAGCTAGTCACAGGTGGTGACATTATTGCTCTCTTCAAATACCTGAAAGATTATTTCGGTGAGAGTGAGGTTGGTCTCTTCTCACTGATGACAGGCAACAGGACAAGGGGAAATGGCCTCAAGTTGCACCACAGGAGATTTAGGTTAGACATCAGAAAAAACTTCTTTACAGAAAGTGTTGTTATGCACTGGAACAGGCTTCCCAGGGAGGAGGTTGAGTCACCATCCCTGAATGTGTTTAAAAACCATCTGGATGTGGTGCTCAGGGACATGATTTAGCAGTGGGTTGTTAGAATTAGGGTAGTGTTGTCAGGTTGAGGTTGGTCTCGATGATCTTGAAGGTCTTTTACAACCTGAGCAATTCTATGATTCTACTATTTCTAAGGCATATCGCCCTACGTGTGTATCATACACTTTTCTGCTTTCATTAATGAAGTGTAATGAGTCTGAGCATTCAGTCACCAGTGAATTGACAGTCTGATGCATCCCAATTTTTAGATCGCATAGTAATTACAGTTTCCATAGCTACCAAACTGACCCTTATTTTGTGTGGTTTAAATTCTCCCGGGCTACCAGGTAATTCTGTAGTTCCCTTTTAGAATAATGAAGAACATTTTTCTTTCAATGATGGCCATATTAGTATTTCTTCCATTCATTGTATTCCTCAAAAACAATTACATTAAATCAGTTTCCACAAAGGAGGTGGAAAGAGAGGAAAACACAATAACACTATGAACAGATTATTTATTAAGATGCAAAAAGGAAGTTGAAAAAAAATCAAGTCATGTTCTCAGCTAACATTGGCAGGGATGAGATCCCAGATGTAGCTTCAGTTGCCACCAGATGAGAGACCCACATGACTGGGGTATCTTTTCACGTTATCATAGAATCATAGAATCACAGAATCTTTAGAGTTAGAAGGGACCTTTAAAGGCCATCTAGTACAACTCCCCTGCAATGAACAGGGGCATCCACAGCTTGATCGGGTTGCCCAGGGCTTGATTCAGCCTCACCTTGAAAGTCTCCAGGGAGAGGGCATCAACCACATCTCTGGGCAACTGGTGCCGGTATCACCCACACTGTAAAAGGCATTTTCATTATCACCTGAAGTACCCAGCCAAATGTCAGAACATACAACTGGGAACTGCTGTATCACAGGAGAGGAAGAGGAGAACTACACTGCTTTTTGTTATGCAGCGTTGCTGAGTTAGAGTGCAGAGCAATTCAGATATTAAATTATCTTTGTATTTGTGTTATTACTGAGTATGGAGACCTTTGCAGCTAATGTCTACCAAAGCACAATACATAATAGGGCACAACAGGATTTAAGTATGATGTCAAAGGCAGATTTCTGCTAATAAATTTGAGGTAATGGTAAGACATTCAAATACTGAAAAGCTTAGAATTTTTATCACATCAAACCCAGAGCAAGGTAGAAAATATTCTATCATGACCTTATTGGAAGAATCTGCAGTGATTTTTTTGTGGTGCTTATCTTTGCTGACATCTACTACCAAGCAGCATCCTTATCTGCTCATTTGCATTCAGCTCATTGCCTTTCTTTGCTAGAATTAGAAGTTATGCAAATCAAGGTAGAGAAGATACTAAATTTCAGTAGATCTTAATTAAGTCACCTCGTGTCTACTTCGTGGAAATTTTGCCATCAGTGCAGAAGGAACAAAAGCAGACTTGCAGTTTTGGTGCTGATCATCTGCACTGAACTGCTAGTACTGAGTAACCTTACTCAGTAATAATATGATGATCTTTTTGAATAAAATATTAATCAGAATAAGATATTTTATTATGTTTCATTTTACACTCCTAATTTACTGTATACTGTCCTATGTAATATTTTTGTTTGAGACAATATTCTAGTTGCATCAGTAATGGGAGAAGCCTCACCTCGCAAGGGGTTCCTTATTCTTGTTTTGCTCCTGCCAGATCAGGAACTGGGGATGGATGCCCCTTCTGTGGGAAGTTACCCACAAAAATGTTTTCTTCAAGTCTGTAGTAGAAGTGTCTGTCCTTCTGGCTATTGTCAACAGTGACGTATGTCAGATAATAATCATAGACATGCTTACAACAGAAGTTAAAAATTCATAGTTTTAATTCAGCACAAGGAACAATTAAGGGACTTTACACAGCGACAGGGACAAAACTGAAACAATAGGACCACCATCCATGTCAACACGCAGAAGAGATTTTTTCTTACAAATACGCATTAGAGGATCATTTGGCAGTCTGCGTATGCATGGCAAAAAAAAAGAGGTGAAAAAGCCAGAAGACAGATGAAAAACAGTCTGTTCCAAGAAGAGTAAAAGAGTGTGTTCTCCAGGGAAAAAAAAATCTTGTGGCTATAGTGAAATGAACCACCTAATGATATTTGCTTCTTCCGTGTTTGAAGGAATCAGGACTTTTTCTGTAGATTTTTTGTAAATAAGCAGAGGTAAATGAAAGAAAACCCAAATGTTCACCATTACCTGATCTCCAAAGTTTCTCTGGAGAGGAGAAAAGGAATTAATTTTTAGCATTTCTGTGCTCTCCAGACTGAAACCGCTCATACTTTCTGTCATCTGCATGTGGACAGTCAAATTAGCTTTATATTTTATATTACCAGCACATTATGGAAGGAGCCATCAAACATATTTTATAACAGCACCATGCTTGCCCATATCACCCTGTCAGTAATTACAGTTCTGGGTTATTTTTTGTGGATTGTCAGGTGAAAATGAAAGTAATTAGTGGTATTATGGTAGCTGAGATAACATATTTTGAATGAAGCTCTAGAGTGCAGTAGTTTAATTGGTATTTGTTAAAAATAACTGTTAAAGTTATATGTTGATCTGTTAGCACAATGTTTAATTTATTTTTCTCCTCAGCAAGGTTGCCTGGAAAATGGGAAAACAGTTTGAGAAATCCCCTTGTGAATGTGCAGTATCACTTGGGAGTTCAAGATGGCTGCCTTATGACTGCTAGTTTTCTTCAAAGATTTAGAATTAATTAGAGGTAGGACTTCAACATATAGCAGTCTGTCTCTTGTGCAATTATAGTATACACTAATATCTTTCCTGGTGCAAGGAACATCCACTTTGGAGGCAGTCTCCTGAGCAGTATGCAAACTTAGGACGGAGGGCTGACTAGCTGCATGGTGAGAAAAGAAAACAGTAATTTTTAAACCTCAGCCATAAAACTACAGCATGAAGTGCAAGAACAGCATGGAAGTATCTGTACTCACTATGTCTCTCCCTGGCACAAATAGAAGTCTCCTGGCCAGAGTAGCTCATTCAGGTGATGCTATTGAAGAGATATCCACTGAGATATGCTGTCAGCTCATTTACCATTAGATGGTATGCACAGCTGAGAAGGGCAAAGAGGCAATGAAAGACAGCTAGAAAAAAGACTGGGTTGACTGGTCAAAGGGAGAAATGCAAGATTTTTCAGAAATATATTTCAGTTAATATATTTCAGTTCCATGTTGTGAGTTTCTAGTCTTCCTGTTTTCTCTGCTGGTGAAAAATGACCTTTTGGGAACTCTTACAATATATGAGCATCAGCTCATGAGCAAACAGGTTTTTAAGATGAACAAATAGGTTGCAGGATTTATTTTTTCTTTTCTTATTGGATTATACAGAAGATTAAAAACGCAATACACTCTTAATCATCTGAAAAGCTATCTTCACCTTGGTTATTCCCTTGAAGTTCCTGAGACATGTCTGAGTTCAAAAGGACTGCTGAGTAGGCTCCAGCATTAAAGAAATGATCTCTGCCAGATGCATCTTGCAACAGATTTTTGCAGAATGGTGTGTGACACTGCTCCTTGGCCTCTCGAGTTCTACTCATTTATTTTTCACATTTATCAGCGTCTTGTCTTTGTACAGACTAGATAAGCACAAAAACTGCTGAACTATGAGTAACCTAGAAGAGCAATAAGCAGAGATGGCTGGAAAAGGCATCAGTGGAATCCGTTGCACTGTTGTGCAGTCAGGACTTCAGGAAAATGAAGGTAGAACAAGAAAGAGGAGGAGGAGATGATGTCTTATGGAAGAGCAGGATGAATAGTTTATACTATTATTATACTAGTTTATACTACAATAATTAATGTAATGGGCTTCACAATTCTCATTCTTCACCAATTATCTGTAAATAGGCTCATGATTTTATCATCATTTTTTCTGTAGGAAAAAAAACAACAACAAACAAGTTGATTTCTGCCTGTAATGTTGCTTGTTATCAGTGGGAACCGAGTGAGTGTTCACTATGAAGACTCATGGGTTTCACCGGTTGCTTTTGGCTGCATAGATACATCTCTTCTCTACCACCTGACCTGAAGAATGACATTCTTCCAAGCTTTGTCCTCAGATAACTAAATTTACTCTTGCATCCCTGTTGACTCATTGGTAGGAAACAATATTCTGCAGTTATATGCTCAAATCAAATCAGTGTGGCTCGGGTTCTGTACTGGAAATACAAGCAAATCCCCAGAGGATCGGATATTCCACACACATCAATTTTCTTTTCTGTAAGGTTACTTATACATGGAAGAAACAATAATAAAATGCCTGTATCAGTTCCTGTTCTTTGTTAGATTTGAATATGAGAAGTATAGTTCACCTGTAGCCAAATGAGGTTTTACTTTGTAAATTTAATAGCAAAATTGGACACAAAGCAGGAAGGCCAAAAGATGATGTCAAGCAACCTTTTCTGTTTGAATGTAGTGCCCTTCAGCTAGAACTAAAATGCGGATAATATAAAATGCAATTCTGAGAACCTCACAGGAATGCTGTTCAAGAGCAAATATAAATTACAATGAATGTATGCATCCATGGAGATTAACTCAAAGAGAATACAGGGATGGTTGCCTTTGGTATGGATGAAAGCTGCAGCACTCACTGTGTTATATACAGAGCAAGTAAACCACATTACAAGCAAAAGCTTCTATGAGCAAGACATGAAGAATGATGGCAATAACAAGCAAAAAATTGTTCTCAGGAGAGTTCTGAAAGAGCCACTCCACAGGTGAACACTCACTGTGGAGGAGGGGTATTTCCAGTGCAGCTTGTTTCTATGGCATCAGTTCCGCATGCATAAAGCATTGATTTGACCACAGTATAGATGTAGGCCTTGGATTTCAGGGACCTTTCAGCATAGTCTCTGACTGTACACACTGCTGTAGCACTGTTTTCAAAAGCAGGTCCTTTATGGAGTAAGGTCAGCAGCTCCAAAGAAGACACAAGCATCTAGATCTTGATGAATGTGGCCTCTCCACTCCTGATACAGATTTTCACGTTAATAAGTTTCTGTGCACATAAGGGACAGCTCAAGCATAGGCAGGACAAGAAATGATCATTAAGAAGTGGTTATCAAGTCAACAAAATACATTAATTAGAATGCTTTTGTTGGGCAAAATAACCTTAACTGTATCTAATTACCAATTTATCAAATCAAGGACCACTTAGTCTTTTTTATCATCATAGAATATCCCAACTTGGAAGAGACTCGTGAAAATAAAGTTCAAACTCCTGCCTCAACACAGGACCACCCAAAATCCAAACTCAGTGTCTGAGAGCTGTGTCCGAAGGATCCTTGAACTGTGGCAGCTTGGGTCATGCCCACTGCCCTGGGCAGCCTGTTCCATGCCCACTGCCCACTGGTGAAGAAGCTGCCCCTCACCCCCACCTGCCCCTCCCCTGACACAGCTCCATGCCACTCCCTCGGGCCCTGTCACTGTCACTGGAGAGCAGAGCTCAGTGCTGCCCCGCTGCTCCCTGAGAGGAGCTGCAGCCGCCATGAGGCCTCCCCTCAGCCTGCCCTCCTCTGGGCTGTACAGACCCAGGGACCTCAGACGCTCCTCACACACCTTGCCCTCAGACCCTTCACCATCTTGATAGCCCCTCTGTAATAATTTCAGCATCCTCTTGCATTGTGGTGCCTGTATTCAGTCATTTTTAAGCAAATATTCTTGTACCTAAAAAGGAGGAAAAAACAAATCATTTTTAAAAGCTTAGTAGTTGTAAACGGTGTTAAAGATATAAATGGAAGTGCAAGGGCTTTTTGAAAACCCATATGTTTATAACTGATCGTGGTTTAGTAAGAGATTGGGCTGGATGACCTTGGGTCCCTTCAAATCTGAACTACCCAATGATCCTGTGAACATGTGCTTGAGATGAATATGGATACTCTAGATACATTGCTTGAGGAAACATCTGTAAAACCTAATTTAGGAGAAATTCATTGTTTGCTTCTTTTTCTTGCATAGCTACATTTTTATTTATCTTTTTTCTAATATCAGGCAACCACAGTTATGTCATTTGGTAAGCTAAATCACCTGCCAAACTTTGCTTTATGGCCAGATTGTTGTTTTCACACAGAAGATAAAAGCTGTACCCCATCTGACCCACACCCTCTAACCCCTTCAAAACAAACAAACAAACAAAAAACCTGCACAAAGCCACAGCAATATAGAATTGCTCTACATAGAATTTGTTTTTTTAATAACAGGCTTGACTTGGCCTCTTGCTGCTCTCTGAATGGCATAAATGGCTCTCTGCTCCCTGCTGTTCTTTGAATGATGGCTGTGCCCCACACCTCATGCCCCTCTCTGAATGGTTTGCACACTTATGTTACATGCCATTCTCAGAAAAATGGCCACACCTGTGGCCCACACCACTGTCTATTCGATGACCATACATGTGCCCCATGAGCTGAAGAATGGTAGCTGTGTCTGTGCCTCCCATAGCTGAGTGAACAATGGCCATGTGTGTGCCGAATGTTCTCTGAGTGATGGTCATGTCTATGCGCCTTGTTGCTCTCTGACTGGCTGGCATCCCTGGTTTCTCTAGACATTCAGCATGCTTGGACCTCTTGGCATTTATTGGAAGACCTGCCTCAATGGACTTCTCATCATTCTCTAGACAATGGCCATGATTTGGTCTCTTGCCATTCTCTGGGCACTGGACACAAATTTGTTACTTGCTGTTCTCTGAACAGTGAACATGACTGGTCCCTATACCATTTTCAGAACATTTGTCATGGCTGTTCAGATTGATATTCTCTGGAGGATCCACCTCCATGGACTTCTCCTTGTCATTCTCCAGGTAATGGACATGATTTGGTTCTGTGCTGTTCTTTGAAGGGTGGGCAGACCTGGTCTTTACAACCTTCTTGGGAAGCTGGTCATGCAAGTGGTCCTTGGTATTCTCTACAGGATCCACCTGCATGAGCTCTTCCTCATCACTCTGTAGAGAATGGGAATCACTTAGGATATGTCCTACTGGAGAGGATCTATGCAGAGAAGGACCTGGATATTCTGGTGGACAACAGGTTGATCATGAGCCAGCAGTGTGACCCTGTGGCCAAAAAGGCCAATGGTATCCTGAGGTGCATTGAAAAGACTGGGGCTGCCAGGTTGAGGGAGGTGATCATGCTCCTCTACTCTAACCTGGTGAGGCCACTGTGCCCGATTCTGGGCTCTCCAGTACAAAAAAGACAGGGATCTCCTGGAAGGGGTCCAGTGGAGGGCCACACAGATGACAAAGGACCTGGAGCATCTCCCTTTTGAGGAAAGGCTGAGTAAACTGAGTCAGCCTGGGGAAAAGAAGACTAAGGGGGAATCTGATAAACGTTTATAAATATCTAAATGGAGGTTGGAGGCAAATGAATGAGGCCAGGCTCCTCTTTGTGGTGTGTAGTGATAGGACAAGGAGCAATGGCCTAAAACTTGAACATAGGAAGTTCCGTACAAACATGTGGAAGAACTTCTTTAAGGTAAGGGTGACAGAACACTGGAACAGGTTGCCCAGAGAGGTTGTGGAGTCTCCTTCTATGGAGATATTCAACATCTGTCTGGATGCCTACCTGTATGACCTCCTGTAGGGTACCTGCTTTAGCAGGCGGGTTGGGCTAGACGATCTCTTGAGGTCTCCTTCTACCCCTGCCATTCTGTGATTCTGTGATTCTGTGACTTGGTCCCATGCCGTTCCCTTGATAGTGGGATGTCTCTGTGCCCTGTCAGTCTCTGGACAATGAGCTCACTTCGACACCACATATATACCTTACCAGCAGACATGCTTGGGTCTTTTATTATTCAGTGGAGGATCCACCTCTGTGGGCTCCTCACTGTGCTATAGCTCACAGGCATGATTTGGCCCTGTGCCCCTCTTGGGACAGTGAGCGATCCTCAGCTCCATGATGCTCTCTGGCTGATGCCCATACCTGGGCCTCCTACTGCTGTCTTCTGTATCTTTGCGCATGAGATGCCTGCCATTGGTTGCATGAGAGCTGGACATAGATCTAATGTGATTTTGGCTCTTGCTGCACCTGTTCCATTTTCTTTCCATGAGAGGTGATGTCCTCTGAGCTCCTGGAACCTTCTCTTACCCCACACCCAGGTGGGTAGACGTCCACCTTCCTGCTTTGGCTCCTCTCTCATTCACACGAGTGGCATCAGAAGGCGTAAGTTAGGCCAAGTGGTGAGCCAGCTGCAGGTGGTCCTTCTTTTTTAGGGCCCAGAGAAAAACATTGGGCAGTGGTGACCACTGTGATAGCCGTGTGAGAGCAGCTGATGTGTGTGGCCTTGTATTGCAAAACTGAACACAGGGCTCGAAATCAGACTGCAACAGTGAAGAGCAGAGTGGGACAATCTCTTCCCATGATTGGTTAGCAGTGCTGAGCCTGCTGCCCCCTGGGGTATGAGGCTGGCCCTTTTGGCTGCCAGGGCACACTGCTGACTCAGATTCAACTTGCCATCAGCCAGAGCCCTCAGACTGTGGGATCGGACCTAGATGATATTTAAGATCTCTTCAAACCCAAGCAATTCTATGATTATACGATCCCTTTTGTTTGGGCTGCTCTCCAGCCTTTCATCCCTCAGTCTGTACATACATCCAGGGTTGGTCCATCCTAGGTGAAGAATCTGGCACTTTCTCTTACTAAACTTTATGTGATTGGTGATTGCCCAGCCTCTTGTCCATCAAGACCTCTCTGCAAGGCCTCTCCGCTCCTGAGGGACTCAACAGTTCCCCCTAATTTACTATAAGCTGCAAATTTAATATGCATTCAAGTCCCGCATCCAGATAATTTATAAAGACATTGAAGAGAATTGGCTGTAAAATGGAGCTCTGGGGAGCCCCAGTGGTGACTAGCTAACAGCGGAAAGTACCTTTAACAGCCCTTTAAGCCTGAACTATCAACCAACTTTTCATCCGTCATATCATTTACTTGCCTGAGTGTATGCTGGACATTTTGTCCAGATGGAGACTGAGAATCAGTATTAAAAGCTTTGCTGAAACAAAATGCAATAGAAATTCTAGCACTTCAATGAGGATTGGGTAGAGGATGAACTACGGCTAGAACCCCGCATAATACGTCCAAATCATCTGAGCCCCACCTCACTCCTAATCACTTAGTGCCTCTTCAGACCTCTCCATGATTTGCTGCATTGGTAAAGGATGGAGTGAGGGCATGCAGTGCTTTTGTTTTCTGGCATCTCCATTAACCTCATCGAAGGGCTTTACTTGGAAATCAGACTGCTAACATAATCCATTCTCTTACTTCAAGACAGACAGGCAAAGAGGTGACAAAGTAAAATGGAGTGTTTCTTCTGCAGTGCCTCATCTTTGTCATCAACAAGAAGATGGCCACCCATGAAAGGGGCCATTCAGAGGGGCACTCTAACTGTTCAAGCAGGTGGCTTTATTCAGAGGGATCTTTAATTAGTAGTTGTAAAGAAATTGTGGTGTGGAAACAGATGTAAAATACATTCAAGATTATGATACTGAAAGCTAGAGAAGAACAATAGAGCAAGATGAAGGAAGAAGGAGATGAGTACTACTTTACAGGTGAGTTTTCAAGACAACTTGACTGAGCCTTTCACTGAAACTGGTTTTTGTTGCAGCCAGCTTAAGCTTTCTGGCCCAGACATTACAAGTCATACACTAACAGTAAATTGTTCTCTGTGCTGCTTTGTGTTTGCAAGTATTAAGTAGCAAAACAGTTATTTTTCTAATAGTTAAGAACTGATGAACTTTTATAGCAAAGTTACAATCAAAATTCATCATTTGTTAAAATTGTAACTCAGATGATCATCTTGTTGTGAATTTTCACTGGGCTGGTATTTGCTTTGCTACATGGCTTCTGCATACATGTCATAGCGACTATAATGAATCTAAAATATCCTGGAAAGGAATATCTGACGTGGAAAGAAGATGTGTTTCAGTGACATATTAGCCTTCCTCCCTTAGGTACCTAAGAACTATTGGCCACTGCATTTAGAGTAATCATACTTGATCAGGTTAATAAGCAATCATTTGCCTGTGTGACGAAGCCCCAGTAAAAAATCAGTTTACCTCAGGGGTGCAGAAGATATTTTCTTCCTCGCTGTGCTTCACTGACCTGGCCAAACTTAATGCAACATATTGCTCCAATGCAACAAAGCTGCAGAAACATGAACTAATTGATTTTGAGCTATGAGAAGACCCTGACATATAGCTTTTTCTTCTTGTTTTCACCCTTAGAAAAACAGAAGAGAGGGCAGGGAACAGTTAACCATAAAATAACCTGCAGGATCATGTAGACATAGAAGTTCGGAAAGGCGTACCTGTGCTCTACCCCTTGTCCCGTGTTGTTAAGAACATGAGAATAGCATGGGGCATACCAAAGGTGATGGCAGCATTTGTGGGGGACATGCTGTCCTTTTCAGTGGGGCTAGCAACCTGCTTTGAACACCTCACTGCTGTCATCAGACTGGCCATGAAAGCACTGTTTGCTTCCAAACCACTTGACAGTGACACCCTCTGCCTCTCTGCTCAGCCCCAGGAACTCTCTGAGAACCGTGGTGAAGTGGCAAGTAAATGTTGCTGGCGAAGAAGATGGGCTGAGAAGGGTGAGATGAAAATCAGATTAGATTCAGTGTCCTTAAATGTTAGTGACATTCTTGATCTCATGTTGTTGCTCTTTTATTATCTAATATGAACTACTTGTAAGCATGAAGAGCTGTTGGTAACTGTGACACAAACAAAGACATTAACTGCTTTTGCGCAATAATGCAAGAAAAGTCCACGTTCTACTCCAGTGTAGAGCATGCTCCCTTCAGGTTTTCCCTTTACACAGTGCTGAGAGATAAACGTCAGCCTTATATTTGCATTTGGGAACATAGTAAATAGGTGTGGGGGGGAGCAGTGTAACCAACTTGGCTAATGAGAGGTGTCTAATACTTCCATAAATATCCTTGATCAAAGCAGAGCACATTGTCTGATGAAAAAGACAGACCTCATCTTTCAGACAGATCGTGTCAGGAGAGATCATTATGGGGTGCTAGGATTTGTTAAACTTTATTTTTGTGTCAGCAGAGAAGAGACAAGCTGGAATGAAAGAAGTGACCTCTTTCCTCTGGACTGAAACCAGAATCAAACATGGTGTTGGTCTTGTTTTTTGTTTATTTGTTTTTATTTTTTATTTGCTTCTTTGGGTTTTAACTTATGGGCAGAAACTAATATGCCAAATGTGATCAAATTATATGATGGCATTCCCTTGCTGTTATTTTTTGCCTGGGATCTTGGGACCTAGAAGGTAATCATCAAATGCTAATGATAGAATCAGTGGTATACTCTGCACGTGACAAGCAGACAGATAATTGAGGCACAGAAGAATCCTTATTTTGGACCTCATCTATCAAGTCAAAAAACGTTATGACCTGTAACTGATCACAACACAAGTGATAAGGTCTATTGGCAAATGCACAGCCTTAAAATTCTTGTTGCTATCCCCTTTTTGAGGGGAAACGCCCTGTGGGGTTCACAGAAGCTGCAGCATGCCAGCACACAACCATGCACTTATTTCCTCGGGCCTCATTACCCTAAGGTGCTGAAGCAAGAGACAGGGAAGTAGGAAAATCTTATATTACATGGAGCTCCAACAGATGGAATTACTGGATGACATCCTGTCCTGGTTTCAGCAACAAAACTCAAAATTGAGTCTAGCCACCTGGTCTGGGTGTGGGCGGATAGCCAGTCTGCAGGGAAAGTTCTGCGGCTGCTCCTTTCCTGCAGTTTCATCTCGAGGTCTCATCCCTGATTTCTTACCTGAACAGGGAGGATGGTTCTTCTAGAGCTATTTTTTTTCTTCATTTTTTTTCTTTCTTTTTTTCTTTTTTTTCCAATCTAGGGAATCCAAGTATTTAAATTTTCTAATCTCCTCCAGAGCTTTGAACTGCCTCTCCTTCCTCTCAGGGGTTCTGCTTCTACCAGTATGAAATGACAAGTGTAAAAGTGTAAATTTAAAACTTCATTTGGAAAGTCAAATTCCCATTTTGGTGCAGTGTAAAGGATCTGTTCTGAGTTCATCACATATAACCTCATGATGCTAAAGGAAATTATGTGTGTGAAACACATAGGGAGCGTGCCACATGTGAACTGAGCAAGCAAAATTATAGTCTCAGTTACATTACTGTAAAGGTAAGGTAGTTCATTACTTCTAGTGGTGTTAGGTATATACTACTGATACACTCAGCCTAATTTAATAATATAAATTATATTATTACATAAATTATATAAATGTAAAATAATATTATATCTTTACATCTCTGTCTTAAATATGGTGGGTCTGAAAGTTGGAACTACCTTCCCGGTTTACAGAGCGATCACTCTTAATCCACACAGTGGTGCTGTTGGTATATTCTGGACATGATGCAGCCAAATACAGATGTTTCTTTAATTTGTTTAAATTAGCTAAACTTTTGCCCAGGTGTCTTTCTAACTAAGGACAGAATTTAAACAAAATACATTTCTTTTTCAGGCACTCAATTTCTCCAAACAATAAGACTTCTGTTTTCATCACAATTTCATATTTCTGGATTAGTTCTCTGGGTTTTCAGCTGTGCTAATTCTGGTGTTGTCGTTATTGCTTGTAAGTGAATGCTGGTGTTCCTCAGCTGGGTGCTGAACTAGAGAGAGAGGTGGGAGTGACCTCAGGGTTTCAGATGGCATCTGAGGACTGCAAAATAGAAGGGCTTCTTTTAATGTGAGGCTTTGTTAGATGGCACTTTTTTTCCTTCATGTTCCAGGGGCAGATGAATATCATAAGGAGGCCTATTTTGGGACAGTGATCTCCCACCCACTCCAACCTGTGTGTATTCTGCATGCAAAGGAGCCTAGTGCAGAACCTAGGGCAGCATCTCTTGCTCACCAAGGGATGTGTGGTTGTTACTGATGGCCTCTACTTTGTGGCTGAGCACAGACACCAGAGGGGATATCGGTCAAACTTCTCTGTTTTGTGCCACCATGTGTTCTTGTCCATATTATGCCATGACAGTTCAGCCCTAAGAAGAGTGTAGTTTTATTCCCATGTCCATAAGCTCCTGATCTTCTGAGATGATTGCCAATGGCTCCCATCTATAGCATTCTATACCAGCCTAAATAATTTTATTTTTTTCCTTTAGAATTTACTACTGTCTAGGTTATTGCAGAGAATTAAGCTACCTTTATCTGAATCATTTCACTAGCTACCATTTACAAGGGTGAAGTTATTGACAGCTTCTGAGATAAATCAGCCTCAGCAGGTCTTTCTACCCTTTCCTGAATGCTCTTTTCTGACAACTTGACTTCTTGGCTGTCATTACAAAAGTAAAGAAGTTACTGCTACTTCACAGAAGATCTTCTTCTTGTTTTTTTCTTGAGCCTTGGTGGGGAACGTAGCTTCAATGTCTTTTAAATAACAGGAAATTTTTTTTCTAACTTATAAAATTTCTGTCTGTTTGGTTTTGAGATCTGAATTCATGTGGCGAGTCTGATGGAAACCATTCTGGCCTGATATCTAACCAGCGGCCTCCTATCTATTTTAAAATAATCACTAAATATTTGTTCAAATATACTCTGAAGGATGCATTGAGTATTTTATCACAAAAACTGATAGTGGTTCTGTGATGGAGAAAAAATGTGCTTAAAATGGCTTTAAAATTTTTACTGGATGAGATGAAAAACCTAAATCTGCTGAGAATGGAGATAGTTTATCCTTGCTTGAGAATTAAAGAGCAAATTCTTCATGGAGAATTTATGTCACTTTACAACAGAAATGTCTTTTATCATCTTTTTGTGAAAGACTATTATGTATTAAAACTAAACAGAGTATATTGCAAAACACTGATTGAAACAAAGCATGTTGCCAGTGGAACACTTGGTTAGTGTGTGAGCCTGGTGGTCTCTTACCTATGCATTCAGCATAGACAAAACTTAATTTTGTAAAGACTGATTCTGTCATTCTTTCTTTGCTTTAATGCGATTTAATGTATACTCTGCTGTCCAATTTTGGACTGTTTAACTACATATTTTATAAGACGTGTCACAAATTTCATTAAAATACACATTACACAAAACTTTTCAATGGTAAATTGTAACAAAGCTTTATTTTTAACAGTTGTTTCTTCAAATACATAATACTTCCAAGGTGCTTGTCACTGTTCTCTGTGAGATGCTGTTTTCTGATGCCAAGAAGTTCTGTTTTCAGGAGAGAAACTTTCCACACTCTGTATCTGCCTCAGGCTGATGTATATCTTAAGTTTAAGCTCAAATAGTTCTGCCATTTCTGGGAATAAACATGAGAGAATTAACAGATTTTTTTCTTTTTTCTGCTGAGAAGATCTATGTCCTATGTAGAAATGTTTTTGACGTGGCAGGAAGATTGCTCTTTTTTCCAGAGTTGGTACATTTTCTAGCCTACACAAACGTACCTCTATCTGTCCAGATTTGTGCTCAGCTAAGGCTTATTTCAGAACATGGAGCTAAATTTAGTCTGGAGATCTCACTGGCAGTGACTGTGCTACATGTTTTCTCACTTCTTTGCACTTGCCTTGTACGTAAGTACCAGGACCTGTATGCCAGGATGGTAGAGCATCCTTTCTTCCAGGATGAATGTGTTTCAGTACATGTTAACTGTGTATGTTGTTGGCCTCTTCCAGTTTAGATACTAGAAAAGGAGGTAGATTAGTGCAAGAAAGCCTTTGACAATATTGGAGAAAGGGAGAGCATCGGTGCAATGCAGCATAATAAGGCTTGTTAAAGGACCATTTCATCAGGTAGAAAAATTATTCCCTGACAGAACTTGAGTTGATAAGAACATTATTGTTTGAATGTATGTAAGTTTAGAAAATGGCTAGTGCAATAAAGTGTGAGTCTGTTTCAGTTCAAGTGACAGCAGGATTTGACACTGGGTGAGTCCTGGAAGGTTGCGGCTCTATTCTTTGCAGAGTCAACACCAACGTGTCCCCTGCATAGGCCAAGTACACTCCAACTATTTTTACTTTCTTTCTTTCCTTTCAAAATGGAATTTGGCGTGGCCATGTCTCTGGTCCTCTGAAGCTCTGACTCGTGCTGGTGTGAGGCCCAAAGACTGCAGGTGTGGGGTGCTTTACGGAACTCTGCAGGGTTGAGCAGTGGCAACAGTTCTCTGCAAGCAGCTTCTGTGTTTCTTGATGTTGTGATCACTTCTTGAAAAGGCAGAATATCTATGAGTGCATTCCCGATTGACTGTTAACGAAGACATATAGAAAGGGAAATATTTTCTGGCTTTTAAAAGGTTCTCACTTTTCTTTCCTAAATGCTAGCCAGAACTGAGAATATCTCTGGGAACATTGATCTATTCAGCAGTTAAGATTTGTTGTTAGTTAATGGCTTAATTTGTATGCCCATCAGTATTCTTTTTATCACTGAAGTACGCAGTTCCAGAATCACAGCATCACAGAAAGGCTCATGGTTTATCACCTCCCTTCTAGAGAAAAGAGCCCCCTTACTCTTCCTATTTGTGTTTCTTTTTCATCTCTCTTAGGTTCCTCTGAGAAGGTAATAATGCAGAATCTTAGGTGACGTTTGTTTGAAAACGGAGTCCTTTTGGAAACATTCCTTTTTCTTGCATAGGATGAGACAGATACTAGGGGAATGGCTGGAGATTAATCCATTTTGCTTAGTTGTTTATCAGAAATTATTAATTCTTTTTTGGATGACATTTTGTAAGTATTAATATTTTTTTGGAAATTTGGTGAGCTTCCTTGAGGAGAAAGGAGAATACTCAGTACATTTTGCTTTGGCATTTGCAAGAGAATATGACTAGTAATACATCAGACTAGAGTCACCCATCTATTTTTATTCATAGATTCATACTGCATTTCTGTGTGGTAGCCTGGACCTTTTGTACTCTAGATTCATATGGTATTGTTGTAAAGGGAGGCAATGCCACTGCACTTCCCTTTTTCAGCTGTCGTTTGGGACAGAGTAAGTAACTGTGGGGGTACATTAAGGAAACATTGATACATTGTGATTCAGATCCTGATTTACTGAAGCCAGAGATCTTTTATTTTAGTTTAGGTAGGAATGTTTCTGAAAATATATGAAAAGGAATTGAGGCAGGATTTCTTTTCTGAAGAATGCATGAAGATGCGGTTGTCTTAGGAGGGGGTAAGCTTCCTGAGAAACTACAGTATTTTAGGACTGTGCTTGTGTTGGCCAGCTGGGGCAAGGAAACAGCTTGATGCCAAAAAGGGAAAAAGGAAGGAGTATTCAAGAGGGCTCAGCTGAAGGATGTGGTATGGCAGAAGGATAAAGAACGTCATATAGCAGAGATGCAATCAAGAACAGAGCTTTTTATGTGACAAATTAATACAATCTTACGCTCACTGGGATCCCACCTTTTCCTTTCTAGTTTCCAGGACGGTGTGTGGGCTCTTTCAATGCTCATAGTTCATTAATGACCCTGAAGGGGCTAACATTAATGCCTGTTTGTGCTTATTTCCTGTCACTGTTTACTCTCCCAGATGGTACAAATACAATGTGCCCAACATGTTAGGCATTTATCAGTAATACACTTTTCCAGACAAATGCCATTCATGTTAAATTTGGCATCTATTTCATAGCCTTAAGCATTGTCCTTTAACACAAAAGCAAACTGAAGACAAACTTAGAAAGAAAGAAATGGCCTGTTTGTTTGTTGTTTGCCTCACGGTTGTCTTTGTTTGTTTTGTTTTGTTTTGTTTTGTTTTTGTACCAAAGGAATGGAAGTGAGGAAAAGAATCTAAAATTGAAATAAGTACCTTGAACTGAGACAAGTGGATCCAGTGTGGCAGGATAGGAGGTACTCGAGATCTTGAACCTATTATTTCATGAACAGAAGATGTGCATCTGTTCTGATGACTGAAAGCCACAGGTTTTGGAAGTCTTTGCAGCAGAGAAGAATGTTGCTTGCGGTTCTTGAAATAAGTTTTGCTTTTGCCTTGGGAAGATATTTAAAGAAGTAACCAGAAGGTTAATAGAAAATGTTCCTGTGGTATGAGAAGTCAGGCAGTACTGGCAAAAATGGTTTTTTTTGCTTCAACTTCCAGCTCCCCTGGAACATGTTTTTTTTCTAGGACTGTAATGTACCATGCCCAACCCCAGTTCTAGGGAAATACTTTATATTGAAAGTCATAAGAAAAAAACACCATATTAATGCCAGCTATTTTGGCTTTGTCAGAGATAAAAAATTACTGGCACACACATTTGTGAATTTCAATCACAAGAAGCAAAAGTCTAAAATATGAATAGGAGAATACCTCTGCAAACTCACAGACCAGTTGTTCACTGAAATCATTACCCTATAAATTACTACATTCTGCATAGGAAAGGTCAAACAAAGTGCTCATGCCAACAGTAGGACTACAGATGAATTCTTCCCAGTCTGATGATGTTATTTAGTTGCTGAATCCCTGACAGCTGTGCATTGATGACAGAGATAATGGTAAAGCATTTATCTTCTGATTCCACACAGGCAAGTATCAAAAAACGATTATTTTACTTTTTTTTACTTTTATTTTAAGACCTCACAGAGTTGTGAATGTAGTCAGATACTACTGAAGTCCTTAACATGGCACATGTATCTCTGCTGCACGTTTGCATGTGCATAAACATTAAGTCCATTCAGAATGTGGAGAGGTTTTTAGTCTAATTGATAAGACCTTTAAGACCTTTTGAGATGCTGATTATGAATACTGCTTCTTCACTCTCAGAAGCTTGTAAATCTGTGTGAATATGATTTTATTTATCCTCTCAGGATGACAGATAATTCACCAATAATTCCATTAAACCTGGACAGGGGATTCTTGAAAGAAAAAAAAAATTATTTGGGAAGGGAGATAGATAAAAGGTAAAGCAAAAGCTCCATCTGGAGAAAAGCTATTGAATAGTGGGCAACTGAAGGATCATTGGAAGGCCATATTTCAAATAGGTAATAGGTCCATTGTATATTCAGATCACTACACTAATAACCCTAGAGTGCAGGGGAGGATCACTCATGGAGCGCAACCAAGCAACTGTTGCCTTTGCTCTTTTGGTGATTTTGATTTGTCATCTCTTTGAACTAAAATTTAGGCTTTCGTGGAAGTAAGATATGGCTAAATCATGTCACAGAATAAATGTACTTTTGGTTAAAGATTTTTCTACAATTCTTACAGACTTTTACGATTCCAAAACCTTTATCAGTTTGCATGAAGAACAATGTCCTTATTTTGGTTATATACAGGGCCAAACTCACTCATTGTAACACTTGAGTGGTCATGTGCAATCTGGCCTCACAGAAACCAGGCAGTTAAAGAACTGCTTAAGGAGATGAAAGGAGAATGACATAGAGTGACAGAAAGACTCAGGGTGTAGTTCAAATGTCTCTAGCTTCAGTGGTGACAATTATGTTCTGAGACTTCTTTTGTCCCCTGCAGTTTGATGGCCTCTCATTGAAGTTGGTACAATAAAGAGATTATTTCTAAATTCAGATAATTTTTGTGATCCATTTTACAGTGTGCTGCTACAGTGACCTTTGAATACCATTGCCCAACAAAATGAGTAGCAAAGTGCAGGGATGAGATAGAAATACACATAGGATGTGCCTTGGATTTGGGGAATGCCAAGCAGCTGACTCAAGAGTTGACTTTTTGAATCCAGACAGCCAGTAAAGACTGGTTTATTTCAGAAATTATATTCTGTTTCACTCTAATTTCTTACTGATTAGGGGAGTTTAATTTACAGTATCAGAAGAGGTAACTGTTTCTGGATCTGTGGTGAGGAGTGAGACAGGTTTCTGAGGTCCAGGATCAGATTTGAAGGAGTCACAGTTTCTCCCTCTCTGTGAGGAAGCTAAGCTTTCCAGCATTGCCTGAGGAGGCTGTGTAGAACAGAGAACCCTTCTTCAGCAAAAATGTTTGACAACTGTTAGAACGCTTCTAAACCTCTGGAAGCATTGTTCAGCACGGGACTTAAAAACTGGAATCCTCCAGCAATCACTGGACCTCAGATTTGCTCAGCATCTGAAGAATATTTTTTTCCAGTACCCCTGCAAAATCAAGCTGAGTGCTGTGGAGTCAGTTGTGTTTTTCCATTTCCTTCATCACTGTCAGTCATAAGAATGAAGTAATTGGGAATTAGATGACAATTTAAGTGCTGATAAAAATTGAGACAGAATGGAATGTGTCTGATTCATTTCACAGCTGCAAAGAGATGGCAATTATGACGGGATTAAGCTTGTGTGTTCGTATGGGTGTATGTATGTTTATTCACAACACATCAGGGCTAAGATGCTACTTGTAAACTTCAGGCAGAAGTAAATGTCAGAGTTAGTTTTCTCTTTTCTGCTTAGATTAGCATTTAGAAGTGTTTGTACAAATCACCTTAACAGGTCTGCTTAATCTGTCCTCTATCTCAAACAAATCTCTTACCTTGTTTTGACAAAGTAAAGCAAATCTCATAAGAGCACAAAGCCTGAGCAGCAAAAAGATGAGAGCAGGTCTGTTACTCATTCACTTGAAGAGTATCTGTAGAAAACTATGGAAGCAGTGTGGGATTCCAAATCTTCCCCTCAAAGCTGACTAAGGAGAAATGCTTGTGTCATTAGTGATCTCTCAGACATGCCATTGCCTTTGTCAGCTCGAGGCAGTCTGCATGACAGTCAGTATTAGGAAGAGAACTAAGAGCACTATCTATAATCTTGAGCAGATGGAACATCCTAAAAGATTCTTTACTTCCAGTCCAGGCAGTATTTAGAATTGTTCATGAGCTCAGTGCAAGGAACGTTTGTCAGTATGGAATTAGGATTTTCCAGATGTCAAACCCCATTTGCACAAGTCTGAATCTTTTTTTATTTTTAATCTGTGCTACTCCCTTTTCACTCTGTATGAAACATTTTTTCATCAGCAGTGAAGGAGATCACTTTTAATATGATGTTATTTTTAGTTTTAATTATGTCTTTTTACTTTTGTTTATGTGGATAATATGTTCAGCATGATCCTGTGCCACAGATTATCATCAAACCAGACTTCCCTCTGAAGAGTCTTTGGCTTGGCTGTAAAAGTACAAAGAGGACTCACTGAAGACAAGGCTAGAAAGGAAACAGAAGTTCCAAAATTTTCAGTATAGGGAGACATAAAGTTTCTGGAGTAGGTTTGTCTTATTACTGATGAAATTAAACAAGAACTGCAGTTCTGTCTGACTCTGAAAGAACTTGTATTATTGTTCTAGAGCAAGAGGCTCTCCAGAGCCAGACTGTCAACTACAGGCCCTTTTGTGATCACATACACTGTTGTTATCAAATTGCATTGCCCCAGTAACAGCACAGACAGACTCAAAGTTGTGTCAATTATACAAAATTCAGACATGTCTGGGAACATTCCCAGCTACAGAATGCTGTGGTAATAAAGTGTTAAGGGCCCTCCTTGCCAGAGATTTGGCCCCTTCTGACCGGCATTCTGCCCAGTGTGTTCCAAGGCATAATTTGGCAGCTTGAAAGCTGCAGGGACCATTTCCAACAGACTATTCGTATGCATTTGATTATCACAGATGTGGATTGTTTCACTCCTGTTCAGTGTCTGTGAATGCCACGGGGCATGATTTTTGGTTAAATTATCACAGTCAGGGTCAGCACATCAGTGCCAGTGCACTCTACTAGCAGTGCTGACTTCGGTGTCTGAAAGATGAGGATCTATAAAGAGGAAGAGATGAAATTCCCACTCATACCTAAAGAGGTTATTAGCTCTTGATGACTGTTATTTATAATTATGGCAGACAACTTTGTTTACCATGAGTCTAAAAAAGTCCCTGATGCTCCTTTTTCACTTGTTCAAATGCATAAACCAGAGGAAGACTGCAAAGGAAGAAAAGAACTGATTTTGCCTGAGCTGGCAGCATTTTCCTCTAGGCCTTGCTGCTCACAGAGCATTTTCAGGTACAAACAGTCCATATGGATGCAAGTTCCATTCTGAAACTTGGCTGTATATTCAGGTCCTCAGACATGGTCTTTAAGCATCTATTTTAAAAAATCTTGTCTTTACTAGGTATGGTTTATTTAAAGTAAAAATTCTTCTCTAAGATGTTTCTCAGAGCTCTGAGACAGCTGTCCTTTTTCTGCTCTCCCACTGGAATTTATTTGTGAATACAGCCTCGAGAAAGTTGGCAATAGGGCTGTTCATGTAAATGAGCTGAAGTCTAATAGATTCCTTACAAAGTCTTGCTAGGCATAGAAAGGTGGTTATCTTCATAGGCATGTTGATATACTGAAAGTCTTACAGTAGAGAAAACTGCCTTCATTATCCATCTTTTTCTTCCCTAAAATCTTCAAGACTTCATGCTAATCTCCTTCACCTCTTGTCAGTGAAGATGGCACATTTCAAGATCTTTCTGCCCTTGTTGGTGAAATCTCTGGTGGGTTTTTTTTTTTTGTTTTTTGTTTTTTTTTAACTGATTTCTGGGCTGGACAGAGAGATAGGCACAGACTTAATGCATGCATCTCTCTTTCAGCTTTCTCTGTAAAATCTCTGTGCACGGAGGTAACAAAAGTGCCCCCCTCACAGTGTTTTCTCTCAAAAAACTTCTCACTTACATAGGATTCTCCACCAGCAGTAGGAATGAATCTGAAGTATTTTAGGGATGACTGAGGCTGGAAAAAACATCAATAAAAAAAGCCTTGTAAAGGAAATCACCACCTAATCTGCATAACAGATACTGTCTCTTTATACCAGTTACAGTTTTCTCAGTGTCAAAACTTCATGAAGATTTCAGATTAAAAACAAAAAACCAACAAACAAACAACAACAACAACAAAACAAAACAAAAAAAACCAGAGCATTTTCATGAAGGCAATTTCACTGTTTCAAAAAACACATTAAATAATGATTCTTTTTATAATAAATGTGTGCAAAAGGCTGTCTGGCAAAAAGGCCAAATAGCGAAAAGAATTTTTTTTTTGTATGTAGAATGAAGGTAGTAAAGGCTGATTTACTTAGCAGGAATGTTGATGGCATATGACATTGGTGTGCCTTTCACTGTTCTTGTGGGTAATTCTCCTGGTATTTTGTAAATAAAGTTTTGTTGCTGGCATGTCATTTTTTTTACTTTCTTCCTTGAAAAATAATCTAAGACATAAGGAAACTGTAATATGAATTATTTTTCAGTTTTGCACAATGGAATTGAATGATTTTTATTATGTTATTAGTCTACTTTCTTTTCTATTAAAAGTCAATGTTAAACAGCTGTTTGACTTGCGTGAGTGGTGCTCCTACTTTTCTACAAGATACTTAACCTGTACTTTTCTGTACCCTAGGAAACAAATGCATTTCATGAAATCTGTAGGAACAGACCTATACTGTTTTGATGTAAGATGATTTATGACAGTTATAGGTTTGCTTTTGTCTATAGTGGGAAGGGGCTTTTATTATGGTGTCTGTTGTCATGGCTTGTTTTTAGATTTTCAGGGATGCTGTACTCATTATTTTTTCATGGTGGATCCAGTACTATTTTGAAGCATTTCTTCATGCAGTCCTTTGGATGTTTTGTCTTCTCTGTAATTTCATTTCTCATTCCATCCTGATTCCCTACTTCACTGTTTTTTTGGCTGTGTTATGACTTGAACAGTTTTTTTTCTCTCCTTTTTTAGCTTTCTCTGACTTTCTTCAGAATTCCAACTTCTCATTTGGTATGTTTTAATAGTTCTCTGTTACATTCCCTCTGTGTGCTGCTTTCTGCTTTTGTTGGTTTTGTTTGCATGTGAAAACTTCAGAAAATATTAAAGCTGTTAGCCTTCTTTTGTTCATTTTGCAGATATTTGGTAGTGACTCTAAAAGTTATTTTGGAGTAATTTGTGCCCTGTACGTTCAGCCATTTTTAATGTTTCTCATTTCCCTTTTGATGGAGCATCTTTCACTATTATACTACTCTATATACACTGGCCATTTATATTTGTTCACTATTTTTGTTTGAAGTTCAGTGACTTATCCTGCAAGACATGCTTAGAAGCATTTAATCTCTTATCACAAAAGATATCTGTAATTATTTCATATTTGTAATTGGAAATGTCAGTACTTATTTTTTGTACGTTGCAGCAGACTGTAAGCTAACAACAGATAAATGTCTCAAGCTTCATAGGACAAAGTCTTCTCTTGTGTTTCTTCTGGACTGATAATCCATCATGGGTAATATTTAGTTTCCCATCTGTAAAGATATAAGTGGCTCCACTGTCTGAAATGCAGACTTGGGAGTACTATGTTTCTGATGAAAGAGGTTTTGGACCCAATTTGACCTGTTTGGACCATTTAATGGTGATGGGGGCATGTTAATTGCAAAAATACATACAGTAAGTTCTGTGAGTAGTCTTTTCCTTTCCACATGACCTACTTATCTACAAATAAGAAGATTAAATAAATTATAGGGAAGTGAATCTCCAAGATCTGTAGGATTAGAAGGAGACCGGCCATTGACTTCAAAGTGAACAGAGTGCTTTTGAAAATCTTGCCTTTGACATTTTTTTTGCAAAGTTTATGTAGCTGGACAACAGTCAACATGTTACAAGTCTCTTACAATAGACATTCACCCAAGTTCTGCCTTTGTGAGGGGAGTTTCATAGATTTCAATTTGTTTTAGCAGCAAAGAAATTAGGTTCCATTCTGTGAACTAAGGGCAACAGGATTTGCAAAAGCTTATGAAATATATGTCATTTTCCAGAAGATGCTTTAGAAAGCTACATGGAAAAGCATGATAAATTATTAAGAAAAATGATGGCACAGATATTTCTGCTTGTTGTGTCTTAATTCAGAAACTCAAAATATTTGAGACACTACAGCTCCAGTGACTAGTGTTTGTGTAAATCTTTGTACTGTTTCATGGCTGACGACTCTGCTTGGCTTGTGTTTTTGCTTAATTTTTAACCTTTGCACATCACTGGCAAAGAGATTGATTATTCTGCATTTATCATTCTCTGACAGTGAAATTCATTTGAAAATGACACAGTAAATGCTTGATCCTTACAGAAGAACACCCAAGAGACTGCTGGAGCCATGTAGATGCATCAACTCCTGTGTTGTAGAGCTGCATCTTGACATGGACTCCAAACCTGCTGCATACAAGATGACTGTCCTGGCTCCACAAAGAAGGCCCTTCCTCATTCTTGCTCTGGACCTTTTTACTCCATGCATGTTGTGCATCTTTAGAGCTTTCTCTAGGAGACTGGTGTTCAGCAGCAGCAGTCTTTCTCATGACCTTTGCAGCACAGGAGACAGCCATAAAGCTGCATGAAGGTAGTGCTGTCAAAGAGGCCTACAGAAAAGATGAGGAGGGACTTTTTATCAGTGAGTGTAGTGATAAGACAATGTAATGGTTTTAAACTAAAAGAGGGTAAGTTTAGATTAGATGTAAGGAAGAAAAGACTCACCATTAAGCTGATGAGACACTGGAAGAGGTTGCCTGGAGAAGCTGTGGATGATTCCTCCCTGGAAATGTTCAAGCTCAGCTTGGATGGGTCTTTGGGCAACCTGATCTTGTGGGAAATGTTCCTGCCCATGGTAGGGTACTGGAACTAGACAGCCATTAAGGTCCACTCCTACCCAAACAATTTTGTGATTTTTTTTAGCAAGGCATTAAAAATGCAGAGCTGTGATGATTCTGATCAAGGCTGAGGAGAAGCTGCAGGAGGTTGCTGTGGTTTAGTGCAGTATCCAGGATGGTTGAGTTTGCACTCAGTCCCCTTCAGACTGCCACAGGCTGGAAAAAAGCAAGGTAGCTTATAGCTGTCTTTGTCCAAGGTCTCTCTGCCTCAAGCTTTGGCTCAGAAAAGTTCACCCTGCCAGCAGCAGCAGGAGCAAGTGATCTGCAGATCTGCTTCCTTCCCTGGAGAACGCTGACAGGGAGAACTTTCTGCCTGTTTTCTCTGTCCCAAAGAAACTGTCTATATGATAGTGAAATACTACTTTCTGGACTAGAAGGAGAGACCCCCATGATGACAAGAAAAATCTTCCTCTTTACTCCTGTGAGGCTTGAGAAGCACCTACCACTTGGACCACGCACTAGAAGGAGGGATTTGCATTCAGTCCACTTGGTCTGGTCTGGTCAGCTTTCTATATGTGAGATTTGGGTGTTGGTGAAGGACTCTGCTTCCGACACCACAGCCCCATGTGTGCAAGGGTCTAGAAACCTCTTGTATTTTTTGCAGCAAAGCTTCTGGAGAGACCTGAGGAAGGGAGAGCTTTGCTGAACAAATGGGAAGCTTCAGATTTTGGGAGAAAGATGAGAAACTCTGCCCTCACAGTTGCAGTATTTCTTCTGTTTGGCTCTGTTACCTGAGGGACATGCCCAATACTTCTTTCTCCCCCTGCAGTATTTGCAGGTTACACCATTATTCTCCAGAAGGCTAGAGTCAATAGACTTTATTATCATGTGATGTTTACATATTCTTCTTATCACCTTGCACAATACTTCACTTCCTTATCTTTGATGTGCTTAGTACATGAAAGTATCTGAACTCCCTTTTGCTTCCCCCTCATGCCTTCCCTTGTAGCTGCACTGTAATTTCTGCATTTTCTTTCCATGAGTAACTCTTTTTATTTGATTGTTTCTCTTTCAGTCACTACAGGTTTCATTTGCCTGGAAAATAGTTTCTTAAATCTCAGTTTTCTCTACATATAATGTGGGTCTTGGCTTATGCATAAATCATTCTGAAAGTAATGTCTCCTATTTATTTCCATAGAAACTTCAACAGATACGAAGAGCACAATAACACTATTTCATATAGTAAATTCTCAGGTGCAAAACACTATTTTTCAACACATTCACCACCATTAGCTGTTAATTTTCACCAGCAATGAATAAGAGCCTGCGTGCTGTGCTTATAAACATCTGCACCTGAGATGTTTATGCATGATGTATATGCAGCAGAGATGACCCACTGTTGCTGTTGCCACTGCTGAAGGTCACTACCCACCCCTCACTGTGCTCACATCCACAGTTTGGTCTCCATATTCAGCAAACATCAATGAATGTCAATGAGTGCAACTTTTTCCACATGGAAGAATTCAGTGACACACCTTTGCTTCTTAAACACTTCCATGTCAGATGCCATTTTGTCAGACTGCCCCTCTGCTGCCATCTGCCACATGGCAAAAACATGTAATATTGGTAGGAAGATTCAGCCTCTACTGCCATACCACCAGCATTCGCCTCTGACATTGTGGGCCAACAACATAATAAAACAGGAAGTTTTCAGAGCAGTCCTCGTATATCTATATTCAGTTTAAGGCCTTGTTGAAGAGTTGCAACTAACTCTTTTTTACATCTGGACTAGCTATTCATAGGGCTATATGACAGGGAAATTGGAGGTGAACAAAGGGTTGTAGTCCCCTATCTGTTCTTTCTGACAGCTTCTGTCTGTTTCTAACCACATATTCCTACTTAACCAATTTTAAATGTCTCTTTCAAGGGATAAATATATAACACAAACTAATGACTTTTTTGTTTTTTTTTTTTCAGAAAGGGGGTTTTTTTGTGTGTGTGTTGCGGGTGTCAGTGTGTTTGTTTTTGTGATTTTTTTTTAATTATTAATTTTTCCCGATAAGGAGCTCAACTTTTCCTTTTTTTCTTTACTTTTTTTTTTTTTTTTTTTGCATTCTCCAAAACAAGACTTCTACTGTTGCACTTAAACAATTTAAACATTTTTGTAGGTGGCTTCATGTCCCATTGTCTTTGTTATCTCTTGGCCAAGGCAATCACTGTTAGTTTTTTTACTCCTTCCTTACATGTCAGTCCTTTTATGGCAGGTCCTTGTTGTGATCTTTTATGACTTCCTTGTAACTTGTGAATTATTTCTAGTATATGGAAGGACTGTTGTACTGGAGATACAAACCATCTTTTCACCTTGTGTAAGTAGTATAATTAGACAAGAAGTCCAGAGTCAATTTGAAGGTTCTGCAGATAGGGCTGAATGTTTTCAATATCTGAAAATTAGGTGCCAGAGTCTATGTTCATCATATGTCAAAATTTCCACAAATTCATTTGGATTCTTATGTCAATAAAGAAGGCTCAATTTGCCTTTATGTTGAGTTTTGCATATATTGAAGGGCCAGAAAAGACTGTTCTGATTCTTCTCAAAATCCCTCCATTATTAAATCCCAAGGACTGCAGTTATTGATTGAAGTGTTGAATTGGAAACCACATTCACTTGATTAGCCATCATGAGCTAAAATCTTAGCAGCTGTCAGATCTCAATTGTCAGATGGTCTCTGCCTTATTTTCATTCTAGATGGATAAGGCTATGTCTGGCTGTCTTGCATTTAACATTGTCTTCTCCATGTTCCTTCCCAATTGATCCAAATTCAACAGCAGCCTGATCTCTGTCTTTATTTTATGTCAGACCCTATTTTGTTTCAATGCCATTTTTTACTGGTAGTCTTCTTTTCATTTTTTCTGTTTTTTTTTGCACAAACTATTAACATAGTTTGAAAAATACTAGATGAGGATAATTCCTCACTTTTAATTACTCTCGCACTTTACTACATGCTTCCTAATTGGACTGTTCCTTGGTAAGTGTTAATATAACTTTGAAATCAGCTTTGATGCCAGCAATGTAGTAGGTTCCCTGTTGCTGCCAGGCACTGGTGCCTTCCTTTTTTTCATGTCTGGATACTGGTAATCACCAACCTGGTGAAAAGTAGGCATCACTGCTCCACCCACTCTCCCAGCACTCGCTTACATTTGTCTGACCGCCCAAACCATCCACTTGTTAGTTCTCTCTTGCAGCAAGTTTTTGGGTTTTTTTGGTCAGATCTCAATAGATGAGCATGAAAACTTCATCCAAACCTTTTGTACAGTTTTACAATGTAAACTTTCCACTTCTGATTTTATTGTTTTTAAAAAAGTCTTGTTCTGTGTAGCTATGCAACCTCCTCTTGATTTTTATTTATTTATTTATTTATTTGTGTGTGTATATATGAAATAAGTAACATTTCCTTGTGATCTGCCAGAAATTAGTCTCTGGCTTTTTCTCAACGATAAGATGGAACTATATGCATATTTTGGCTTTTGTATTTTATTAGCAACATCTGAATTTTTGTCTGGGTCTGCAATGCCTCTGCTACGAGTATTTCTTTAATTCCTAGCACTCCTAAAAAGCTCCATTTTTATGCTCTTTTTTCATGTTAAGGAATTTTCTATAACCTGGCTTCTAGTTTAGTTTCCTACCTATGAACTTCCCTCTTATTTCCAGTAGAATTATTGCACTGTATTTTAAACATAGGAAGGAATAATGTCTTTTAGGTAAAAATTATTTAATGCTCTTTTTTCTTAACCTTCTAACCAGAAGGTTATTTTATCTTCAACCTCCTCTGTTCACTAGCAACAATTCTGACAAAGTGTGTTTAGGTAGAGTGAGATTATTAGTCTCTGGCATCACATCTTCATTTTTCCTTCCCTCTCATCCTCTCTTTCTTTGTTCTCTTCTTCCCTTCTTTGTTTCCCTCTTTCCTTCCCTAGCTAGATCCCAGTGTTGTGCTGTTCCTGGTACAACTGGACCTCAGATAACAAATAGAACACTAAGTGGGATCGATCCTGTTTTTCTGCTTTTCTTTTTGTTTCACTTCCTTATTTGAGGTTTATCATTTCCTCTAACTTGTTTTCAGCATGACCATCAGCAAGGATACAGATGCAGCTGGAGGCAAGAGTTATGACACAGGGATTATGCTTTAGGGGCTGCAATGTACTGATAAAATTCATCAGGTGAAATGCACAGGGATTTGTAGTCTGAATAAATTTTGAAAGAAGGTCTGTTTGGTTACAGTTGAGTTAGGAAGGTGGTGATTCTCCACTCCCCCACAGGCAGAGATTTCAACAATTAAAGAAAAAAGGGGGAAATACTTGTAAGCAATACTAAAACTTAAAAGCGGGTAAGGAAGGTAGACTTAGCAGTCAGGCTTTCATTCTGATGCTTCAGATATGTGGCTTGAAAACAGCAGAACTCTTGTGACCTGCATCGAATGCAAGATGCACATGATCCTACACTGAGCTCTGGCATCAGAGGTCTTGGCTTTTGGAGGTTCATAGCAATGTCCCATAAAATCTGCTGGATAAATGACACTGTGGTGAGCCATGACTAGGACATGCAGGAGAAAGTGCATCAGTCCTACTCTACACAAGAAGATCTCAGGGTAGTATTTAGATTCTTTGGAATCATGATGGCATAAGGCCCACATCACCATGACAGTGACAGTAGCTCTCCAACTGCAAATCCCTCCTCACTGAGGATTTCAGTTAGAGGATCTTCAAACAAATATTTTAGCAGCATTGTACAAATACAAAACAGCTCTTTTGCCATCTGCAAAGACATTGTCTGGTTTTATTTTTGGTACCTGTGGTTAGGTAGTGTAGGAAATTTTTTACTACTTACATGAATCCTAATACATGGAAATATTTTCATTGCTATATTCATTTGGAAACTGTAACAGTGGCCAGGAAAACCACAAGAATTCTGTAAACTAAAGTAGTGTTCCTATGATTGTTTCTAACATGCCTAAAGTGTTTTGGATCCCTTTTACTAAAGGACTTCATGGGGTTTTCTCATTTGCTTGTTTGTATGTGTTTTTAATAGGAGACTGTGAGGTGTATTTTGTATAACCAATGCCAATAGCAAACTTCTCTGTTTGACAGAAAAGTTCTTGTTCTTTCAAAAGTGTGATTTTTAAAAGATTTGATTCAGTTCAGTGCTTAATTTGAACAGTTGGTCTTTTCTTATTTTTGTCTTCTGAAGTTTTCTTATGTAAGTAAGTGACAATAAATCACAACATCTGCTGATTGCAAAGAGAAGTTCTTTGCTGTATTTACACACCTAATCCCAGACTTCCTTTTGCAAAGAGGACTTGACTGTTCTCTTGGCTGATACCTGCAAGATATCCTAAAGAGAAACAGGTGTTATTACACTAGAGAGTGAGAAATCTCAGTTTGACGGCAGATAATGGTACAGCGATACAGGCAGGAGAACTGCACAACAAGCTTCTAGGTAACACAGTAGTCAGTGCATTCTTCATTGATGATGTAATACTGCTGAAGTTGAAAACCCATAATTACGTTTTCTTGTGAGAGAAGTCCTGTGCATGCATACAGCTGTGGAATGAAACTGTGTTTCTGGTCTCCCGCAGTAACTGGCATCAAATGATGGTGTGCAAACAAGGAACACAGCTGTGCTTATGAGATGAATTGTATGGTTGTTTCAAGTGAAAATCACAGGTGGCTGTGAAGAAACCAGGAAGAAAATGGAAAAACAAGCAGGCACACAAATATCAAAACAGATTTAAGTGCTCTCAAGCCTGGTTTGTTGTGTTTGTGGTTATTTGACACTGATGTAAAAGACCATACACAGTCAGACCAGAAAGAAATACGGACTTGGGCAATTTCCTTGGGCAAGTCAGTTCATTTTCAGAAGTCAGTCATTGGATCCTCTGAAGGCTTCATACATTATGTATGAATCAATGCACAGTGGTTTCCAAATGTTGTAGATGACACTTGAGGGGCAGAGTTAACATGCATTTCTATTGGGAAATAGAAAATACAGCTATTTAAATCAGCCATAAACTATGTTGTGGCTGGCTTCAGTTTTGTGGGAGTATAATTCTTGGCATTTTGCTCTTCATTTCAGTTCTTAAGACAGCTCCCCATCAAGTGAAGATTTAATCTATTCCTCCGTAGTCAGTAGAAGAATCACAGATCTCACCAGATTAGGATGTCAACTAAACACTTGCTGAGGAGATAATTTGACCCATCCCTGTTTGAAACAAACGTGATTTAATCCATTTTTCAAAAGTGGCTTTTATTTGCACATGCAAAAGATTGTAATTTTGAGCCCTTCTTACCAGTTATAGGCCAAAGGTGTAAAAAAAACCTGAGTCACTGATTCTGATTTTACCTCTCCATTTATAAGAGAAAGACTGAGGATATACTAGCATATGGAGACTGATTATTTGCCCTAGTTTTAGCTCTACAGGCTACCAAAAAGTAAAATAAAACTCCTGCTTTGAGGCATGTAAAATAAAACTTTTCTAGTGCTATGTACACAGAGTAAAGAAATGTTTCAGGAGAAAGGCAACACTTTAGTATTTGACATCTGTAAATGAACAGTGTTGTAATTTTGACTATGAAAGACTAAGATTTTCATTCAGATGTGATGATTGTTATTCTTTGAGTGTTTTACTAACCCTACACCAAGTATGATGCTCCATGATAGTCAGCCAATGAGTCAGGTTTTAAGTGAGGTGAAAGAAAGGCATTGTAAATACCTGAGTTTTTAAGCAAGCTGCATGTACTACATGCATATTACATACAATAATAGCTATTTCTGGGGTCGAAAGTGAGCGTCTTGTGCTGTGATTGGAAAACGCAGAGTGTTGGAGGACGTAAAGACAAAACTAGTACCTCTTAGCATTTCTGCTTATGTCACAGGCTGAGAGGAGGGCTGATTGGGTGGACTGCCCAACCAAAAGGAGAGTTTCCTCTGTTCCTGGAAATTTCTCTGCCCTACATCCACAATACCTGTATTCTGGGCATGTGGGGCTATAAGGATGAGATTCCAGCCTCCAGAGGAAATTACCAAGGACTAGGCAGACCTGTAGCTGGTTTGCATCCATAGACTATGTCAGCATCCACAGGCTGTCACTTTGGGATTGGAAGTATGTAGACTAACCAGAGATCTCAGAAGGTGCAGAAACACATTCTTGCGAGTCCACATTGCTATTAGGTACAAAACTGAGTTTGGAGTATCTAAACAAGCTGCTTTCACCCCTGTAGCTCTCTGAGGTGCTGAGAATTAACTGCCTGGAGTTCAGCATTCTCAGGATAGCTTTACTGAAAAGAGCATGCCTAGTACTAGACCAGGGTCACTAGGCTCTCTCAGGCACCCTGCTCACTTGTGAGAAGGGAGGCACAGACATCTCCACTAGATGTGAAGGAAGGATTTGGGACATCAACTTGGAATGCAGTGCTGTTGTTCAGAAGAAGGCTAATCTCTTCCTTGTTTGAAGCCAGCCAACTTGCTCTATTCAAATAAAATGTTACTGTATTTTTTAATGAAAAAATCTTTGCTGACCAAAGAGGTTTCCCTATATTCTTCTAGCTCCAGTAACCCTGCAGAGTGCAAAGTCCTGGAGCTTTTAATAATAATATGGAGCTGCAGCTTTGCTTTGCAAATGAACGGGATTGTAAGAGTGTCTGCCGAAACTATTCATGCCAAAACAAACACGAGGAAAGATTTCTTTTCCGTGTACCAAAGTCTCACTTAAGCATTTGCCAGAGAACATATTTTACTTTTCCTGTCTTCTCTTCTGCCTGTGCCAGACAAATTAAGATGCTGCAGATAGGTAACTGTCAACCAGCAGTTTGGTATGGGGCAGCTACCTGACAAGCTGTGGGCTCCAGTCATTTATGCAGTTTTCTCTATACGTAGAGAAAACTCTTTAGTTTCAGCACTTTTAAAAGAGCTCAGGGCTGGGGTCTGCATTTTTCTGCAGTAAGCTCAAGAAGTTGGATTCCCCTTGGACTTGCAAACCTTGGCCACATTCATATTTTACATGAGCCACTCTGCACAGCTGATTCTTCTGGTGTTTATTTTTCTTGATTTGAAATAATTCTTATTTCCCTCTGAGGGAACCTTTCCTGTTAATGACCACTAGCTATAACATGCAGGCCATTATCCTCAGCTCTTCTCCCATGGTTCTGTGTCACCTCACCCATCACGCCTAGACATGAAGTCAGAGGTTGCCACGAAATGGGTAAAAAATCATTCTTTTAAAGAATTGAATTGTTTTGCTTAAAAAGTTTGTCCTGAGGTTAGCCGTTCAGGCCTCAGTGGCTCAAGTGGTCTTCTGTAGCAATGGAGACCCAAAATTTCACAGTGGTGAGGTCATAGCCTTGGGCATACTGACAACAAAAGTAAATACAACCATACTGAAAATGATTAGGAGGTACTCAGTGCAGGTCTGCCATTGTGTTTATTCTTATCTCTTTGGTATCTGTATATCAATGTGTGTAGTGAGAAATGTCTCTGCAGGTGAGATGAGAAACACGTACCCTGACATCTACCTCGGAGCTGCATATATTCCCCTTACAATGCTGCACTGTGAGGCTGGATCCTCGACCAGGAGGAATTTGAGGGGAGACTGTTCTTCCCCTCTGCCCCAAGACTGAAGCAGTTATAGAATTACAGATGCATGAGACATACTTTTCCCATAACGGAAGCAGGCTCAGGCAATTCTGGGGATTCACACGTTGTTAGAAATGGCAACAAGCAATACCCAGGATATCATGGGAAACTCAGACTTGGGAAATTTTCATTTCAGTGTTGCAGATCAAAGCATTTCAATTACTTTTGACTCAAGCTGACTTTTTTGGTGGTTTGGCTAGGCTAGCTGGCCATCTTAAGTTCTGATTTACCACCAGCCACAGTAAGTGTAAAATACCGCAAGAGTGCATCATATTTAACTATTTGATTTATCAGTCATTCCCAGAAAACGGTGTCATTCATGCAGCTGTCCTTCATATCTATAGGCCCTGTTCTGTATTTTCCCCAGATCCTTTACCTTTTCAGGAATAGGAAATTCCCTGAGTTACTTTTCAATCATAAATATTATAAAACTTCAGAATGCTTTACTGAGTTGTAAACTTGAAGTATCGTTTTCACTTGACTATAAAATTTGAAGCTAAATTTTATATTTGAGCTCCTCGGTAACTAACAAATGGCTTTCAGGAATATCTCCCAGTCTCTCTAGGAGATGAAGTTAAAATAAAATATTTTGCATCCAGATTCTTCTAGATACCAACCATCATCCTCTGTCCAAGTAACCGTTGCTTTTAAGATAACTGTCTCTTCTCCTAGATTAGACTCACCAATAATGATCTTGGTAAATTCTATATTTATGATTTGAAAATATGCACATGAATATTCTTCGACATAAGGGACTCCTGTGTCCTTTCAAGCTTTTGTTAAGAATTCAGAATTGCCATATGCTGCCTTAATGGAAAAGGACACTTCTGCTGCCTGCTAGAGTAAGAGAATTCCAATCAAGATCTGATGTTACTTAATCTGACTCTGAAGATGAATCCCCCTCATTCTCACTTCCGCTCTCTCTTTTCTCTTCATATGGTTTATTCACTGTTATTCCTTCTCCATTTTCTTATCATGGTGATAGATGAGTGCTTCTTGAGCACTGCTAACCTGCTGGTCTCTAGCACAGGTCCTTATTAGCTTTTAATATTATCTGTTTTCATCTAAATGTTGGCAGACAACCTGAGTCAAACTGAACAATGAAATGTGAGCTTTCTATGTCCCGAAGTCCTCTCACATCACGAGATGCTTTCTTTTATCTTAAGTTATGCTGCTCTCCCTGATGGCTCTGTGCTTGATTTATGAAAATCCACACAATTCAAAGGTGTTACTGAGGAAACACCCTGTCATAAACTAGGGACAATGCAAAGAACACTGGGAAGTTAAGCATGTAGTAACAGGTGAAATATGCTGAACGCTCAGCAGACAGTGACCAACTTCTGGTTCCACTGAAGTTTCTGTTACATTGACTAAAATCACAATTTGATACAAACAACCTTTCAGTTTTCAAGGGAAGTTCAGGCACTCTTAAGATGAAATGCAAGAAACAGGGAGATGAGAGGTACTACTAATAGTTATACAAGCTAGCAAGTTAAAGGAATTTTTTAATCTGTATTTTTGTTTGTAATTTTTATTTTAATAAGCATCTTCCTTCATACTGATGGAATGGCCTGGAGAAGCTGGAGACTATCTGTTATGTTTCCTGTGGACGAACAGTTGCAGAAGCATCTTTAAGAGAAAGAATATTCCTTCAGGATATGAGGAGGAATTGACAATACAAGTTACCTCTTTGATTACGTTTTTAATATGGCTTCTTCTTAAAAGAGAAATTTGAAGAACTTTATTATTGGAAATCTCATGACTGTGCGACGAGAGTACTAGAATATTGTCGAGGTACTTTGACATCTTATCATCCCAGTAAATGATCCAAGTGTTGAAATTCAGTGTGGAGTGATGGATTTTGCAAAACTCTGCCATGGGTATCAACTCTTCTGGCGAGCATAGCATTATCTGATGATGTGTCACTTGGAGGGGAATAGGAGACGAGAAAAGAGAATGTGGGCTTTGTACAAGCTATGGTATTTGAACTGAAGCTGCATTTCAGTAAAAGTTTGTAAGTTTACAAATATACAATTGAGACTCTTATTGATATCCAAATCTATTTTATTGCCTTATAATTTTATGGTAAAAAGCATTCCTGTTGGTTTTGGACTTTCAATATAATTATTGTAGTCACAGAGAGAACCAAATATTGTTTATCTATTTGTGAAACGAATTATGCCCATCTGCAGACTTATCTGTGTAATTTGCATTGGATTTGCAGTTTACAAGAACACACACATTGGTTTAAGGACTCCCTGCTCTCTAAGTTAGAAGATGAAGCAGCGAAATTGCCATGCATGTGTCTGTGATTTTAGTGCAAAAGTTGCAGCTCATTGTGTCTCCCAAACTCAGAAATAACTTGTCAGAACAGAGCTGTTCATTTGAATCTGCCCTCTGTGCCTCTAATGAACGAAACGTGGCTGTCAGAATTAAAGGGATAGAGTTACGGCAACAAACTTGGAGTACTGTTGAGTGTGATTCAGTAAGATTATGGAGTTCTTCTCATTTATCACTTGTGGTTCATTTTTCAACAACTACAGTAGTCAGTTTTTGGTTACAGTGATTGCCCACCCAGAGCAGAAGGCCTTTGAAGTATACCCTTTGATATTTTTAACTGGTTTCTGTGTGTTTGCATGCTGGACTTACATATATTTTCCTGACTGTAAAATATAGATCCACTTCATCAGCACAGCCACAGTTGCATCTGGACAACTCCATTACTTCTGTTCACATTTGCTTTTGCCTCAGCCTCATCCAACTGAAAAATCTACCCTTTGCTTCCAGTGATGCTGGTTGGAAACCTAGCCAGGTCTCTGCATAAGGCCCAGCAAAACTTGAAGCTGATCCTGATAAAATTCTGAGTTACCAATTCATACCTGATGAAAACAACAGTTCTGCCCTGATTAATATTTATGTGTGCTGATGGTGAAATTTGAGAAGATAAATGGAACTGGTTTGAGTTGAACATGAAAGGGGAGGTCTCATCTCCTGGACCTCCTGGACTTCTGCAGGGATTCCTTTGCCTTAGAAAAGCCAGTGCAGGGAGCTGAAACATCTGATAAAAGACATCTTCCTTGGGGATCTGGCTTGCTATGAAGGGCTACATAGGATGGATGCAATGGTTCTTATGAAAGAGTGAAAAGCGAAGGCATGAACATCTGTTTACATATATGTAGGAAATAGAGAAAGCATGGGTGTTTGCAGCCTTGTCATAAGCATTGCCATGTCCTAAGGCTCAGCTGATGCTCACTTGCACCTTTTCATTGACATCAACCATTAACGCCAATTGTGGTTCTGGATCAGATCCTTTTGCGTGGATTTTTCATGGTCCCACCACCAGTACACAACTTCTCCATAAAAGCTGACAGTGACACAAGCACATGTTGTACTGGGTAGACGGGCAGTCAGATTTTAGAGAGGTGAAGTTTCTCAGACACCATATAGGAGTTTTTGGTGTTTTGCCTTCTGCTCTTGTTTAGATTACACTTGCTGTCAATGAAAGTGCTGACAGTACTCCACGAGGGCTTGTTTCCAGTTGTGCCTGTGCTGATGGAAGAGTTCAAAGCAGGTCAGCTCAGTTTTATCTTGTCCTTCAACAGTGTTTGTAATGAGGCAGAGAGGAATGCTCTGGAAATCCAAGGAGTAGAGGTTTTTTTCTCTGTTCTTTGGTGCTTGGTTGGCAATGGTACAGGAAAATAAAAAACTGTATAAACAGAAAGCACTTTTAAGGTGGTTATACCACAATTTAATGCCATGTCCATCTGCTTATGCTACAGATTGGCAGGAGGCACCTATGTCATTAATCAGAAACTTGCAGGAGCAAGCATGGAGGTGAGCATTTGTAACATGCTTCATTTTCTATGAATACAAATGGTAAGCAAACAAAACAATCACCAACAGGATTAAAGACCCTCTGGTAGTAATATCTGGACTGTTTTGAAATGCCTGTGGAATCAGGCATATAAAAAACATGTAAAGGTTGTCTTCTCTTTAGGACTGCTTCTCCCTTTCAGAAATACTTTGCTGGGGACAGTCAACCAGTCCTACCCTAGTTTTATGTACTGTCTCTCTGACTGCTTTTTTTAATGTAGGTGCTAATTTTAATGTAGGTGCTAATGCCTACTTTATTTGTCGTTACATTTATTTTTTAACTAATTTCTAAGGAATCTGTACATTTCTATAGAGGAATGGATTAGATCTTACAGCAAAAGTATATGGTATTTGTTCTTCATGGGTTGTAGATATCATGTTCTGCTTCATGGATATGGGTGACATCACCATTTGCACATGTTCTTTGCCACTTTTTTGTGTACTTAATTATTCTTCCCCCCCTTTGTGAATTCACAGAGAAAAAAAATCTGTTTTGTGGTTTGTAGTGAAAAAGAAAAATGGTGTACAATTCCCACAATTCTGGTTTGCTATAGACTAGAAGTATTTTTTATGGATCCTGTAATGGATCTTATTTTACACTGTTTTTTTTTCTTTTCTATGTACAGATATAGTGTGAGTACCACTGAAACAAATTTCAAAGAAAACCAGCTCTGCTGTGGTTAATTTTCCTCTCCACCATCATCTCACTGTGACTTTGGATAAAAGCACTTGTTTGTTGATTTAAAGAAAACTGCTGCGGAATTCATTACATTGGCTCCCCATGAAATACAAAGTCATATTCCATGTCTCAGTGTTAATCTTTAGGATCCTCAAAGGATTTGGCACAGATGGCCAAGGTAGTTCCTCCCTCATGGGAGTGATGTCCTGAAACAGCTGCTTTCCACAGAAGCTATGAAAATGTCACTTTTGAGGCTGATGGTGGGAAAGGGAGGCATTTTGTCTTTTGAGTTGTCCTGACTCTAGGGTGGGAAGGTCAGGAAGGCTGGGACCTTGCAATACTCAGCACAAAATGTGCATCCCCAACATGGCTTACTGGACAAATGGGAAGGAGAAGTGTTGCCAGTAGGAGCAGGGAAGTCATTGTCCCTCAGTACTCAGCCCTGGTGAGGCCCCACCTCAAGTACTGTGTCCAGTTTTGGGCCCCTCACTGCAAGAAAGACATTGAGGGCCTGGAGCGTGTTCAGCACTTAAGCTGGTGAAGGGTCTGGAGTACAGGCCTTATGAGGAGCGGCTAAGGGAGCTGGGGTTGTTCAGTCTGGAGCGGAGGAGGCTCAGGGGGGACCTTATCACTCTCTATAACTACCTGAAGTGAGGTTGTAGTGAGCTGGGGATGTGAGCCTCTTCTCTCTTGTAACTAGTGACAGGACGAGGGGGAATGGCCTCAAGTTGCACCAGGGGAGATTTAGGCTGGACATTAGGAAATGTTACTTTTCTGAAAGAGTGGTTAGGCACTGGAATGGGCTGCCCAGGGAGGTGGTTGAGTCACCGTCCCTGGAGGTGTTCAAGAAACGTTTAGATATAGCGTTGAGAGACATGGTTTATTGGGGTTATTGTTGGTAGTTGTATGGTTGGACTAGGTGATCTTGTAGGTCTTTTCCAACCTAGCTAATTCTATGATTCTATGAGAAAGGGCCTAATGGACAAAGAAGCAGAATTGAGAGCAGGGAACAGAGTTCAAGAAAAAAGTGTAATTTACATTATTGTGGAAGATAATCTCATCTAGTCAGATTGAAATATGGATATCTAAATTTCATGTTATTTCTTTTTACTTGGGAAATCCCCAGGCTGGTGGAGTCCTCCAGTGTCCTTGTATCCTCTGTTCTTCCACTGACAGAAAATAGTTGCTTGCCACTATGTGAGTACACAGATATTTGTACTTTGTCCACTACTGAAGGGTTAAGCCCTTATTTGTGTGCCTCAGCTGAAAAAAAAAAAAAAGGATGGAGTAGCTTTTACTCATATGCATTTCATTACAGATCACAGAGTTGGAAAAATGTAAGAAAGGAAAAATTTTGGATAAAAATCAAACACACCTAAAAAGTTCTGCAACTTTAAGATCCTGAGGGAAAACAGGGGCATAAAATATTGTCGTGATAAGAGGCATTTATGGCAAGTCAGAAACAAATGCAGAAACCCAATCCATAAAATCTGAGATTCACCAAGTAAATGCATCTCCACTACAAGGGAGTATTTGAACACTTCAGGATGGGGACTCTGTTAGTTTTTGAACCAAAATGTGGATAGCTGACTTCTGACTTCCATGTGAGATGTTAAAGATAGCCATAATGCAAGTAATGAATGATATTAGTAACGCCTGAACATGATTTTGAAGCCCTCAGTCATAGGAGAAGCATGATTTCTGAAAAGGTTCACTGGCCATCTGTGGACAATCTACACACCTGGCTGTGTTCGAGGATCAAATCATAGAATCATAGAATGTCTTGGGTTGGAAGGGGCTTTAAAGAATCCAACCTCCCTGCCGCTGGCAGGATTGCCATCCACTAGATCATGCTGCCCAGGATCCCATCCTTTCTGGCCCTGAACACCTCCAGGGATTGAGCATCCACAGCTTCTCTGGGCAGCCTCTGACTTACTGCCCTCTGAGCACAGAATTTCTTCCTAACGTCTAACGTAAATCTCCCCTCTTCTTTTAATTTAAGAACATTCCCCCTTATCCTATCACTGCCGTATTAGCCTGAGTAGAAGTTCAGTCTCCCTCCTGCTTATGAGCTCCCCTCAAGTACTGGAAGGCTGAAATGAGGTTTCCCTGAAGTCTTCTCTTCTCTGAGCTGAACAAGCCCAGCTCGCTCAACCTTTGGTGCTTGAGGTGCTAAAGATGATCCAGTCCTTCAGTCATCTTCATGACCCTCCAATGAGCCCACTCCAACAGCTCTACGTCTTTCTTGTGCTGAGAGAATCAAGCCTGAACACAGCACTACAGATGGGGCCTCACAAGGGCAGAGCAGAGGGGGACAGTCCCCTCCCTCTCCCTGCTGACCACCCCTCTTTTGATACACACCAGGATACTGTTGGCCTTCTGGGCTACAACAGCACACTGCTGGCTCACATCCAGTTTTCGTCCATCAGGACCTCTAAGTCCTACTCCACAGGGCTACCGTCAATAGGTTCTTCTTCTAGTTTGTACTCATAACTGAGATTGCCCTGACACAAGTGCAACACCTTGCACTTGGCCTTGTTGAACCTCTTCTGTTTCACATAGGCCCACTTTTGAGACTATCTAGGTCCCTCTGGATGGTACCCTTTCCTTCTGTTGTATCAACTGCACCACTCAGCTTGGTGTCATCAGCAAGCTTGCTGAGGGTACACTTGATCCCACTGACTAGGTAATGTCTAAAGATGTTGAAGAGCACAAGTCCCAAGACAGACCCCTGGGGAGAATACTCATGACTGCCCTCCATCTGGACGTAGAGCCATTGACCACAACCCCCTAGTTGTGACTGTCCAACTAATTATTCATCCTTTCAAATCCATATTTTTCCAAATATTGTATTGTGAGACCATGTCCAAGGCCTTGAGGTGGGACCTTCCTTTGTCCACCAATGCTGTCATTCCTCTGTAGAGCACCAATGGGTTGGTCAGGGAAGCCACGCTGGCTGTCTTGGATCACCTCCTTGTCCCTCACATGCCTTAACGTATCTTCTGGGAGGATGTACTCCATGATCTTGCCAGACACAGATATGATGCTCATCAATCTATACTTCCTAGGGTTTTCTTTCCTTCTTCTCTTGGAAATGGGAGTGATGTTTCCCTTTTTTCCAGTCACAAGGGACTTCACTTGATGGCTGTGACTTTTCAGATATAATGGAGAGCGGCTTGGCAACCATATAAGCCAGCTCCTTCATGGCCCTGTGATGCGTGTCACGGGGCCTATAGACTGGTACACATTCAGTCTCGTGGGACAGTCTTGGACTTACTTTGCTATTACAGTGAGGGGGATTTTGCTTTCCTGATCCTCACCTGGAGTTTCACGAACATGAAAGGTGTGGGAAGCCTCACTGCCAGTGAAGACTGAAGCAAAGAACTTGTTGACTACTTCAGCCTTCTCTGAAGTCTGTTGAAGCCAGTTCTCAGATCTCATTTATCAGAGAGGGTACACTCACTCTCCTTTGCCTGTCTCTTCTGAACAGGGTACCTATAGAATCCGTTCTTGCTACTTTTCACATCCCTCACCAATTTCAGTTCTAATCTGTGCTTTGATTTTCCTGATCCCATCTCTGCATGTCTGGACAGCATCCTTAGATACTTCCCAGGACAGTCCTCCCTGCTTTCACTGCCTGTACTTTTCCTTCTTTTCCCTCAGTTTGACCAGTAGGCCTTTGTTTAGCCATGCCAGTTTTGTATCTTAAGCTGTGGGATGGAGAGCTCTTGTGCTTTCAGAAATGCGTACTTACAGAGCTACCAGCTCTGTTCTGTTCTGCTAAGAAGCTGTAACATATCCATTATAATGAAACCTTTGTGAGTGTCACAGGTGATCTGACTATTTCAATATATGCAGTATGAAGCAATGTCCTAAATTTGTCTGGAAAGTACCAAGGCAGATGCTGGCAGTTTGATGCATGCTTTCCTTTTCAAGCAAAGTTTTCAAGCAAGTTACTGAATGGAGTTTTCTCTTTAAATAGCCTAGGACCTATCTCTTAACCATCCACCCCTGCTTTCAGTGCTAGAGCATTGTGGTAGAGGCAGGAATGAATTAGAGACTCATTTAAAAATGCAGAAGAAGTTAGGTCAGGAGGACTTTCATATAAAGATGTCAACTTTTGCCCTTATTACCAGCTCTGGATTTGAAAGACTATAATTTATTGAAATTTAAAAATGAGTTCAAAGACCTGTTATTTCCTTAGCCTTTTGAGAGAACAGGAAGTTTTGACAGCAAGGTACACAAAATACAACTGGTAGATGTTTGAATAGTACCCTATTTGGAGAGGGTCAACAATGGCTTTATAAAAGGAAACTCAGCTACAAACCTCATAGCATTCTCTAAAAATGTTTAGAGGCAGGTGGATAAGTCTTCCTGTTGCCCTATTGTTGTTAGACTCCCAGAGGCTTTTGACAGGCTTTTTCATCAAATACTTTTAAGAAATGTAAGGTAGAGATCCTTACATGGATAAACAGTTGTAAAAAGCTAAGAAATTGGAACTATAATTAAATCACTAACTGTTGTAGCACAGTGAATTTAGCAGGGGGATTAAATGACAATCTGTGGTGGGACAGTATCTACTAAGGGAACAGAGACAAGAGAAAATTTGCTAGTGATGCTTAGTTGTTCAAACCAGCAAAGGGATGAAGGAGAGTTGTGAATAACTGTAGAAGGACCTTGCTGTCCTTCAAAGTAGTTAAAAAGTAAGTATTGCACACTGAGGAAAGAATTGTCTCAAATTCACCTTTTAAATGGTCATTTCTGATGCAATGCAGCTCAGAACTGAGATCCTGGGGAAGCAACATACCCATGAAAAAATCAGCTTAATACTCAGAAGATGTTGAGGAACACATAAAATATTAGCTTTTTCTGGGAAATAAAACAGAACAAAGAACAGTATTTTACCACTCACTTAGATCCATTAATCTTTCAATGGTTTGGACACATTCACCTTTTGAAGGGCGCACTGACAATATAAATGGGACAGAGAAGGGTGGCAAGAGTACAGAGCATCTTCCTAAGGGGCTGTCGCTGATGATGCTAAGGACACCTCATGGTCAGCAGAGCAGATATATTCCAGCATGGCCATGCACTGGGCCCTTCCCAGGCTCAGCCAAAGCAACAGACAGGATTCTGGCTATTTGGTTTAGACTTGTCCCCCAGGTCTGCTACATAAATTCTGGCTCTTAGCAAGTGTGAGGACAAGGCTGTATAAATAAACAGAGGTAAAATTTGTTGAAAGTATACACTCCACTGCATAGTGACAGAATCACGACTCCAGTAAACAGATCCAGTTTCTTTTTTTTTCAACATCTTCTTGAAAGTTAGTTTTCCACCTCACTTCTCAACCACAGTCTCCCTACAGCAAGCAAATAGCATGTAAAGCCTTGGATCAATGTGTGAACCAGATTTCACTCCAGGCTTCTTCTCTTCCTCACTAACCAGCAAGCTGCAGTTGCAGAAACAAAGTTTCTGTCTCCTTTTGTAGAACATAAAGGGAAAAGCTCAGTGCAATTGGCCATGTCTAATGGGCAGGAGAAACAGAAAAGGCAGAGCATTTGCAAGGTAAAAAAAAAATCCCGGATGAAGAGGGAATGCACTTCTCACTCCTCCTTTTTTCCAGCTTCCCGCTTCTCTCTTTTGTTTTTTAAATTAATTTTTGTCAGTAACATAGCCCCTGGAATGCTGCCATTTACCGCTTTAAAAATTTCTGTTGGAAAGAGGAAGCGAGGGAGGGAGGGAGAAAGCGAGCAGTAGAGGGAGTATGAAAACCTGAAGGAGTGAATTGCACATAACAAACACTTTTCTGCAAAAATAATCTGTAATTTATTTTTATGATGAGCCTGTTTTTATGTCAGGTCCTGTGGGAGAGAGAGACTCTTCAGTAAGGAATACTGGCTATTTCAGTGTAGCAACAAGACAGCTTGGCAGAACTTAACGTACTGGTATTTTGTGGAGTTTCCTTAATAGAAGGCTGTCAGTGTAACATGATCATTCCTTAAATCTTTAAGGCATGAAATGTTTATAGCTGAAAAGTTGCAACCATGGCAACATAGATACATTAAAATAAAGGAAAGATTCTTGTTTTGGTTTGAGTGGTTTCGCAGATGCTAAGGAAGGGGCACTGCATCCTTGCTGGGACCCAGGAAGATGCACACCTAGTCTGCGATTGCTTCCAGTGGTAATTTGGACCAGGCCCCTACCTTGCTTCATTCCTGTTCCTTGGATCAGCTGGGATGGGGACAGGCTTTCCCAGCTCGCCTCCTTTGCATCCCACAGAACCTGTCCTTTGCATCCAACAGCCTCACCAGCTGCTGCCTGTGCCCCCCACCCTGCTCTTTCGCCAGCCCTAAGCTTCCTCTCTTGAAAACAACTCCCTTACAATTAATACTGATAGACGTGGGCTTCCTCTTTATTGTTTCCTGTTGTAACTGGTTAATTTGGCTTTTCCCTAGTTGCTTTCATCTGAGCCTTGGGTTGACCTGGCCTTCTTCCAGGTACTTGGAGAGGAAATGCAGTTTACCTTCATGAGGCACCAAGTAACAAGATTTGTGCCCTATGGTCCATATTTGGGGAGGGAAGAGGAAGAGGGAGAAAAAAAGGGAGGCCAAATGTGCTTCTTCTGGAAGGGATATGGATATTTTTTGTCTAAATGTATTCCACCATACACATCCTGATATTCTCAAGCAGGATATCTTTAAATGGAAGCTGACAGCTCATCTATGCTTGGTACAGAGCTGTTTTTGAAGGGACAAATGTGTAAAAGAAAATAGGAAAAATGAGGGTGAAATATAAAAGAAACTGGTGTTTTCATTAATTCCCCTAAATGACCACATGGTTTTAAAATTTAAACACCCCTTTCAGTGTTGGAAAGCTGTAGCAATAACATTGTCCTGTTGCACAAGATCTATTAAAATGACACCAATGAGAAGCAGAAGTAAAGTGTACACTTCATGCTCTCCCACAGACAAGGGAAGGAGACCACCAGAAGTCGTGGCACTGCACAGCCTCCTGCTCAAAGCAGGCTCCACCACTCCCAGCCAGCTCAGTTATGCCGTCTGCTGAAGTCAAAGGGAACTTCCTTGAGGTGAGGGCTGAAATGTACTTTTGAACTGCTCAAGCCTTCCTTGGAGGTTTATCAAGGGACAGATATGGAAGACTACTTGCAAAGGGCAAAAACACATCAGGGCTCATCATTCTTGTGTCTCTGTTTTAGATGCTACAGAAAACATGGCAATTGGTGCTGATAGTGGTGACTAAAGTCTTCTGCAGTTCACGTGAACTTTCTGGGATATGCCTGACTGCTATCAGGCAGCGTGATGTGGGAGGAGCAGGCTGGCAGAGTGAGACTGACCTCGTGCTTCAGAGCTGCTGCTTAGGACAAGATGTACAGAGCATATAGGGACCTCCAAGGGCACATCTCCTGGGCCAGTTTCACCCCAAAAGAAGCAAGCTGGTGCCCAGAGGGGCTGCTCTTGACAGGCAAATCATGGGATGGAAAGAGGCAGCACTCTCCTGACTTGCCTAAAACACTAACCTAAGAGGCAGTAATGTCTTCAACTGAAAAGGCACTGAGCAAGGGGTCCAAGGGCAGAGGAGTCTTGTCCTGTGCCCATGCCTGTGCCACCCCATCCTGTGAGGCCCCCAGCTGCTCCGAGCTGCAGAGCCCATCCTTGTAGTGCTGCCAAGAGATATCTCACCCCCAGTAAAAAATGGCATTTGCTTCTCAACTGCCTGTTTTCATACGTGTGCAGCCTTCACCTTATCTCTGAGGCATTTTTTAAATTCCTAGCATTGTAGCATTCTCCTTTGCTCTCCCAGGCATTTCACATAACCATGTGCCTCCCTGCCATGTGCTGTTAAGCAACTCTTTACTGTATGTCTGAAGAAAAGTCTGGAACAACCTTAATTTTCTATTTAAAAAGCAGCTGCTGGTTTCAGCAATTGTCCTGAGGAATGCTTTATAGTTGATCTGTGTTGTGATGTGTAATGTTACCGAGGACAGGATAAGCCAGTTTTGACGTCTTTGGATAATACTGTATTGTGAGACATTTCCACCTTTTCTTCTGTGGCAGAAAGAAAGTACATGTCACTGGAGAAGGCAAGGCTTTCAATTAAGTTCACTAAGTATGTATTTAAATTTTAGGATAGTATCAGGTGTGCCTCATGAAATTGAATATTTAGGGTTTTTTGTTACATGGTTCAATTAAGGGATTAGGAAATATTGACATCATTAAAACAGGCAAGAAAACATTTATTAGTCTGTCAAAAAGTATTACAGACTCAGATAAATCCATTGTAGCTCTGACCCAGATACTGCTTTCTTGTAATTCAGAGTGATGGCAAGGACTGCGAAGCAATGGAAGAGTTACAGAGACAGCTAGCTTGCTAGAGTGAAAGCACAGGCTGGCATTTCTCCTTCAGAAAGAGATGGGACATGTACACACTGGGAATTATATTCTTCAGTTACCCTTACCGTACAGATGGGATGTATTACTAGACAACTTTGGAGATTCCTTCTGATGCTTTGATTTTGTGATTGCTCTAGTAAGGTCAACACAAACATGCCAAATCACATCTGCTGAAAGTAGGGACCTGAAGTATAAAAACTGATGATGGGTTAAAATGCTTATTCAAAAATGTTTGGTATAAAATAAAAATACTGATGAAAGAACTTTTGCTGCAAGAAGAGGTTTCTAGAGAAAAATCTCTAGAAAATAGGTATTTTTTTCTGTTCTTTTAAATGTAATATTGATGAATAAAATTGATTAACTACCTCTTGGTCTTAACAAATGCTCATCAGAACACTTACATCTTGTTATGAAGAATATCTTTTAAAGAAGGAAAGAGTATAATGATTGACTTAACTGATGGTACTTCCTTCTGCTTTATAATGTTATGCTGTTAAGAATCTGCTTTGTGTTGGATCTGTTGTGAGACGAGGCTTACGACAGAAGAAGTTTAGGTTGTATGGGGAGTAGATAGAGGCCTAGTAGCCTTTAAACAGCAAAACTGGAATATTGAGACTGCTATACAGGTTTATGTCCATCATCCGTCTTGGTTAGCATCCCACATCTGAGAGCTGTCAGTGCCAGATGCTTCAGATGAAAGTTTAAGAAACTTGCACACAAGGGATCATCTTGACTACTGATGGCTATAGTTTCCCTTAAGCTCTGGAGAGTATGTTTTAATACCTCTTCCGAGATGCTTGTCCTTAGATGTTTTCAAAGCTGACATAAGCATCCGGTCATTTCTGAAAGTTGCAATGCTTTGTATTTTAGGAGACGAGAAACAGCCTATGAGAACAGATTCTGTGGTTTAATTCTGCCCCCTGTGAACATTTTTTTCAGTACTGTTCTGATCATTGAATTTCTTAAAAAAGGGAAGATAAAGAGCAGAAACTCTTTACATAACATCTTCCTATAAGCCAGTGTTCCACGTATGTTTTACAATGCCCTTCTTTTTGTCACCAGAGTGAACAGAAAACTGAATCTCGCGACAAGAAGAGTGAAAAAATAGTCTTGGGGGAATATTGCTCACATTTTTACTGGATTGGTCTAGTCAAAGTACACAGGCCAATATTTAAATTTTCTTCTGGAATAGAGCTTAAATCAGTTGAAACTGAGTCACAAAAAGAAGCGAGTGGTGAGTCAGTAGCAGTCAATATACAAATTTGGCTCAGAACTCTTTTTTTTCCATTTGGGAAGTTGACAATACAATAAACTTCTCATTGATTGAAACATGATAACAACAGCAAGATTTTGTTTATGTGTTATTTTATGTGTCAAATATTCAGTAGAATTTCATTTTGGAGGGAAGAAGAGCTGCTGAAGGCCAGAATGTTTAGTGTTTCATTGAAAAGAATGTTAGAATTGGGTCTTTCAAACTTTTCATAATGAAATTGCAAAAACCTAAGTAAGGGAGCCAAAATCACTATGTGTATTTTTCATATACTCTGAGATTGCTTAACCTGCTTTACACAAATATACACAAGAGAAGGGGGAAGAGTGAAGAGAGAATGAGATATGTCTGAAAGATGTAATGTAATAGAAGTAATCTTGATATTCTGGTAGATTACTTCTAGAGCATAGAGACGTTTTAAACACAGATGTTTGAGAAGTTGCTATTGCCATGTACAGTCAAATTTTGCACTTAGTGCTTCCGTGACTTGAAAATGTTTTTTGTTGTCTGAGGAGGCAAAGGGCTGGGGAATTTTGTTTTTGGCAGGATACTTTTACATTTAGAAGAAGAACAAAGAAATTAAGGAAAGTAACAAAGCAAAAGCAGTCACTGAGAAGGAACTGAAAAACTAAAACCTTTAATGCCTCTATTTCTTATCTGCTGTGTTTCTTGAAATTATGTAAACTACTGTAAAGAGCTTTTCACAAGTTTTGGCAACCCAAGTCATTTAGTCTGAATATATGCAGATATTCTGGAAATGAAACTCTTAAAAATTTTTTTTAGTACTTTGGTGAGTGTTAAGTTTCACTTGAATGATATACTGTCCAGTAGCATTGACTGCACCAGGGTTCTCCTGGAGACACTCTGAAGCCATGCAGGAAGCACTGGTCTTATTTGATTTTATTTGACTTTTTATTTGATTTATTAGCTTCAATTTTAATTATTTGGTATTATACCGTCCTGGAACGTGGTTCTCAGAAGAGAAGAAGAACTACATTTCCCAGAAGACTTTCACCATTCTGTTTCTGTTTTCCTTTTAGTGGGAAAGACAAAACTGTTCACAAGTCAGCATTAGAGTAAGGCCTTCAGTTTTGGACACTCTCTCTCTCATTTTATTTGATTTATTAGCTTCAATTCCAATTATGTTGTATCGTATTGTGTTATTTTGCATTCCAATATCATACTTAGTAAATTAGCTCTCCTCCTCAGATTGTTGCCACTGTTTTGTTTTAGGCCCATCTCCCTGCTCTTTCCCCTTTTCCCCCTTCCCCTTTCCTGGGGTATGGGTCTGTGGTTCCCCCTGCCCTGTTAGTCATGGAAATGGGCTGTACTAGCCCATAAACCACTGACATTTACCTTTCATTCAAGGATGGATGTTTTCAAGGAATAATAGCATGTTTGTTGTCCATAATCTACTGATCCATCTGATATTCAGTAAGTGTATAGAAAATGTTCTGACTTCAGTGTTTGAAACCTACTTCTGTCCCACAAAGAAAGCAGATAAAAAGAGTGTTCACGTCATACCTCTTCCCTCGAGTTATTGTTATATTAAACAATCTTTGACTGCTGGGCGCATTCATATTAAAAAAGGGAACCGTTTACAATATGGTAAGTAATGGTTTCATTGGGATACAAAGAATAGCTTCATTGGGATACAAAGAATATTTTAAACTAAGCAAATAGTTAACTTCATTTTTGCACACTATGGAAAGGATATTTAAACTGTTTTGACATGTCCAGACATTTGTTTTAGAATCATAGTCTTTCCAGACATTACTCAATCCACCTAACATTGGAGAAGTAGGATTTGTCACCAGTTCCTGATCTAATGTGTTTTCATGCTGAATTCAGAAACTCTTAACTCTATTAGTGCTAAGTTGTTCGTACTAAAAGATGTTCTTTTTCCAGAGTCCAGTCTATGCCAGTATATTTTACTTGAGCAAGAATGTGCAACCTGATACAAGCGGGAGAGGTTGTGAGTGGAGCTATGGGAATCCCTCCATCAGTGTTAACTTAATGTAGCCACTTCTAACCACACTGCCAAGAGTACAGCCTCATTGTTTCAGATATTTACTGCTTTTTCATTGATAAGAAACAATTTTCCATGCTGATTTAAGGGAACTCATTAGACGTTATTAGTTAGTCATGATTGCATTCCCGTTATCCTGCAAAACTGACCAGCTGTGGTGTTTTCATAAACAATGTTTAGAGTGATTTAAGTCAAACCTCTTAAAGACAACTTCTGTTTTCCAGGAAGTCAGATCGTGTCTGCTTTCTCAGATGTGTTGTGGAATCACAGAGCCACAGCATGGCTGAAGCAAGCAGCAGCTCTGCAGGTTGTCTTCTCCAATCCCCTCTGCTTAAGCAGGGTCATCTGAAGCAGGCTACCTGGGGTCATATACAGATAGATATAGAGTATCTCCAAGATGGAGATGTTACAGTGTCTCTGGGCAGCCTGTGCCAGTACTTGGTCACCTACATGGTAAAGAAGGTTTTTCTTAATTTTAAGTTAAAATTCCATTGTTCTAGTTTCTGCTTGTTGCCTCTTGAACTCATCACTGGACACCACTGACCTCCATCTCCTTGATTCCTACCTTCAGGTGTCTATATGCATTGATAAATACCCCTGGACCATCACTTATCCAGACTTGTCCTGTTCCCTCTTCTCAGGATTCTGTGCTCTACTTGGTCCATCATATGTTTGCTGTAGGCAATGCTGCTCTCAGCCTTTGCATTCCAAACTAGTTCTTCTTTGTAGGTATCAAACTCAACAGAGCATCTCCATCAGTCACCTCTTCAATCACCTCTGTCAGAAAGTTGTCATCAACATGCTCCAGAAACCTCTTGAACTGCTTACACCCTACTGCATCACTCTTTTGCATGGTACTGATGGGACTGAAGTTCCCATGAGGACAATGGCCTGCAAGCCTTTCCCCAATTATTCAAAAGAGGCCTCACCTATCTGTTTCTCATCTGGAAGTCTGTAGCAGACACTCATTACAGTGTTGCCCCCTTTGATTTTCTCTTTAATCCCATCCTATAAACTCCCAGCTGGCTTGAGATATGTTCCCAGATCCCAAGGTATTAACTGCCAGTCCCACTCCTCATTGCTATGGCCAGTATGTCCTGAACTCCCAAACTGCCCAAATCTGTCCTCACCAGTAGGTCACTCATATGAGTCATCTGTCATGTGAGCTATCCAGCCATGAGAGCTTCACTTCCATGACTCCAACTCAACTGTAACCTTGCAAGACATACAAGGGCCCCGATTTCTCCTACTTGTCCACTATGGGATGCATGTTTGTACAGGTGCTTCAGAATGCCCCATCAATGTGGAAAACTGGAATTGCTTGCCCTAACGTGCAGCCGTCTTTGTATACTTGTAGGTAACATGACGTCACATTTTAATGGGGAAACTGTAGTCATAACATATGATATCAGGTTGAGGTAAGCTCTAGTTTTCCTTTTAGCATCCAACATGAAACTGCAAGGCTACTTTATTTTTGTCTGCACCCCTGTGGGCCTATTATGGTAGTTTCTCAACAAAAGTGAATGCAAAAAATCCATTACTTTATCAACAAAAAGTATGTCAGTCCCATTAAGATGGTTCTCTGGGATTGTTATTGGAATAGTCCTTCTGCTGTAAAATACTACTGCATGGGTAGATTTTACTTCATTTCTGCTACTTCAGGAAAATACTCTGTGAATGTATGGGCATATGCTGAAAGAGGTATTGAATTTCCCTCAAACAACTATATCAACACAAAAGTGATTTATGCACTACCTCCATTCAACGTGTGGGTTTTGGCTTTTTCAGATCTAGGACTTTACGAAGTCTGTTTCCTTCTGTTTCCAACACAGATTTCTTTATTTCTTCTTTTCATCCTCTGAATGAAGAGACTTCAGAATCTGAATCAGTGAAATAAACTTACATAATAACTAACATCCTTATCCTCTGCTCTCTCTGACACAGAATGGTGTATAGAGTATTTCATCCTTTCATGGCTTGAAAATGTCCCCTCCAGTTTACCCTCCTTAATCCTCCTTTACCACTGTAACTACTGCTGGCTAAGGCAGAGAAAAGATCCCTTCCCTCTCCAATTAAAAAAAACCATCTTTTTTAAAAAAAATTATTGTTTATTTTTCTTTCCAGGAAATCAAAATAATTGCATTGTTATAGTCTGAGCTATTTCAATGGGCCCTTGGCTGTGGCCACGATGAACCACTACTGTGCTGATGGTGAGGCAAGACCCATGTCCATTCCAGGACTAGGTGGAGTGTGCAACCAGCAGTGACAGCAAAATCCCCCAGAGGACACACTTCTAGTGATGATTGCTGCTGTAAGGGCAGTCTCTGCTTCTGGGCTACCTGCAGAAATGTCACTTGTTTTGTTGACATCATGGGACATCTGTTGTAGTAGGCGTGTCACGGATCTCGGTCTGTAATGCGGAAAGGCCCTTCCCCATATGCTTGCTATTGGTTCACCTAAATACTTGAACCTGTGTCGTGGACACAGGGGGCTGTGCTTCTTAGTTTTCATAACAAGAGGCACAACAACTCCGTGTATGGCCTTTCGGAAGTGACAGGTCAGAAGCAGGAGATTCAATATGATTGGCCAGGAGTACCGCGTGAGCTTCTGGAACAGTCTAGTAAAAAGATAAGAAATACTATATATTTCTTTAGCTTTTACCAATAAATGCCATTTTGCTGCTCATCATATTGATGCTGTGTGTGGTATTTGGCCAGGACCGGGTTTAGGTTCCTTTCGTGCAAGAACAATACTAAAAGGGTCGCTGGAGTTCGGTAACAGACATCTGCACTGTGAACTGGTGGCCACCTCACACCTCCTTTAATCTCAGTCTGTGTTCTGCCAGTCCTCATACCCACAGTGCTCCTTGCACAAATCCTGGGTTTGGTGGGACATGGTGGGGATAGAGGGCCACGTGGAGCAGAGACCATGTGTCTGGCAAAGCAATTGAAAGTATATGCGTGTTGGGATTGGTATCATTGTTTTAATTTGGCTTTTGTTACTGCCACTTCTTTGCATTCACTGCGTTCTTCCACAGTCAGCACTACAGCTGCTAGCCACTGTTTCCGTGAAATGCTTCTCATTAAGGTTGGCATCAGCAAATATGCTGTCTATAGCCCTTATGTAATGTTTCCAAAAATGTGTTAACCTGGACAAAGGGCTAATAATGGGTCAAAAATGCAGAAATGGTCTGAATGTCAGACTGAAAAACAAAAGGCTGTTGCAACCTGCTATTTCATTCAGCTCAGCAAAAGCTGCTCAAAGGTAAGGATGAAGCCTTTCCACAGGGTGCATTAGATCTTTGCTTTAAAATATTTGTTTAGCAGTGGATCAGCCTCCTGCCTGGCTCCCACTAACATCATGGTACAGAAGGCCTCCTCTGGTGTACCATGAGACAATGAGATGCACCATGTGCTGAGGGTCTGGTAAAGATGAGGAAGGTGCTGGCAAGGTATGCTGGGCAGCCATCAGTGCTGTACTATCACCTGCACTTGGCTCACATTTTGTTTTTTGAATGGGCAGATAGTGCCACCAGGCTGTGCCAGCAGACAGCCAGGATGAGCAGGGGAGGAGTGGAGATGTCCCTGCCCCTAGAGATGCCATACTGATGGTGTGTGGAGAACAAACTGGCACCTCACTCACCAGGTGGGCAAACTCCTTCCTGAACTCAGGAAGAAGGTGCTCTTGGGTCAGGGGCAGTAGAGTTCCCCAGAAGCAGCCTTCTCAGCAGTGTGAACAGACTCTGGGAGAAGTCATGTAACTTTTCCTGAAGAAAATACAGCAGCTTCTCTCCAAGGACGTGAAGGACAAAATAAAATTCATATGGGGGAATCCAGATCCTTCCTGAAATGAAAGAAACAGGCCTTGCCAACAGGAAGCTCCTCAGCTACAAACTGCAGGAAAGGCCCAGAGAATGCTTGTCCTGTTTTTCCAGGTCACTGCTGGCCCCTGCTCTTGGCCAGAGTTGGAGGCAGGATACTGGGACAGTTCAACACTCATCAAATCTGTCCTTGCATTCATATAATCCGAGTCTGAGTAAACTTATTCTCACAGAGGAGACACGTGTGGATGCTGTTATGCAAGCAGGTTATTGCTCACTATACTTACCTCTAGCTCCTGTCCTGGTGCACACATAACCCCACCCACCGTGCACATAGCCTCTGTAAGTCTGGGGGATGCTGGGCACAATGATGACTCTGTGCATCCACCAATTACACTGAACAGCTACAGGGACAACCACAGGGACAGAGGGGCCCCTTTTTCCAGTGCACTATCCTCCTCTTGCTGAGTTACATTCTGCGAAGTAACTGTTTCTTTCCATCAGGAAAACACAGATCCTAGAGGAAAACACAGCAGCTTTCATCTCATTACTATGAAGGGCAAGGCTTTCAAGCATACAAATCCAGTCCAGTCACTGCCATAAATCCAACAAAGCATTCCACGCTTCTCTCTCCTATCTCCCATCTACTCATGTTTATTCCTACTGGATGGCATGTTACCAGGGCTCACAAATGTATGGCAAGATGGGGACAGCTAAAGGAAACAAACTACAATGAGATTCAGCAAACAGAGACATCTTCTCACCCCCTCACCCATGCACCTTACTTGCACATCTTCTATTCCTTGAATGGCTTCAAAAAACAGCTTCCTATCTCCTCCTCCTTTGTCTTAGTAACTCCTGTGGATTCAAAAGGGCACATGCCAATGATCATCGGCACAGAACAACATAAGGAGGGTAAGACTCACAGAAAGACTAAATATTTTTCTTAGTGGAAAATGAGAGACGTAATCCACCTTCCTTTTATTTGTCCCATTTCTATTAGTGAAAATGTACTGCAGTATGCTTCACTATTCTTTTCCGCAGAAAATCCTCACGGATCTATGGAAGACTGTTGTGATCAACGCCTATTTCAGAATCACACTGGATAATCCATCAACCTATTCTACAAAGCGGTCATGCTCAAATGAGCTAACACCACCAGTGTGATAGAAGCTGGTGGAAGGAAATGCCTTTATCCTTCAGTTATAAATAGACAACTGAGACATAGATTCACTCGAGAAAGGGCTTTTACCCTGTTGTCCTGGGGTCCTGTGCCAGAAACTCCAACAAAGGACCACCCTTCTGTCTCACATACAAGCCACTGCCTTATCTTCTCTGGCCCAGGGTTGCCTCCCAGTCACCGGGCCATAAGTGTCTGGTGGTGTTGGTGCCTGTGGTGTGGACAGATTGGGGACCACACTATGAACTGTGGTTCCTCGAGGACAGACATAAAACCCAGGACCATGAGCAAATGTTGCCCCAGTGGCTTCACATCCACACGCACCTACAAGTTCACCACCTGCAATACTCATGGGTCGTATTTATGCATAATTTAAATACCCTCTGCTAGTCATCTCACTTTTACTCTGCCTGCAGTATATGCTCCCACCCAACCAAAATAAATTTCCGTTGGTAGCAGAAACCCACATGGTTATCACTGAGAGAGCAGTTAAGACACTCCGTTGCCTTTGTTAGAGTAAACCCTTCAGAGACATGAGTAAGTAAAAGACAGCTACATGGCAGATGTTTATATATATGCACACAAGCACATATACACACACTCTCCCTAATTTCTTGACACATGGAGAGCGGCAACACATGCAGCACATTTTGTATTGTACATCAACTTCAAACATAGCCCAAATCAGCCGTGGAAATGGCAGCAATTAAGGTAAGCTGAAACCAAACAAACTGCAGCAACCTAATAGTTTCAATGGCAGAAAAAAATCCCACATCACCCAGCTGGAGGAGCTGATAGGAAGACAAACCTCAAAGCAGCTTCTGGTTTCCTGGCTGTCATCAGCTAGCAGCTTGGATTCTTGATATAATGAATAATCAGTATATGAACTGATGGAAGTGACCTTAAAATATGCAGGGGAGTTTGAAATTTTCCAAGTGTACACTGGGCAGTGGAAACTGTGGTTTGAACTTATTTGCATGGTAAATGCTTTTACTACAGGGTGAAATTAAAGCAGGGTGAAAATACAGGCTGTAGTCACTACATGACTAAAGTAAGAATTTATATACCAAACCAGACAGAGAGCTCTCTAGATGACAACAGTAGTTTAAGAGGATGTACATTGTAAGTCAGCCCTATCCTGAGGTAGTGCAAAGAACGCCTGTATTTATACTGCAAACAGCAAAATGAGCTGGTAAGAAGCATGAGGGAAAGTATTCAGGTGGCAGCTGAGTAGAGTTATTGAAGCGGTCTTCTTACCATTCTCCCTGAGGGGATGTAATTGTTGTCTGATATGGCAGCATTGGGCAGGAATTGGCCACTTCCACATCGCCTGTGCTTCAACCTTCACTTTACCTCAGATCGCCTTTGCCTCACCTCCATCTCATCTCCACTTCCACCTCACCTCCCTCACCACGTCTCCATCACTGTCACTTCCATCTCCACCTCCACCTCCACCTCATCTCCCTCACCTCACCTCTTCCTGCTTCCTCATTCCTGTGGCTCAGGTGCTGTGTCAGTGGGCAGCTTTCACTGACTGCTCTCTGGACTGCAAAGGCTGTGAGCGGATAGCCTAGGAGGAGCCCATGGTGCCTTTGTTCAGGGCTGAAAGGAGGTAGTCACTTGGCTTTCCAGGCTCCCTCTGCATGTGCTGCAGGCATCCAGCCTTTGAGGGACCTGGCAGGACTGTGTTCACCTTGTGCCAAGATTTCTGTGAAGTTGTATTCCTGGGTTGCTTTGTCCTTTTTAGCTGGCCTGGTCACTGTCCAGAAGTCAGGCTTTAGAGGAATCAACTGAGCCTCTGGTTGTTACAACAAGGACAGTTAGCATCCAACAGAGACTTTTCTGTAATTGCAGAGGCATAAAGAGGCAAAATAAATGAAGTACTGGCTTGGAGAAAGGCTTTTTTTCATGCATCTCTGCTCTCCTTCCCAGAACTGCTGCTTTATAATAAAAAAAAATGATCTCTTGGCAAATTGGTAAAATGGACAGCTTTTTGCTGAGAGACCACTACTCACTTTCCCTTCTTCTGCCTCCTTAATTTAGTTTAAATTTAAAGGAAATAACTTGAGGTTTGGAAACACATATCTCTAGAGAGCAACTTGGCGCTATGGTGTGGCACAAAGCCAATAGCTATAGAGATCGTCTAATTTGAACTGAGGCAGGTTGAAAAAGAAGCCAGGGAAACTGAACCAGCCCTTTTCTATAGGCATTGCTATTGACCTGATTTTCTTCTGCTCTGTGCTCTGTGAGGCAGCGTGCATCTGCATCGAAAGGGTCTACACAACCATAGCCAGTGTTTTTAAGGTTCTCTTCATGCTGCCTGCAGGCTTACAGACACAGCTGCCCACAGTGTGCCCTGCTACTTGATGTCTGTTTGGATATCTCTTTGCCCTGCAATTTGGGCTGTTTTACTCCTCAAGAAAAAAGGGAACATGTGGTCTACATTTAGCATGAAGCTGGCAAGCACCTAAGCCTTCATGTCTTGAAGAAGATTGTGCGGTATGCAGTTCACACTTCTACTCGCTCCAAAGCGACATGTTCATGTTCCTGGCTGCACTTTACCATCACTTTACATGGGTAGAGAGGTCTCCTTTCTTGTGACTGGTGAGGAATAGTGAACTTAGTAGAGCTCTGCACTCATAAGACACAGTGTTTTGCAGAGACATATTTAAGCAGAACGGCATGGTTTCTTTTTTCCTTCCTACTCTCACCACAGATGCACTGCACCATCATCAAAATGTTTCCGATCCTTACCTAGCAGTAACATTAGAGCCTGTGATGTGGGACAGGGAAGGAGAGAGTGTGAGCCCCTTTCTCAATCCCTGGACCACAACAGAAGTCATTGCACCAGCAGAAAACCACACTGCTCCACTTCTCCACTTCCAGCCTGACCAGTCTTGGTTGGGTTAAAAATCCAGCCTGGACCTTTGACTCCTCAGACTCAGCCCTCTTCAAAAGTGGTAAATATCCACTTTGCCAGAAGTGGTGATGGATTTGATGAAGACCACAGACCCTTGGCAAATGGGCTGTATCCATGCTTGCCAATTGCACTGCTGAATTAGGCTGAAGTAAGCATGACTGTGGTCATGAAGGAACTGATTCACGGGAAGACTCTAAACTGACCAATCCACAGAGCCAGTATAACTGGTAATTTTAAAGGATGAAAAATACATTTGGAACAGGAAATGAGGAATATGCACAAGCAATATTCCCCTGGCTCGCCTTAATTGCTCTGTTATACCTCCATGCTATTGCTCTTGACTCCCAATTTACGGGATCTGGTTCTGTGAGAAATAAGGTGACGCATTCACCCAGGGAATTGCCTGTGGATAAGAGAACAGACATCTGCATTTTCCTCACTTTGCTAAGCCCATCCACTTAAGCATTCTGCATCGGACAGATTGGGAAAAAAAGTCATAATCCTGGTAGAAGCCTTCTAGCCACCCCCAAGATCTCTGTAAAGAGTAAACAAAGCAGAAGGATGTGAAATCCTGTATGTGTTTATGGTAGACAAATGTAAAAAGAACACCTTTCTTCTTGTCCTACCTTCTCAATCCAGAGGAACAGAGCTTCAGATGCTTTTCCAGGAGGATACTGTGCTGAAGAAGGCAGCGAGTGATGCTAGGGAAGCTGAGCACTAGTTATCTTAATAATGCACCAAGCCAGCCTGGAACATTTTACGAAAGTAGATGCAGTCTTTGGAAAAACTACAAAACAGACAAAAGCATAAGTGCTCATCTTCCAATCCAGTCAAAGGAGACAAGCCATTGCAAGCCCTTCTTAAAAAGTACTCTTTTTTTCTGTAAAATAAAATGCTGCAATACTGGTGAAGAGCTCCCATGAAAGCCAAAAGTTACCAGAATACTATTTTTGTAAAGGAAAGCCTGTTTCTCACTTTACTGAAATCTCATGTTTTCACAGAAACTGTCATTTTGGCAAGTCTTTTGTGAACAAAGTATTTTCCTTTTTTCACCATAAAATGTCAATATCAGCTACCCAGATGTTAGTTCACTTTTACTGTCTTGGTCCATTTTAAAAATTAATTTATTACCACAATTTAAAAGTTGAATCTGGTAATAAATAAACTAATTGATACATACAGCCACGTACAGCACCACCTTCCATGCTGAATTACTCATTAGCTCGTAAGTCTGTCAGAAAGACTTCAAATGTACAAGCAGGCATCTAAACTTTTTTTTTTTTTGAGTTCCAAAACACAGGATAAGGCATAAATTTTAAGCGGCCAGATTTGTCAATGCAGATTTATTTGATTATAAGTCAGGTGAAATGACCAACTCTAAAAGAAAAGTGTCTAGCAAACACTCTTGTGGATAAGCATGTGGTAGCCAGGATTTGTGTGATGGGGAGCATAACTGGCACAAAGACAAGGAGCCCACAGAGATGCCGTGAACAGCTACAAGTATAATGAATCTTAACAGGAATAACCATTGTCCTCAGATTCACCTGCACTTTGCTGCTTATTGCTTTTGATGCTCACAATTCTGGTAAAAATATTAATACAGCTATCAGGAAGGCAGACATGATAACATGTGATGTAGGTGACTGGCTGCACACATGAGCAACGAGCAGGGAGCAGACTGAATTAACATTTTCCAAATAGCTTGAAGCATGAACAGAGTTCTGCCAAACCATTTGATGCGTACTTGTGAGTGATACATTCAGGAAAAAACAGGACTGGTTTCTAAGTAATTTGCTATGGGAAAGAGAATCCTAAGCAACGTATTTATAATGTAATTTAGGGGCTTGATGATGCAGATAAGCATCTAGTGGGAGATTATTTATGTCTGTGTGTGTTTGAACTGATCTGAAAGGATGCCCAGTTTACAACTTCAGGTTGCTAAACACTTCTAAGCTTCTTAGTTTCAAAATCAGTACAAATCTGTAAAGGAGAACTTGACCCAGGAGAGCGCATAGCTCCTTGCTTCCAACTAGTCTGTACAGGTGTGGGCAACAGTTGGAACACATATTCTGCAGCAGATTGGTTAGTGACCCTGCAATTATAGAAACACCACAGTAAAGAATTCCAAACAGTTTGGCAGGGAATATGAATTGAAGGTGGACTCTGTATTCCTCTGACAGGGCTATAAATTAGGGGGGGAAAAAGGATGAGGCTTTGTATGTTCACATGAAAGGGAAAAAAAAAGGATGAAAATATGGGTTTTGGAGAAGAAAAACTGGGAAAGAAACAGATTCTCTTACATAGTCGTGTTCAAAATCTTCAGGTGTACAAGGGGATTGTCATTAGAAGAATAAACAGTGTTCACTAGGTGAAGCCTGAACATGCAATTGAAATAAAGCGGTCTTTTTTGAAGAAAATTCATCACAGCTTTTATTCTAGATGCTAGCATTAAAAAGTTTTTCACAAAAAGAAAGAAGACATCAGAAACATAGCTTCTACACAAAATCTGTGTGCATGTATAACAGGAGCTGTCTGCACACAGCAATGGTGCAACAAAACCTAATAGTGTGAGTACAGATTATTTCAGCATTACTTTGGCTAAAGCTCTGACAGGCAGTTAAGCTGGCCTGAACCATGCTATTCAACATCAAAATGAATGTCTATTAAATCTTTTACATCCTCCAGTTTTTCTGACTACTGGGTCATCATAAAGGAGCATGCTAGCAAAGGAAGATTAATTTCTTTTCTTTAGCTATGAACACTTTAACAGTAATTTCCTTCTAGAAGGCACCTTTTTAAGATACAATTCACATGAGGGCTTTAAAGTAGACCAGATATTCTTTTCTAACCTCCTTTTTTTGTTTTTGTTTGTTTGTTTTGTTCATGTTGTTATTTTTTTTATTAGAAGAGAACTTTTTGCTGCAGCAAAAATTGAGCTTTTCTACCACCATCTTCCCTCTGGAGTTTGTTCTCACACTGGTGAAGTCTGCCAACAGCCCCTGGGCTGAGTGAACCCACAACTTCCCCCCCTCGGTGCCAGTATCGTCCAATGTGATCAATACAGGGTCAGGCTGTGGGCTGGAGGTGCATTCACAGCGTGCCAACATCTGGAATTCATTCCCAGCCAGAGTGGACTGTGAATGCATCAGGCAGACAGGATCCTATAACATCTTTCCTGTCTCAGCCTTTGCTGCCTCAGATGGCTAGATAAGGAGAGCATGGCTATGAGTGAAAGTGTTTATGTGTTTGTGTGACCACAGGTATGTGCTTTTTTGCTGCTGATTTCTTTGCAGATGATGAGTGGGGATGTTGTGAGCATGAGGCAGAGAGAGAGCAGTATGAGCATTGGGCATAGGTTGTGATAACCACCAGCTCCGGGACTGTGGTGATCTCCTTTTCTCCTCCCTGTTGCAGCAATGCCTGTTTTCATCATGGCTTTCTGCTTGGGAAACAACTTTGACCTTGAGCATTTTTTACAAGAGAAGGAGCATCAGCTAACACCCACTAGCTAAGTGAAGGTATTTTCTAAATGTTTTTTCTTTTTCAGTTACTTTTTGAAAAAGAGCTATGCCTCTTGACTTGTCCCACCAAACAGTGTGAAATCATTACAGTAATTTAAAATCCATACGCCATTAGAAACCCTTGCCAAGGTTCATATAAATGCATATTTCCCTGTCTTTGCTGTCCCCCTGGACCAGAGCAGTGAACACGAGGAGTATCATTACTGCAGCAGCTGGAGTCCTGCTCTGTGTGCTGTGGAGCTGTGTGATGAGCCAATGATACTCCTCAAAACCAACACTAAAATATGTCTTTTCCAGTTCCTCCGGGAACTCAGAGGGCTTGGGATATGTCTTTTGGATGTCACCACTAAATAGTGACAGTCTGGAGAGCAACGGTGAAAAAAATATTTCCCAGAAGATTTTGTAGGCTGAAATTTGGTATGCATCAAGAAATCATAAAATAGTTTGGACTGGAAGGGAATTAAGATCATCTAACTCCCAACTCCCCTGCCATGGGCAGGATTGCTACCCACCAGATCAGGCTGCTCAGGGCCCCGTCCAACCTGCCCTTGAGTGTCTTCAGGGATGGGGCACCCACAGCTTCTCTGGGCAGACTGTGCCAGTGCCTCACCGCACTCTGAGCAAAGAATTTCTTCCTACTGTCAAATCTAAATTTATTATCTTTTAGTTTAAAAACATTATGTCTTGTCCTATCACTTCACTGCCTGGTGAAGAGTCCCTCCCTGTCTTTTCTGTTGGACCTCTTTAGATACTGGAAAGCCACTGTAAGGTCTCCCTGGAGTCTCCTCTAGACTGAACAACTCCAGGTCCCTCAGCCTTTCTTCACAGAAGAAGCATTCAAGACCTCTGATTATCCTCATGGCCCTCCTCTGGACCCAATCCAACAGCTCCAGTTCTTCACTGAGCTAGGGGTCCCAGGTCTGGATGCAGTACTCCAGATGGAGCCTCACAAGGGCGGAGCAGAGGGGGAAGGATCACCTCTCTTGACCTGCTAGTTACGTATTTTAGATACATTCATGACCTTGGTGACTGTTTGTCACTAAATACAGCAACCCTTCAGCACCAACAACTTCAACATTCTTGTACCCTCAAATACACTGAAGGAACCTCTGTCCCTGCTGCTTGTCTAATGGAATGATCATGGAGCTGTGCCTTTGATGGTGCGTACATGCAGCCCTGGAGCCAGATTCAGGGTTCATAACAGCATCTGCCCATAGCAAAAGAGCTGGGGTTACTAGTGGACTCATTCCAGTCTGGCCCAGGAAGGGCAGTGGGAAGGGCATCTGGGCAGCGGATCATCACAGAAACGCAACTCCAAAGACATGTGACCTCTCACTATGGATAAGAAAAGGAGCAAACCTGGATCTCCCTGTTGCTGGATTAACACTAGCAGACTTTCTCCCTCCTTCAAAATCTTCCAGGAAGCAATAGGATTGGAGCATCTCCAAAATGCATGCTGATTCGTTTATGCCACAGAGCACTGAAGAAAAGAATGAGAGGAACTAGTTGGTAGGAGCCTAGAAACTGGCCCTGTTTATTTTCATACTCCATTAGAATGTTCAGTTATTAAAAAATTATATACTAATTTCTCAGAAAAGGAATGTACGCATATTCTACTGACTACTCAAATTATTACAGATTACTTGACATGCAATAATGCAATTTTCTGTTGGTTAGTTAGCTGTTTGCTGACATTTCCACGATATATAGTTGGGGTTATAATAGCTTCATAAGATGGTGGTAATGATTTGAAATACAGAAGCTGAGATGTACATGGGTACTGTACTTACTAGCAGGCATGTGAGAATAAATTAGAATATCTTGTATGTCTCGGCTAAATAAAAGGCTAGGCTAAACTAACAAGCACTAGCTTATGCCATTTTTTTTTTCTTAGAATACAAACATAAAGGTAATCTTAGACTGAAACTGCTTTGTCAGCCATTAAACAGATCATTATTCCAAATTCATTATTTGCTATTCCTTCTCAACTTACACTATATATAAACAATAGAAAAATAACTTTCTTTCTCCCAAAAACACTCTGGCAAGAAACTCTCATAAACTTCCTTGAGTGTGTAAGAGTATTAACAGATAACCATTACTGAAAGAAATATTTTAAACATCATATAAATTTTATTAAGTCATTTCATTGGCAATAGAAATGGGAAAATGCTTTTTAATGATCTTTATCTAGTAACGCAGAAACTGAATGCATAAGTCAAAATAATATATCCCATTATGGTCTGTTGACACAACTTGTTAGTTTAGATATCTACTTCAGTCACTTTGCGTTTCAGGATTAAACTTTATGGCAGTTTTCGAACTTGGCTCCCATAATCCTTAGTTTACTAGTGCTAACAGCTTAGATAAACCTGTCTACTGATGTTCAAGGGTCAGATTTTTTTCTTTTCTGACAAAACAAACTGTGTCATATTGGTATTAGCCTACAAATCTGATTTATGGATGTGGTAGCATTACTTTCTAGATATTGACCAATAAAAAATACTGAGTTTCTATCTTAAATTATACGCAAAACTTACTTTTAAAAAATTTCTTTTGACAATGCAAAGAGCAATCATAATATAGGATTTAATACTGTTGACCACTTACTGAATTCTGAACTACACATTGCTAAATCTGTTCTAAAACTGATTCTTCAAGCTTTTATTTAAGATGGCCAGAAGGCAAGAATATTAGTACCAGCATTCAAAATTTCAGATCAGAATATGCTTTTAGTTGGAAGCATGTTTGTTTAGCGCCACCTGGAAATCAAGTCAGTACAAATATGCTAATATAACCTGCTGAATTCAAATGGTACATGTTGGATCCAGTGTGGAAACTGTGGCTGTGTACTTTGAAGCTACTCCTGGAAGGTTCCTATTTTTTTAAAGGAAATGTTCTAACACTCAGACATTCTGAATAAAAGAAGGATTATGGGACACTAACTGGGAAAGACAAACAAATTTCAGGATATTTCTTAGAATTTGGAATTTGCTAGAAAATCAGCATCAAAAATAGTTATACAGTGAGAAAGGATCATCAGAAAGTTCAGTGAAAATCTGTGTTCACATTATAGCAATAAAGGCATGTGGCACTTTTTCGTAGACATTTTTGAATTCTCAGTGTTTTGCAAGCTAGATGAGTACTTTAACTAGGGGTAGAAGAACATTAATTATGCCCATTTGACCTCTGTAGGAAGTATCCTTGAAAAATAGGACAAGATTATAACCTAACTAAAGAGCTTATTGCTATGTGAATGAACATGAAAAATGAAACACCTCAATTCAAGCTCTAAGTTTGTGACTTGGTTGCCCCAGGCATGAGGGGGACAGGCTCTAGAGTATCTCTCTTTGTCCATTCCAGGTGGACATTGGAAGACCTTATTCACCTGAAGTGATCTGAGCAAGTGGTGGCACCTGCTGTGACATGTCACTGGGTGCCACCACAAGAAGGGCCAGCAAGAGCTGCTCTTGGAAAATAGTCATAAGTGTTCATCTTTTCCTTTTGACTCCAGATCACAAAGTCTCTCTCCTACCTGCAAAGAAATGCTCAGGAAGATGACAAAAGGGTGTTGGACACCTGAATGCCTGAAGCAGATGGACACATTACATGAAACTATTGCACACATGGTGGAGGGAGAGAACTCAAGTGCCGATGAACCAGAGGAGGTTAGGGTCACGTGTGAAGAAATAAATGAGAAAGAAATCTGCTTGGCGTTGTCAGGGACAAAGGCACAACAAGGTCAGGGACAAGGCGCAGAGGTGACAGCAGCATAAGGTATATCCTCATGGCATTTTGGTGCAATTGATCCAGGCAAAAGGCTGTGGGGCCTACTTGTGTGTCTTAAAAGCACCACAACAACTGCATCACATTTGAAGTCACATGGTTCTCTGCTGCACCTTTTTGTCCAGTACAGACAAGCCCTTAAAATTCAGCAGCTGTCTCAACATATTTTCCCAAAACATGTTTCCCATCTGTTTTCCTGTCCTCATGTGCTTTGTCTAACACACACAGCAGCAGCTGATGAAAGAACAGTTAAGGATAGAAACAAAGGGATAGTCTGTTGTGCAAATCCAAGCAATTATTAAAGTTATGGTGGATCACGGTACTGAGATCCCTGTGTTTAAAGGAGAGTTGAGGGAGTGTTAATGCTGAATCTTTAGGCAAAAAAAAAAAAAAATCTTTTTTGACAAAGATGTTACCTCTAATACATTGAATATGTCAAGATTTTATGTCAGAATACTACTGACTGAGATACTTGGTTTATGGAAAGACATACTTTTGCGTTCATTATCCTTCTTTCAATTTTAGCAGCTACCACAGAATTGTATTAGGGAATTAAAATTGTGTTTTTAAGAGTTAGTATAAAACCAACACAGCTCTCTGATGTCCCTTCGAGCAGGTATAATTATGTTCTGTAGAAAGCGTCAAGCTTAAGGAAGTGTTGTGAATTCTGATATTTCTTCATCCTCATCCTGAAAATTTCTCTGAGTGTCTGAGTTACCTGAATTCTGCTTAAGCTTATTACCCTGTGAAGAGAAAGCCTTCATCAGTCAAGGATTCAAATTCTCCAAAAAGATTCAGATCTTTCACAGAAACAATGTGTGCATAGATATTATCAGCCAAGGCAAGGGAGGACTGATGTGGCAGGTGCCACAACCTGCTTTACTGAACTGCCCTGCACTGCCTGCACAATAGTGTACTGAGGTGTCAGGTGTAGGCTAAGCATATCAGGTCACTGTGCCATCAAGACTTTGAAGCCGCTGTCTAGTCCTAAGGATGGGCGAACATTTTAGCAATTTGTACAAGTGACTAAACTGTCTGTATTTCCCTAACTCTTAACGTGCCAGTCTCAGCAGCAAATCCCTCACTAACATTTCCAGCTCACAGTGTAAGTTGAATATGGCCTGTACACAGTCATAAAACTCCATCAAGTTAACAGCCCAGTCAAAAGTAAAAAAAAATCACTAGAGAATTGAGCACAAAGATGATGAGATGTCTTCTGGAAAAGAAAGAAGGCGGCAGCTTTTCTACCTGCACAATTTTGGGAACACGTGAAGACACTATGGCTGTCAAGTGTTAATGACAAAGGTGATGAGGGGAAATCGTGCATAGTGATTCCATGTAATTGTTATGAAAGTTATAAGTTATACAAAAATAGATGTCTGTGTTTTTAAAGATCTATTCCGATAGATCTTTAAAAGTCTGTTGCCCAAATCTGTTGTCAAACCCTCTCCGATTGCAGGAAGAAGGAAACAGCTCTGGTCAGCAGAGGAGCTCTCTACATCTTCCATGCTTGTTGTATGTATCCTCACAGAATCATCAAAGAATTATTTGAGTTTGAAAGGACCCTTAAAGGCCAACTAGTCCAAATCCCCTCCAATGAACAGGGGCACCTACAAGTAGATCAAATTGCTTAGAGCCTGATCCAGCCTCTCCTTGAATGTCTTGAAGGACAGGGCATCCACCACATCTCGTGACAACCTGTTCCAGTGCCTCACCACCCTTATTGTAAAAAACTTCTTCTTTATATCCACCCTAAATTTCCTTTTTTTAGTTTGAAACCATTTCCCCTTGTCCTATCAACTCAGACCCTGCTAAAGAGTCTGTCCCCTTCCTTTTTATAGCCCCCCATTAGATACTGAAAGGCCTCTCTTAGGTCTCCCCAAAGCCTTTTCTCTTCCAGGCTAAACAGCCCCAGCTCTCTCAGCCTGTCCTCCTATGGGAGGCATTCCATCCCTTGGATCATTTTTGTGACAATCCTTTGGATGCACCCCAATAGGTCCATGTCACTTCTGCACTGAGGATTCCACATCTGGATGCAGTACTCCAGGTAAAGCCTCGCCAGTGGAGAGTAGAGGGGCAGGATCACCTTCCTCAACCTGCTGGCCACGCTTCTTCTGATGCAGCCCAGGATATGGTTGGCTTTCTGGGCTGCAAGGGCACATTGCTAACTCGTGTCCAGCTTACCATCCACCAGTACCCCCAGGTCCTTATTGACAGGACTCATCATTTCAATGATTTCACTCCCCAGCTTGTATTGATAGTGATTGTTGCCTGACACCAGGTGCAATGTTGAACTTCATGAGTTTCTACTGAGCCCACTGCTCAAGCCTGTCTAGGTCCCTCTGGATGACATCCCATCCTCAGGGGTGTCGACTACACCATACAGCTTGGTGTAATCTGCAAACTTGCTGAGGGTGCACTCGATCCCACTGTTGGTGTCACTGATCAAGATTTTAAAGAGCATCAGTCCCAGTACTGACCACTGAGGGACACCACTCATCACTGATCTCCATCTGGACACTGAGCCATTGACCACCACTCTCTGGAAACAATCTAGCAAGCAGTTCCTTGTCCACTGAACAGCACACCTGTCAAATCCATATCTTTCCAATTTGGAGAGAAGGATGCTGTGGGAAATCAAGTTAAAGGCCTTACTGAAGTCCAGATAGATGACCAGAGGCTTTTCCCTTGTCCACTGAGGCAATTATGCCATCATAAAAGACCACTAAGTTAGTCAGTCAGGGCTTGCCCTTGGTGAAACCATGTGGGTTTTCTCATATCTCCTCCCTGTCTTCTATGTGCTGTAGTATAGTTTTCAGGAGTACCTGTTCCATGATCTTCCCCTCTACAAACGTGGCATATCCAGATGTTAGGATTGCCATTCTGAGTAGTTTCTGCAGATGGGAATTTCCCCTGATGAAATTAATCATAGTTCCTTTGATTATTGCTGATGTGAGCTCAGCTCCAGGCTGGCAGCTGGCTGTCCCTGCCACTTTCTGCACTAGACTTCCTGCTCTACCAGTTTTGTTTTTGCCAGCACTTCCCTGGGGGCAGCCCAGGTTTTACCTGCAGAAGGTCGGATTTTTGCTAACAGTGCAGGAGCCTGCCCTGCATTTGCACTGGAAATTTCCAGGCTGGAGATAGACCTCTGCAGGTCCCAAACAGCTGCAGCTCATAACTGCAGCAACAGTTATTGCTGGTCTGGCTTGAAGCTGGCAAGAACGAGGATATTAAAATCCCATAAAGATACCATCAAATTAGAAAATACTGTACAGTGTGCTTTTGTTTCTTTTAAGGATGAAGAAACCAGATGAGAGAGGACTTAAGCTCCCTCTGCGCATATATGCAGAGCGGAAAGAAATTACATTTAACTGACCCCTTGATTATAGGACTTGATATTTAGCTATATTTAATCATGTATGGAAAAGACAGTTGCACTTTTCAACAGCTGCTCTTGCTCTGAGCTTCAAGGGACTAATGAAAAGATTAGGCCTGGGCAGGGATTTACTCCCTTTCTCTCCCTTCCCCACATTTTTCATGACTTAATCAAGTTCCAGGGGGAAAATGAAACAAAACGCATTCTTTACTATGTTCAATTCTTTACTGTGGATTCAGTAATGTGGCTCCAACATAGCAAGAAGCAGATGGTTGAGAAAGCAGGCCTTGCAGGTGTGAGAACAATCCTCAGGGGCCCGGGTTTCCACCTCATCCTTACCCAGCTATAGGGAACACCACACAGCCTTTTGGTCTCTCGGCCTCAGCTTCCACAGTGGCACTTTTTGTTCTGTTTCAAAGAGTTTTAGACCACTTCCAGTGAGCCAGCTGATAACTGGCAAAGCTTTTAGCAGTCTCAGTGCACAGAGGCCATGAACAGGGCAGTTAATGCACTGACCTGCACAGCCCTTTCTGAGCAGAGTAAGAGTGCAATGTCAGCGTGCTGTGATCTGCCCAGATGTGCTAAAACTAAGATGGGAAGTTCTGAGTACGGTAAGTGAAGGGACTCACTGACTGATCTAAACATCTTGGGGAATGATGTCTGAGCAGCTACCACTTCTTAATATTCCTGATAATCTCACAACGATATCCCACTTCCAAATGTGCCTGACAGGTTGAGTAACATAAAAAGAAATTAGTAGTGTCTCTGATAAGGCTTGATCTTCTTTCACCAGAGGGAGTGACCTTAAATATGCATTAAATAGAACTGATTTTAACACTGATTAAAATTGAAAACTAATCTTATGGGAAAGGGTGGACTGTTCTAAAAAATGCTTCTACATCTTGCCCGTAAGTGAAGATACTAATTTTGTGTATCAAGATTAGAGGATGTTGTACAATACGACCCAATATTAACAACAACAACAGCAACAAAAAAACATTTTTGAAAAGAGATTATTGAAAATGTTAGACATTTAAATACCCAGTTTCGTAAAGGAAACCCAGTTTACACAAAAGTTAAATTGCCAGTGCAAGGAATTGTGTTGTTATGTGTATGTGCCATTCATGCTAATTTTAACAGCAATTGGGTGTGGTGAATATCTTTTTCAATTTTAAGTTCAGTAACAAGCAAAAGCAAGAAAGCAGCTCAAATTGCTTTCCCACAAAAATACAAAGATATAGTGTTTCCAGTAATAGGGCAACTGGCATGTCAGACATACTCCTTCTAGGTAAAGATATAGCATTTTTAGGGTCCAGCTCTCACCGGTCTCATAAATGTGGTGTATTGTAATCATTAAATCATCGAGCTATCAGTTAAGTTAGTTGAATGATGTTATACAATGATCAGTAGGAACACTTGTCTATGCAAGAGGATTATTCGGAAACACGTAATCTCACTTACCTGATAACAGCTAGGGCTGCTCACCATGTAAATGCACAGGCATGAGCCATTTTGCTCCTTCTAGCAGAAAACTCTCAGATTTAACTAGTGCTCATAATAATGGTTGTAAAACCAAAATGCAGTTCCCTACTTTATATGTAATTCATATGGAGTAAAATGACTCATAAGAAAGTATAATCAAGAATCCTCACAGTGACATTCCCATGAAAATATTTTTTGTGCACATCTACGTGTTCTTGTATATACGCTGGCATTTTTATCCCAGACTGAATAATTACTCCTGTGATTAAATTTTTGCTCATCCTTTTGAAAGGATGACTCAATCTTCATCCTTTCAAAAATTCATTTTCATTTATACTTTCATAAGACCTTCATAGCTGTAAATAATATTCAGGGAGATTAAGAATAAAAGATCATTTAATGATCTTATAAAAAACTGAGAAAATGATATTGGTTAAAGAAATATCTTTTGACAGCAACATATAATTCAGCTCTGGTACTGATTATCACAGGAAGTTCTTGAGGCCAAAAACATGCCAAGACCATTTAAAAAGATTGTATATCAGTATGGATGAAAACTACTCAAAATGTTCATAGATGGTAATTATAAAAATATTGGAAGAGTGTTTGACCTCACATTTCCCAGCTTAAAACAAGCTCTTGTAAGAGCAGAAGGTGGGGCCTACATGAAGAAGGCGCAGTTTAAGCCAACCATGTTTTGTTACTTTCCATACCATCTCCTAGGAAGTGTCTGTTCTTTGAAAGGCTTCACCTCACTGCCCCTAAAATATTGTTTTTCCCATTGCTATTCACTCAATCACAAAATTTTCTTTCCTGAAGGAGAGACCTTTCCAAATCAATAAGGGATACTGTTATCAGTTTCATCAAATACTCCACCACTGTGCATTGTGAAGTACAAATTTGTATAACACACTGTATACCCTATTAAGTTTCTGTTCACACAAGTTCTACATGAATCAATTACAAAAGTAAATGTTCAGTGATGAGCAAAAAGGTGTTTTGCTTTTTCTAACGGACAACATTTTTAAAAATCCATGGAGTTTTGAATGAACTGGAATAGATATAAATACACCACGCTTAGTGCCGGATTGAAATATTCATTGCAATCCAGGTAATCTGGGGAGGTAGAGAAAAACATTAATTACAGTTCAGATCTGCAGTTTAGATACTTGATTAGATACCTAAACTTATGTTCTTTGTGGGACTTCTGGAACGAATGCTGTCATGTGCACTCAGATGTTAGGGGCCTGACTAGACATCTGGCAAGTTTTGGGGTGCCAAGTTTTGCTGGGAGAGTTCTTGCCCGCTGCCCTCTTCCTGCACTACATGCCAGCTTAATTAAACATTCTCCTGGTTGATTCGCAGAAGAACTGAAAAACTGCCCTTGCTTCTCTAGTCCTGTTCCTGGAGTTGTATGCTCAGAGGATTTCAGTGGAATACAAGAACTGCTCTTCTTTCCTGTTTGCTAGCACTGAGACTGCTTGTAGAAGATACTCAACAGCTTTGCAGACGCATTCACTCAAAATTCATACATGTATAAGGCATGAGATAAGGCAAAGCTTTCCACAAATTTCATTAGAGCACCATTATGACATGCTTATGGAAATACTTTGAGAAACAAAGACAGATAGAGCTATTTGGTGAAAGGCTTTTTTTTTTTTTTTTGTCGTCAATAGCTGTATTCCTTGATTCCTTGTCATGTTTATTTTATAGACTTTTCCTATCCTCTGCATCATACAGAATTTTTCTTACAAGTCAAAGAACAGTGGATTTACTTTTACTGGGAATATACAAAAAAGGTGAAATAGTATCTACAACTCAAGTGGAATTAAAAAAAAAATCCAAAGAATCCAGTTAAGCTTTAATTGCCTTTTTTAAAACTTATTTTATTTTTTAACCTACTCTTTCACACTCCTGCTAGCCCTTTAGGTTCAGGTCAGTCTTCAGTGAACAGAAATTCTCAGTGTTAGCAACTCTGACTTTATTGGAGTTCTTACTTTCATATATTCATGAACAAGCCATATTCTTGGCTTAAAAATGCACTATCATCTCACTTCTCCCTACACAGCTAAACCAGAACACAGAGGAACAAAATACAAGCAGGGTGTTCCTGCAGCATTTTATGGTTTCTGACTCTTGTTCTGTTCCTGGAACGCTATAGTTGTTCTAGCCTCATGCTACTCACATGATAGTCCAAAGCGCAGCCAAAGCATGTTACTCATAGGTAAGTTCTGTATGCTCAGGACTGTGAACATAGTACACGGAAAAAGTGGATGCACCACTGTTTGAGGTGGCATCTCCCTGGCATTTCTTGTTTTCTAGAAACAATTGCCTGGTGTTCTGCTACTGTGTAGGGAAGTGGTGCTACAGGACAAACCCTTCCTGCAGGCAAGTGCCTTGGGTGCTCACAGAAAGCATCAAAACCCACTGCTACTGATGCCTCTTTCATGTGTGAGGCTGCAACCTTGGACCAGGACTCTTACCCAGTGGAGGATGGACAGTCCCACCTGGATCCAACTGAGCAGAGCACTGCTAGCTGTTCTCACTGATAAGCAAGGCTGTTGATTCCTTTAATGTCTGCTGCTTCCCATCTCAGTTATCAACATGTGTCTTGGAGATCTTGCTCCCGTGAGAAAGGTTGCAAAGCTGCGAGGTCATGTTGGTGCCGTGTGCTAGGCTCACTAGAAAAAATATGATGTCATTATAAAACAAGACATGACACTAAAATATGAGACCGAAAGCCTGTCATTTGCAAGGCTATAATATGCACTAATGTGTTGAAAGAGAGAGTAACTTAGATGTTATGGTGATAATGTGTACATTCCGTATTCCTCTGAGCTGCTAAGAGACTACAACTCTTTATTTTGACAAGGGATAATATACATCTTTGAGAGTGACTATGAAAGAAAATTTAGCTTGAAATGTCAGTTAGTCCATCATGCAACACAGTGCTGCCAACATCTGCTGAGGTGTTATATTTTCTTGTGTAAAAAACAAAACTCAGATGTAGCAGCAATCTTTGCAAAGGTCACATCACTTTAGCAGAAAAACAGCACCTAAAGTAGAATATTGTCTGTTTATTTAAAACAGAATTGGGAACCAACAATGGTTGTTTCATGGTCTTCAGTGTATCCAGATCGATTTGTGTGTTTTTTTAACTGCTATAAATAAAAATTCAGCTTGCCACACACAGAGCACTTCATCTGAATCTCATCAAATGAGTACATTATTTACATTTCATCCCATCTTAAAATGTGGCTTTCTTTTTTGCTGTTCCAATTGCTGCAGGAATGCCACACCAGTGCAAGGATGAGTTCCCAGCATTGTGGTCCAGATCTTCTCCTGATTACTGTGGCATCAAAGGGGAATATCTTGCTTCTTATTGCAAGTAGGATTTGGACTTTCCGTTTTCAAAACAAAACCTGGAGTCTATATGTATAATATCAGGATGTCTGTTTGTTTCAGTTAACCAAATTTCCTCATGTGCCTTCTGTTCTCCTATCTCCCTTTCCCCTTACTGCATGGACAGAGACTAAAAAGTCATGTAATCAATCTTCTGATAGCTATTTCAATTACGCACAAACAAATTAAGTAATCCTTCTCCCCTTTTATGACTGGAATATTGTGCTATCTGTGGCTTCTTCCAGGAGTGTGGAGAGAGATATTATGACCATTTTTAGCTACGCCCAGTAGCTTTTATTCATTTTCACAGATACACAAAATGCAAAAGACTGTTTGTTTCCATCTCTCTTTATTTTTTTTTCCAAAAGTGTAAACTAAACAACTCCTTTTACAACTCTTGCTGGTTAGCAGCCAATGTAAATGCTTATGCAAGGAGAACAACCCCATTTCCTGCCGTTAAAGCTTTTTTGTTTATCCTAGGGCTACTCACTGCCACTGCCTGCCCCTGACAGACTATTAACCCCTGTTCCTAGCAGGCATACCAGATGTGGGTTTCTTAAGCAAATTATTGGTTATTTCACCACATGTCGTTTTTGCAGTTAAGTGTTTCCAGCCTCTCAGAACATTCCACAGAAATAACATCACATTTTCCTCGAACCTGTTAATTAGCATAATTATTTATCATCTTGCAAACCACAGCTTGAGTTTGTTAAGCAGCAGACAGATATGCACTGGACAGTGGCCCAAGAGACTTGAAAGAGTGATGAGAAAACGGAGGCTGTGGAAGCTGGTTGAGAGGCTGTGGGAAGGCATACCATTCACATTTCCCTCTACCACCTTCTCTGAAGACCCCTCAGCTGGTAAGACACATCCACTTTTTATGTTTCAAGGAAAGTAGGTTTCAGAGTTACTTCTCTGCCAAGATCTACCAAGCAGTAACACAGAGATCTGGCTCCAGGTGCTCACCCCCCAAAAGAGCAGAAATTAAAAATATGCATTCTCTGCCATCTTTAGCATATTGTCCATTCCTCCCTTTGCATTGGTTTGTTTGTTGTGCACACACCTAATCTTATTGGCCAAAAGGAAGGCCAACATTTATAAAGACTGTAGGATGCAATTTCTTCAGCCAGCACCTGAGCCAGATGAGAGGGTTTTTAACCACCTTGGCACATGCAGTATTCATTCTCAGGTCAAAAAACATGTTTTGCAGAATGCATTGCAGCAGTAGGCCTAAGTTACCAATCAGATACCAATTGGGGGTGAATTACAAATTAGGATGATACGTTTGAAATGCTTAGGTAACCACATTTTTTCAACAGACAAATGTAGAGGATGTCTCTCGCCCTTTTGCTCCATGTGATTCTGGTACTAGAAGTGTCTGCATAGGTTCTTCAATAGAGAACCATCCAGCTTTTGAAAGATTCAGCATAATTTTCTACCTGAATGTGTCTTTGCTGCTCTTACAGCAGCAACAAGTACTGTGCTTCTGCCAGTAGCTGTACAGTGCTTTATGCATACCTTTTGATTAAGAGGATTCCATGTAAAAATTAATAGCAGTGACATGGAACAATGGTGGATATGTTTTCAAGTGGTTGCATTTATGCTTAAGAAATTGAATTATTTTTTTTTTTTTCTCAGTTAGACTTCAGAAAAGCAAAAATGGGACAAATGAACTAGAATTTCCTGGGACAGGAGTCCAAGAAGTCTGGCTTTGCTGAAAAATGTTCAGGACATCCAAGAATATTCTCAAGACCTTTGGTTCACTTGCAAGTCAATGGTCATTGTGAGAAGAATGTAAGAACTAGAGATCTTTATGGGGCAGAGATTTCCTAAGCAGCTTGTATGCCTTGAAGTGCCAAGAGTGCTACAACAGATTGGTGGATTTCCAGGATTCTCAAAACTACTGTAAGATAAATGTCACAGCACACTGTGGGCCAGTTGTCCACACAACACATATTTCTCATTAGCTACCTGTTAGACTTTAAAACATAATGCATTAACATGCTCTGCTTAATCATTGAGCAATAATTCATTTGCTTCAAGGACAGAGGTGAATTAATGGTAGCTATTCATTGTCACATTCAAAAATCTGTTTTGCTACTTTACCTCAGATGACAGCTACGAATCTGGGAAAACTACTGGAGTTTTCAAGCCTTCATGAAATGTGAGGAGCTGTGTTTGCTAGTATCGTATCCACAGTTGGTTTTGCTTTAGCACTTTACTTCCTGCTACATTCTGCAGGCCAGATGGCAACAGACAGACACGAGTCTGAAAAAATGGGTGAAGAAACATATGGTCCTCTGAACTATATGCACAAGTCTCTCCAGATGCTCAGGTTGTTCCTTGATACAGCAAAATATAACTGTGAGATGACATTTTAAGAAGGTAGGATGAGAAGTTCTCTACTGCTCATTCAAATCACACCATGAATGGAAATGATAGACAGTCTCTATGAAATGTGTTCAGGTATTAGCACATGATCTCTAGACGCTGAGCCAACTCATGGAGCAAACATAGGTATGCACATCTTCAATTGTAGCGAGAGATCCTGTTAAAAGAAAGAAGTGAAATTAAAAAACCTGATTAATTATACAATCCACCAGCCTTTAGTAACTGCGTTGCTCAGGTACTCAATTGATCCTATTTTTAAAAGGAATTTCAGGGGTTTTAATACTGGTTATAACATTTTATTTGATCCTACTTTTTAAAGAAATTTCTTTTTTTTTTTAAGCTGGTTATAAATTTTGATGACTTCAACAAGAAGGAGCTAACTATCAACAACTAGGAGAGATCATAAATAAAATGTTCACTGAAGCCAGTTTCAAATTGTACAGATATTAAAGTCTTCTGTCACTGAGATTCATTTACTCCTCTGACGTTTAATCTAAAAACTGTTTCCCCTTAACATGACAAAAGTATGATTTTTCTTAAATACTTTAGCTGCTACCATTTGGTGTTCACTCACATTTTGTTAACTGCCATGGAGAGGTAAGGGTCTTGGTGAGAATACATTTATTTAGGGACAGATTGAAAACAGTTCAACTTTTTTGCCACTTTTAGAATGACACACATGGGCCACATTTTCTCACAGGAAGGAAGAAATATTGATTTAAGCTGAAAAAAAAAAAAAGAAATGTATATTTCTTTGAATCAACAGCTAAACACAATAAACTTTAAAGAAAAACCATACTGATTTCAAATGAAACTAGTTGTGACTGAAAATGAATTTTCACTAAATCATGACAGCTTTGGGGTCTGCTAGGCTCTCTTGCCAAGATTCCCCAAATCAAGTAATGCATGTTTACTATGTTCTGCAATTGCATCTGCAGTTAATCACATGTACCAGCGGATATCTGGAGCACAGATGTTATGTAAGAGGGTGAAAATACCACATTGGTTCAGGGTCTTTTCTTTCACATTACTCCCTTGATGATTCCCATTTCCCCCCCTTCCCTGAAATGTAATTTGAAGAGAAAAGAGCTGGCAAGTTTTCCACATTTCTTCCCAGGAATCTGTGGCACTCACCTGTGGCTGCACTAAGTAGGTTTCTTAATGCTCAGAAGAGTTTTGAATGTGTATTGGAACATAGTCTTTTAGCTATTTTCTTCCAGCTTCAGTTAGGCCACTCCTCCTGTGTAAGTCATTTTTTTCTTGTTAATTTTGACTGCATGATTCGTGAACATGAGGTACTATTGTGGCAAGATCAAGATGACTGTTTTGCTACACCAGAGAGACTAATACATATTCTATTTAGTGACACTGGTGATAACAGCTCATCCGAATCAGGATTTCCCTCCACCCTGCCTTTTGTCATTCTATTCCCTCATTTACTCATGGGCTAGATAGGGAAGGATGGTGTGGTCAATACCAATATATTTTCCTATAGATTTGCAGCAGGAATTGTCTTACCAGAAGCTGCTGGCATCCAGACGGGACACGTTAGATGAAATTTTCAGGCTTCAATTTCATTCATGAAACCAACAACTTCCAAAGTTAGAAATGAGTCTGAGCTCTCTTGGCATGGTCTCAGTGGTGTTATTGTCCCTTTGGATTTCTACTTATGGTTTTCCAATGCAAAAATACTTACACACCCTTCGCTTGTTAGCAATAACATTATTTTACACTTCTTCATGATCCAGTCTTCCCGAGCATTTAGTTCCAGACAGCGTGATACCCTAGTGTGATAAACACAGTCAAGTTGTCAGATGATAGTGGGCAAATCACACTTCTAAAATCCCTCTTTTTGAAGAGGCATGAAGCTGTGCTCTGTTGACTTGCCTCAGTGAAACAAATCCCAAGTGAGAAGGCTCATTGCCCAGGCGCATGGGTTCTCAGCTTCACATCCCCACACCCTGCTCCCCTGAGCCTCTCATGTTGCTCAGGTTTTGCCTGAAGCCAGGAGGCCAGCAAGAAGCTGAGACAGTAGAGGCTGCTTCTCCCACTTGTACCCTCCTGGCAGCCCATGGTCCCTGCCCCCAAGCACCCCACAGGGTATGGCCATCAGCTCATCCCTTCTGGCCACCCCCTGAAAGGCCCTGCCCAGGAGCATGCTGCTCTGGACAGATCCTCTGGGACATATAAACCACAACCCAGAGTGGGGCTCACACAGTTTTACAGCTACGACCTGTAAACTGAAATCACCAGGACCAATAGCAGAACATTTTAGCAGATCTTCTTTCCATAATAACATTTTGCAAGCTACAGAATCATAGAATCATCACAGTTGGAAAAGATCTCCAAGATCACGTTATTACATTTTGTATTTTAATTATACAAAAAAGAGTTTAGACTGTTTTTCTTTTCACTTTTTTTTCCCAAATAAAGATCCGTAGCCTTGTTTTTCCTCCTCACCACACATATAAAACTCTCCAGCCTTATGCTCTTTAATGTATATAATTAAAACATTAATTATATTTGTTATTCAAGATTAGTCAAATCTAGCATTTAACTAGCATTCAGTGCTATGGTTCAGCCAGAGGTGCCCATTATCTTCAACTTTCTTTCTTCTTTTTTTTTTTTTTTGAAAAAAATTGTATGTCTGAAACCTCTTCCCTAAAGCCTTTCAAATATGGAATTGAAAGAAATTGATGGCAAATCCTCCCACTTGGATGCCTGTTCAAGATTTTTTTTGTTTTGCTTTGCATTTTGTTTTTTGTTTGGGGTGGGTGTGGGACAGAGAGTTAGACTTTAGGAAGCCAGAAACCAAAGCAAATTTTGGGCAGTAACTCGACAGACTCGCAGGTGCATCTTCCCCTGCAGCACAAGCGAGGAGTGGGGTATGCTGGCTCTGGTTTCTGAGAGCCCTTGCTTCCAGCGTCCTTTTGGATTTCCTCCTGTAGCGCCTGCCAGGGGTGCGGGCGTGCTGGCAAGGTGGCCTCCAAATGTCAGCTGGTGGGAATGCTCATGGCTGGGGTCATCATCTGCCTGCGTGCCCACAGGAGGCCCTGCTGTAACACTGCACAGCACCTCCTAGCATGCCCAGAACCACAGTGATTATGTTGAGTGAAATTGCATCAGTGATCTAGCCCTGTTTTAAAAGTCAGATGGGCAAGGGCTTTTTTCAGGACTAACACACAGTAGTGTGTTTACTATATTGTGATCACTCTGCATTTGCAAGTTCTGCACTCTTCAGCAGTCATCAGGGTGTCTACATAACAGTGTGAAAACTTTCCTTCTGTGATTAGTATGGAAAACTCATCAGCACAGGCGTGTGCCGAAGTAACCATGTCAGTCAGCGCATGGTGAGGTGTGACATCTGTAAGTGTAAGCTCCAGCTGGCAGCACATCACTGGTCAAAGCCCTTACGAATAGACATGCTTATGCCAGCAATTCGGCAGAGCTGCTTCTTTATTCAAAATATGTCTTCGCATCTTCTTTAAAAGCATGGTAATGGCCTCAGTGTTGAGCATGTGGTAGTATACTTCTGTCCACACTGGTAATAACTCCTAACGTCATTTTCCATAAAATTTCTTCTAACGTTTGATGTAGACCTGTGCATGCAGCTGCAGTAGAGTGCCCAGAGGCACATAAAAATTGGGCATTTCTATTTACAAGGTCACCAGTATTTATTGTATTTTTTTGTATTATGTTATTCTGTATTATCTTTTCTGGTCAGAAACAGGAGCTCATACGGTGTTAGAATAAATTCCCACAGTGGGAATAATGGATTATCTATAATATTTCACAGCTCTGTGCCAAGAGATCCAGAAGCAACTGGATATGGGCACGGAATATTGCCAGGAAGCATTACAGTAAAAGCTCTGGTCCAAAGATTCGCTGATATCAGCCCATAAACCCTTGGTAAACCACAGACCCACAGTGCACAGTGCCTTAGTAAGTAATATTATCCTTATAGTATTTCAATTCAAAACTGAATTATGTAGAGACCTCCACTGAGCAAGCATCAGGATCATTTTGATCTTCTTCATCAGAAGCATTCCAAAAAGTGCTTCATTTTGAATCCCTGTTCAGAAGAACTGAGCCACTCAGAAGTGCCATGGTGAAATTTCACCTTATCTTGTTCCTAGAGACAAGAAAACAATCATCATGTATTATAGGTAAAGATCTCAAAATCATGTGTTTATGAGACATGTGAAGAAATCATAGAACACTGTTATTAGTGATGAATCATTTTTAAATGTTGGGAGTTTCCACACCTTTGTCTAACATACTTTAGTCTTTAGCTTTACAAAGTCTAGCACTTTAGTCAGCAGCATTTATGCAAAGATTGTATGCTTATCCAGGAATTTAAATGAAATTTAATCTGTGTTTAACTAGACTTCATATCCTTCTTCATAGCATTTTAGAACTTCTGCTGCTAGTCAAATTCAGACAGTACTGAAAAAAAGGAAATAAAACATCGGTTCGCTGTAGACAGCCTCAGTGGCATCACTTTGATTTTAGGTTGGATCAGGGCTGATTCTTAGATCTTTTTGTATCAGATCACTTACTCTGCAGAGGGCTAATCACAAATGTGACTCTATTTCATAAAAAAATGCAAGACGAAAATCAGTTCTTCATGCAAAGCGATATTTAGTGGCATTTCTATCCAGAATCCGAAGGAAGACATGAGTTGTTGGCCAAGTCTAGAGACGTAACTTCTGCCAGGAAAAAAAAAGAAAGAAAGATGCTTTTAAGTTCAGTCACAGGTCTAAATTCATCTGCAGTTAAGTTAATATTCAAAAAATAATGATGTACCAGGGGAAGCCAGAAAAAAAATCAGAACAGACTTTAGGGTGTGTTTAAAAGGCTATGTTGATTTTAAGAAGCTGCATAATTAACTAACCTTGCTATCTTTCTTATAGCACAGTAATACTTACTAGGATGAGTATGTATTTCATGTTTAATTAATTCCATTTTATTATAAGCGTAAAACTGGCCAAATTCTGCTTCTGTTTTTGCTGTGGTAAATTCAAGGTGAACCCTGTAAACTCAGTAGAATGGCCTATAAAATCAGCCAAATCAGTTAAGATTAGCCTACTGGTAATTTAGAGCAGAAGCTGAGCACAATTGGCTTCAATCTATGTAAAGTGATAGTGTGAAAAATGAGAAACCAGCCTTGCCAAATCAATGGAGTGACTTAGAAAATAATGGCACTGAATTGTGTTCTCTGAGCAAGTTACTTAGTGAAAAAGAAATGCTCTGCAGTCTTGCAGCAAGATAGATCTAGCAGTTCTGCCTTGAATTCTGGCAATAATCTCAACATTCAATAAGGTTTCTGAGGTAGAAAGCAAGAATATTTCATGAGGTTATTTTTCTTTCTGTATGATTTGTACAGCCTCTGGGTTGCTTATATACTTAAAAAAAAACTTTCAAGTATTCTCAGGAAGTGATATCATACAAACATGCCGGTAAAATTAGCCTGAGGCTTTTACTCCGTTTATATACAACAAAAGAAATCTTTGTCACTAATTACTTACAAACTTATTATTGGTCCCTTGTAACTGCACAGCCAATGATTACAGCAGAAAAACAATAATTTTATGTAGTTATGACTAAATACCAGCACAACCCTCATATTATCAATAATCACTGCAATAAGGCTGGCTTATTGTTTAACATTAAAAGGCCCCAGTATATACTTGATGCTTATGCTAACTGGAGTTATGTTTCAGTATAATGTCATTTCTGGGAATAGTGAGATAATCAAAAATTACTGGCTCT
>NC_034438.1:41691115-41721473 GCF_002078875.1 Numida meleagris | reverse complement strand
ACATGTGCCAGGAGGAATAGTCTCTGGTTTTCAGGACGTCTTGTTTGTGTTTTTAAATTTGACCTCTTCAAAAAAGATTCATGTTTTAATAAATCTGAAAGCCTGTGCCTATTTTATCTCCAGAGAGCATTAGAAAGATACCAGGCACACAGAGCCTCTCACCATTTTTTCCCAGGAGTGCTCAATGTTTTCTTATTAGAACAGTACAAGTGAGATAACTTCGAAACATATCTATGCCATATATGAGACAAATAATATTGTGTTTTTTTTTTTTAAATTAGTTGTTTGCTGAACTTCAACCCCTATTGAAATGCCTGTAGCTTAAATTTTATGCTCATGATTCTCTTCTGTAATATCAGGACATTTTCTGCATCAAGTGAAGTCAATTTTGATAAAGTCAGACTTCTCTACACTAAAATTTCTTCCAACTTTGCTCGGAAAACCCAGGTATACTTCTGGGGAAAGAAAGCAGATAGTTCATTTTATAATTCCCTTGCTTTGCAATGCTGGGATAGGGCAGCAGAGCTGCACAGAGCAGTCCCCAGGCTACTGAGGCACTTCTCCTGCCAAGAGCCTCTAGACAGGAACCACTGCATTCTGGCACTCTCAAGATCCAAAACTGCGGGAAGTAGGGCAGCTCCCACCAACAGTGCTCACCAAGTCCTCATGACATGGAGTACAAGCATCTTCTGGAGATGGAGGCCAGCTTCTACAGCCTTACTGCCACTCACTTGTACTGGGTACCTATCTGACCCCATAAGATGCAACAGCGTCCAATGGCTTGGGCACTCCTCACCTGCTTAATTTTAATTCTGCACTCTGCACAATATTGGTGAATGGCCACAGTGTTAAACTGTCCCTGGTGGTTCTTTAACTCATAAAGTTGGTGTAATAATGCACATGTACCAACTTGATAAGGAGGCATACTAAGAAGAAACACATCATTTCCTACTGGCACTGACAAAAGCATGAAAATAAGAAAATGCTTAGTTCAGCCTGTGTGTTTGCCACATGGCTGAAGCCAGGAGTTCACTTTGTGTGTCTCCAAATGTAAATCACCATAAGGCAGCCTGTAGACAGAAACAGAGGGGGAAAATAGCTCTTCTCTGAGGACAGCACTGTTGCAGAGGAAGATTTCAAAATGGGCAATAGTGCTTCAGGAATACTTTTCCTTCCAGACAGATCCATGCCAAATGGTGAAGTTTAGATCATAGAATCATAGAGCCATTGAGTCACAGAATCACTGAAGTTGGAAAAGACCTCTAAGATCATCCACTCCAACCATCCACCTACCACCAATATTTCCTACAAAACCATGTCCCTCAGTACAACATCTAAATGTTTCTTGAACACCTCCAGGACTGGTGACTCCACCACCCCTGGGCAGCCCATTCTAGCTCCTGACCAATCTCTCGGAGAAGTATTTCCTAACATTCAATCTGAAACTCCCCTGGCGCAACTTGAGGCCATTCCCCCTCATCCTGTCACTAGTTACGAGACAGAAGAGGCTGACCCCCAGCTCACTACAACCTCCCTTCAGGTAATTGTAGAAGGCAAGAAGGTCTCCCCTGAGCCTCCTCTTCTCCAGACTGAACAATCCCAGCTCCCTCAGACGCTCCTTGTAAGGCCTGTGCTCCTGATCCCTCACCAGCTTCGTAGCCCTTCTCTGAACATGCTCCAGGGCCTCAAATGTCTTTCTTGTAGTGAGGGATACAAAACTGAACAGAGCACTCAAGGTGCAGCCTCACCGGGGCTGATTACAGAGGGATGATCACTTCCCTGCTCCTGTGCAGGAGCCCTCTGGTGGCTCCTCCTTGTCCCTCCAGCTGACAACACTGTTTCTGTTACAAGCCGGGATGTCATTGGCCTTCTTGGCCACCTGGGCACAGTGCTGGCTCATGTTCAGCCAAGCGTCGACCAATACCCCCAGATCTGTTTCCTCTCCACAGTCTTCCAGACACTCTGCCCCAAGCCTGTAGCATTGCCTGGGGTTGTTGCAGCCAAAGTGCAGGACCTGGCACTTGGTCTTGTTGAACCTCATCCCACTGGCTTCAGCCCAGAGATCCAGCCTGTCCAGATCCCTCTGTAGGGCCCTCCTATCTCCAGGCATATCAACACTTCCTGCCAACTTGGTGTCGTCTGCAAACTTACTGAGGGTGCACTCAATCCCCTCATCCAGGTCATCAATAAAGATATTGAACAGGACAGGCCCCAGTAACCACCCATGGGGAACACCACTCATGACCGGTTGCCAGCTGGATTTAGCTCCATTCACCAACACTCTCTGGGCCCGGCCCTCCAGCCAGCTCCTTACCTAGCAAAGAGTATATCTATCCAAGCCATGGGCTGCCAGCTTTTCCAGGAGAATACTGTGGGAGACAGTGTCAAAGGCTTTGCTGAAGTCAAGGTAGACCACATCAGCCTGCCTTTCCCTCATCCACCAGGCTGGGTCACTAGACCATAGAAGGAGATCAGGTTGGTCAAGCAGGACCTGCCCTTCACAAACCCATGCTGGCTAGGCCTGATCCCCTGGTTGTCCTGCACATGCCATGTGAACTCCCTCAAGATGATCTGCTCCAAAACCATTCTTAGCACTGAAGTTAGACTGACAGGCCTGTAGTTCACCCTTTCCTTTTTATGACCCTTTTTGTGGATGGGAGTCACACTGGCAAAAATGCATGCCTGGAGGGCCAGAGTAGAAGCTGGACTAGGCTGTACTACTATGACAGTGCTATAATTTAAGGAAAAAAAAACTTCTTTACAGCTGTAGGAGAACTACATAGTCTGGCTGAGATGAGAACTGCACTCATCATTTGCTGAAAGCACGGCAGTTTGCTCCTACCATCTCCTCATGCTGCCCAGTTTAATAGCATGCAAACAGGTATAAGTTCACATTCAAAGCTCATTCAAAGTGCAGTATTCAGGCAGGGATATCATGTCAATCTGAAACATTCAATCATACTTTCTCACTACTCTTGCATGCAGTGGGAGGGTTTCAGCAGTTTCATTTAGATCCCCTCCAAAACATTCTCAACCCCCAAATACCAGTGCTACCTTTTATATTAAATAACATAACCAAATCAGGAATGAGGAAAGTACATAAGCATGCACTTATGATTAATGACACTACACACATGATGAAAATTAAATGTATACTTTGTGCCTTCCTGGATCCAAGCCAGAGTACTCAGCTCACAGGATGAAGTCGCTAATGAGTATAGAGAGCAGTTCACAGTGCACTGCAGGGATCTTTTCCTTCTCTGCTGTCTAGCAGTTTTAAAGGAAAAGATTTCAGTCTTCTTTCAGAGCACTGGTATTTTGCACAGAAGGGAAGCGTGATCTTTAAAGAGAGTTCATAACTTTTGAGTTGAGTCACATGTGCACCACACTGATGATGGCAGTGTATTAGCCCACCCATTTCTCAGGGGCATACGTAGGTAAAAGATTGAAGCAGAACAAACCAGGCTCCAGCTCTCCATGTCATAAGTTTGCCATTTTTCAATGTATTTGTATTTCTTTCTTTCTTTGTGTGTGGGTAATGAAGTAAAAACTGCCAGTCGCAAAAAATGCCACCCTTTCCTGTAATCCTCTCATCCCTTGTGGGGTTGGGCAATAAATGCAGAAACAATTTGCCCACCCTTTTCAGAAGCATTACAAGCAATTAGTAAACAAGTGTTGGTATTTGTTGCTCAAAACAGGAGCCCAGTCAATTTGGCGGCTTCTTCTACTGGATAAGAAAAATAAAAAAAATTTTGTTCATTTAATTTCTCCTTCACCCAGTAAAATAATAATAATTTAAAATTGCAGCATTCTTGCTTTTGATTTAATTGGCTTTCCATGGATTATAATTTCAGTGGATTATGGATAACATGAAAGATGAAAGCATGAGAATTTGAGAACTTGTGTTTATTAGAAGAAGCCAGCATCACTCTTGCCCAGTGCTGCTTTGTGTTATTCCTTTGTACATAGTCATTCACATTTGCTGCAGACTCTAGTCCAAGACCATACTACAGGCCTGGATATCTAATGGCTTTGTGTATTGGGAGAAAATGGCACTGAATGAAAAGCTATGAAGTTTATTTTACTTTGGGGATCCATCTATTGACTTCAGCTGCATTAACCTGTTCGGCCAAATGTGAACCAGGATCAAGCAGTGGGAAGGACACACCAATCAGCTGCAGGAGTGATACTCCTCCAGTTAAGCGCTCATGGAGCTGTGCAATGAACAGTAAATACAATACCCAAAAGCAAGATCAATGGAAAAACAGGAAGGGAGGGAAGTTATGCCTATGATTTCTAATTTAAGCAAATGCAGTTGGACTGTGCCATATACAGCAAGCGATCACCTCTATTTACAGTGCCTGTATGTGTTTGTGTATGGAAACTGCCTCTGGAAACCCCAGTCCCAGAAGAGGAGGAGCAGCCATGATACAGAACAAAACCCTTCAGGGTTTCCCTTTCAGGAAAAAACAAAGTGCTCCACTTGGGGCAGGGCAGGCTTCACAGACTATCCTCCCCCGTCTTCATTCAACTCAAGGAAAAACATCTTTGTCTCTTCAGCTTAACTTCCTTCTGCTGTAGTGCTAAGGACTTACAGAAGCAATATCAAAATTCAGACTACTGACAATTTTTAGAAATATAAAATGCTCTGAAGACAAATGTCTGTGATTAATACTAAGAAGTTGTAGAACTGTAAAGATGGTTTTTTTGCTTAGTCTATTCTAGTGGACTGAGAATCAGCATAATTAAAAACAAATAAACCATCTCAGCCTGTAACTGCATTGTCAGGGCAGTGCACTTCTGCATCAGAAATATTGTGACCAGGAGAACTAGGGAAGTAATTGTCCAGTTGTATCCAGCTCTGGTGAGACTACACCTTGAGTACTTTGGGCCCTTCACAACAAGGATATTGAGTTGCTCAAGCACATGTAGAGAAGAGCAATGAGGCTGGTGAAAGGACTGAAAAAAAAGACTTATGAGGAGCAACTGAGGAAACTGGTGTTGTTTCATTTGGAAAAAAGAAGGCTGAGAGGAGACCTCATTGCTCTCTAGAAGAAGATTGAATAAGAAGACACAAGACACAAGAAGGCACAAGACACAAGAAGAGATTGCAGAAAGGAGGGTGTCATTCTCTTTTTCCAGATGACAAGTGATAGGATATAGAGAAGCAGTCTGAAGTTTCACCCATGCTAGTTTAGATTGCAGAGACTGGAGAGGTTGGTCACGCATTGAAATAGGCTGCCCAGGGAAGTGGTGAAGTTGCCTTCCCTGGAGATGTGTGATCCTGGCACTAAAGGACATGGTTTAGTGATGGGACTTTGTAAGCCAGGCTGCTGGTTGGACTTGGTGATTTTGAAGGTCTTTTCCAACCAAGGTTATTCTATGATTCTTCCTTCTGAATATTCTTCCTATTTTTCTGTACTCTTTTTTTCCACCCAATTGCTTGGAAGTGTGTTGGTGGTCATTCTGAAAAAAAGGTAGTGGTGTGCTAGTTATCTTTAAACTCCTGATTCTCAGGTTTCTTTATCCTCTGCCTGTGGCATTCTACTTATAATAAGGACTAGTTTTGGGCCACCTCTACTGGTTAAGGGTTCTGTCCATAGGTGGAAGTGATCTCACTCTCACTTTTTAGGCTGCTGATGTAGACGTTGTGCATCTCCTGGGTTCTGTCCTCTGAGGTGTTAAAATTTTTTGTCTTCACGCACTCCACTTCTCTTCCCAAAACACAAGTCTGTATCTCAGATAGAGGGAGAAACGTAACACAAAGGAAAACATATGATGGAAGCGATCAGGGAAAGAAAAAGGTATAGGTGTATATATATAATCCATTGGTCAGATGATGGATATACTAGTAGAAATATCTGTCAGCTTCATAACTTTTTGTGGTTTGATTTTGTCTCTGAAACATCCACACTATGACTGTAGTCCAATTCAGCTACAGAGTGAGTTCAGTTTTGCTCTCCTTCATTATTGATACTGACTCATGTTTCCACAAAATGCAAGCAATAGTTCACATTATCTCACTCATACTTCCATTATACTAGAGCCTCTGGCTGTTAAGTGGTACTGAAAAGGAAGCTTTTAATATGTATTTCAAATTTCCCATTAAACTTTTTTCCTTTGCTTTTGCTGGCAGAGCAGTCACAAGCATTGATGCAATGGTGGTGATGCAGTTGTTGAGAGGGATGAGATAGAAGTAGAATATTTCATTTTCTAATCTTCCCCTTGTATATGACTTTGAAAATGTTTTATTTTCTAATCATATTTTTTTCTAGCTTTAGATATTTTAAAATCATAAACAAGTAAAGATTAGAAAAGTCAAACACTCCGAGCTTCTCTCTGTGTTAACATAGTGAATAGTTTCAAAATAAAAAAAAGTTTATTTCTAAATAAGGCAAAGATGAGTTCTTCCCGTGTGACTGGAGTAAAAAAAGACAAAGTCATCACTGTTGCTGTCCCTGGTATGTGCTAGTGAACTTTATCACAAATTTGGAAGGCTTTGAACAATGGACAGTTTCTGAGCCATACAATAAGATTAGGTCATTGGAAATAACATCATTATAGGCACATGTGTATAGTTGGGTTTCAGCAAAACTCTTTTCCCTATGCCAGGCAGAACAGTACATGCTTTCCTTTTATTGTGGATGTGGGCACACTCATTGTTCTGTGAAATGAAATAGATGGTCTCCTAGAGTCACAGAATCATAGCACATCCTGAGTTGGAAGAGACCCACAATGAACATCAAGTCCAACTCCGGTATCCACGCAGCACCACTCAAAAATCTGAACATATGTCTGAGACCAGTGTCCAAAGGCTCCTTGAACTCTGGCAGCTTGGGCCGTGCCCACTGCCCTGGGCAGCCTGTTCGATGCCTACCACCCTCTGGTGAAGAACCTGTCCCTAACCCTCACCTGCCCCTCCCCTGACACAGCTCCATGCCACTCCCTCAGTCCCTGTCACTGTCACCAGAGAGCAGAGCTCAGTGCTGCCCCTCCCTGTGAGGAGCTGCAGCCGCCATGAGGCCTCCCCTCAGCTCCTCTGCTCTGGGCTGGACATACGCAGGGACCTCAGCCGCTCCTCACACACCTTGCCCTCAGACCCTTCACCATCTTGATAGCCCCTCTGTAATAATTTCAGCATCCTCTTGCATTGTGGTGCCTGTATTCAGTCATTTTTAAGCAAATATTCTTGTACCTAAAAAGGAGGAAAAAACAAATCATTTTTAAAAGCTTAGTAGTTGTAAACAGTGTTAAAGATATAAATGGAAGTGCAACGGCTTTTTGAAAACTCACATATTCGTAACTGACTGTGGTTTAATAAAAGATTGGGCTGGATGACCCTAGGTCCCTTCAAATCTGTACTGCCTAATGATCCTGTGAACCTGTGCTTGAGATGTAAATGGATACTCTAGATACGCTGCTTGAAGAGACATTAGTAAAATCTAATTTAGGAGAAATTCATTGTTTACTTCTTTTTCTTGCATAGCTGCATTTTTATTTATCTTTTTTTTCTGATATCAGTCACTTTAGGTGACCACAGTTATGTCACTTGGTAAGCTAAATCATCTCTCCTGTTCCCCAGCCCTGGCAACAACAATGAGAACAACAAAAAACTGCACAAAACCACAGTAACTTTCTTCACAGAATCTTGTTTTTTAATAATGGGCGTGATTTGACCTCCTGCTGTTCTCTGAGCAACAGAAATGATTCTGCTCCCTGCCTTTCTCTGAACAATGGCTATGCTATTGCTCAGTGTCCCTCTCTGAATGACCTCTTTGTCTGTGCCACTTGCCATGTTCTGAAAGGTGGTCATACCTTGGTCCCTCGCAATTCTCTCAACAGTGAACATGATTTGTTTCCAGACTGTTCCCTGAATGGTGGACACAACTTGGTTTCTTGCCATTTTGGAATAATGACCATGCCTGTGGCCCACACAGTTGTTGTTGGATGAAGAATGGTGGCTGTGTCTGTGCCTCTCGTTGTTCTCTGAATGATGACTGTGTTTGTGCCTCTCATCATTCTCTGACCAGTCAGCATGCCTGGTCTCCATGCTGTTCTCTAAATATTCAGCATGTCTGGGCCTCCTCATACTTATTTGGAGGACCCAAATAATATGATGACATAGCCTCCTCATCATATTCTAGACAATAGGCATGACTTGGCCTCCTCCATTCTCTGAACAATGGATATGACTTAGTTCTTTTCCATTCTCTGAACAGTGAGCATACCTGGTCCCCTCATCATTCTCAGGATGTTTGTCGTGGCTGTTCATATCAGCATTCTACAGTGGATTCACCTCCATAAGCTCCTCTTCATCATTTTCCTGACAATGGGCATGACTTTACAGCAAGTAATCTCTGCAACAAACCAGAAATGTCTTTGGTGGTTTTCTGGTCTTTTTCTTATTCCATGGGAAAACCCGTCCTTGTGAGGATTTCATCTTTTACTAAGGCAAACAGTTCAACGGGAGTATTTGACACTGTAGGCACTGACAAGATACAAAGCACTGGAAACAATCCTAAAGTATAGGATGTAAATACAGGCCAAGTTTACATGCAGTTACTAAACATTGTAATGTCATGATATGATCTCAGATTCTCTGCTCATTTGGAACTCATTAGTCCTTTACTGTCTGATCCACTTTTTCAAGAGCTATTGCCTTTTGTCTTTTGTCACTGCACTTTCTGCTTTCTGCAGTCCTGCGCTCTGTTTGACACAGTCATATTCAGCACAGGCTTACTGGACTAAAATGATAATGTCCACTTGAACCGGTCAGAAATAGAAGTATGACATAGTGATTTGTCACAGCCCTTGAAAGATCTGCGGTCAACCTCCATCACTCTGTATCTGACACATCACCCTCTCTGGACATCCCTGACAAAAGGGACATCTTTGTTAGGTTCCTCCCAGGTATTCTGAAGCTTGTGTTTCTCATCCTCACGATAAATCTCATAGTGACAAGTATCAGTTACTCCAAAAAAAAAAAAAAATGTTGGCAATCTTCACTCTTCAGAAACTCAGCCATATGTGCTGAATGTTATACTATTCTCAGCAACCTGGCATTATTTTTCACAAATGAAACAGAAACATTTGCCATTAATATAAATTTCCAAAGCATTGTTGCTTTGCTTGGATGATGTAAAAAGAGGTTTTTTCAGAAATGTTTTATGAGGAAAGCAGAAGTTGGATTGCTTTGCAAATACACACAGCTCTGGACCCCCAGGGAAATGGAGCAGTGGTGTTTGTCACAGCAAATGCAGACTTTCTGTGGAGATCCTTTGTTTAAATGTTGGCAACACATTATTGATTAGCACTTGCTTCCCATACTCAAATGAGATATTGTGAGTTTATAGATCATATAAAATGTTTCCTCAGGTGCAAGGACCATGGTTGTGTGCTTGTGCAGTTATTGTTAAGCTGAGACTGAAATTAATTCAAATGACTTGTGAATCTCTAGAGAAGCAGGAAATGGTATGTACCAATTTCCATGAGGTAGGATGCACTTAGCCAAATTGGGTTCATGGTTGCACCTCTGACTTTTCATCAGCTCCAGGGTCCCGCAGAGATGGGAATGGAGCCAGAGTCTGGCCCTGGGGTCGTTGTGCCTCCACCTGTGTCTCAGTGTAAAACTTCAACATGTTCCCTTGCTCTTTTCCCCCTGCAAGCTTTCTCCTCTTCTGTTTTAATTCCAGCTAACTTATTTTTGGCCAGCATGTGGTGGAAAGCTATCCAAACTTTTTCCACTGACTTTATTCTCCATACTGGCAATCACAGCTGTCATGACTTCATAACTATGAAGCAGTACTGCAAGTGGGGGTAACAGGCCCCGGATTGTATTCGTCTGGCAGGAGATATAACGTGGCAAATGTAACCTGTGTAATGCTTGACCTCATGCTGTGTTATTGCAGAAAAACACTTTTATCGTGAACACAAATCACTCTATCTCTTTTTTTCCCCCTTCCTTCTTTTGCTTTTCTTTAGCTCCGAAGGTCAGTATTTTCAACACACTCTAACCAGTCAAGAAAAAATATGTTCAAAAATGAAGTACATAAATAAGAGTGGGTTACACTGACCCTAGCTGAATACTTGTGGTAAAAACTGGACCTTTAAAGACCATAGCAAAGCTTCCACTGAATTTATTTGGGCCAAAAGTTCACTCTTAGCTTTTATTTTCTCTGTACTAAATGCAGTGCTAGTACTGCACTCTGATGAAGTACACATACAGATCTACTTAACTGCCAGTTTTATTGCATTTTTATCTTTTCAATGGAAAATAGTATTTAGAAATAACAGTCCAATGTATTGCTGACTTCTTTTCTTTGCTCACCCTGTTCTGCAAGAGACCTACTGCACACTGTTTCCAGTGATTTTGGTTGTGACTGGAAAGGGGAGAAGATTGGGGTCCTCCATAACTGTGTCCTTCCGAGATGGGTTAATGAGGTTTAGCGATGGTTGGCTTTCCTCTCTTCTGTCCGTGAATGCTTTCTACAGCCATTAATTTAAAACTCATACTGCATGACATGACTTTTCTTCCTACTCCACACTGTGCAGAAAATTATGTACACATGGAATATGAACATAATCTTACATAGACAGGGACATAGTATCAAAAAGTGTGTATTTGTTGGTTTATTTTTTATAGCTCTCTGTCTTTACTCCTTTCTATTGTTTGCATCAGTCACATTTTGTGGAACAGATTTATTGATGTTTTTGCATTAAGTTGAAGGGTACTTTGTCAGCTAGATTTTGCTTCATTACATGTCTCCCTTGTCTGTTGGTAGATTGCATCTGTGCAACCAAGATAATTTTCTTGGGCTTGCAAATTTGTTTTTAATATACAGTTTTGATGAAAAAAATCCTCTTTTTCAACACAGGGGAAGTTGGCCTGAGTAAAGCTTATCCTTTATGGAAACACAGTCAAAATACATTGCATTTTTGTAGTTACTTTGGTGTTCTGTAAAGAGCAGAAAGGACCACAAGTTAAGGCTCAAATTAATTATTTGCAATCCACGTAAAAATTCATGGACATAATCTATTGTCAAATTCATGCCGAGCACTAATTGCACAAGGGTCAGCAGGACTCCACACGCAGTATTTAGCTGTGATATCTTAAGGGGCAAAGTTAACATCTAAGTGTGCCTCCTTTGCGGACATGCTACAGCTCTAGACTGTTCAAGAATGAACAGTTTTCCAACAATTAAAGTGAATGCTCCTATCTAAAGTCTGCATTTTTGCTTCCGCATTTGTACAGATATAGGTAGCCAGTTAAAAAAAACCATCCAGTGACACCAATTTTACTGCTGCAATGATGCAAGTGAATATCTGTGGACAAAAGTCTTTCATAATATTTCTCTTTAATATTTGTTTTAGATTATAACTACCTTGGCTGAGGAAAACATTTTGCAGCTATAGCTTACAGATTGTATAGTTGCTGAAGAACCCACATAACAGCAGGAGTGAGGTTTTACAGGCTCCACAATAATGTCCAAGCTATTAACATCAAGCAACAGCATTTTTTTTCACCTAAACCTGAGAGGTCTCCAGGGAGAAGCTATAAAATATAGCCTTGTCACCCAGAGAGGCCACACTGAGTTTGTGGGTTAAACTTTAAGTGATTAACATTGATATTTAATATCTGCTAACAGTGTGAGTACAGACGTAACCAGCATTAATAAAATGTGGCCTGTGCCTTTGTCAGAAATGCAGAGTGAATTGAACTGAAAGGGAAATGCTTGTGAAGTCAGACCCACCATCATTTACCAACAGTAAAAGCAAGTAGTCCCTGATTTGGATGTTCCTTAAGTGTTTACTTAACAAAAAAAAGCAGCAACAGAGAGAACTGTGGGAAATCCTGTGCTAGACAGGAGCAACAGAGGTGAAACACAAAGAGCAATGGGAAATTTCAGGACTCACAGAGGCTGCCCAAAACACTTTGTTTCATCTTATAGCTGGGAAATCCAGTCACTAGGACAAAGAAATAGAAAAGTGAATGGATGGATCAATAGAGCCAGTGATTCACTTTATCTTCAGATTAAAAATTGCTCATTTTGAGATCTGCATACAAGCTCTTGAGCCACATCACAGACAATTGATGACTTAGTCTTGGAGGAGGAAAGAGTAAGTACAGTATGACATAAAGCACATGCAGAACAGGCTATCCACCTGTTCTTTAGATGAAAGACAGTTTAGACTCCTCCTTTCATCTAGTATTTGACACTGTCCGCCATTCTCTGGATTCAAGGCCAAGTACATATTCTATAAAAACACAGTCTATTGGAAGGTGGTTGTTTTTTTTAATTAAGAGCATCCCTTGTTGAAAGAGAAAGTTTTCAGATATCAGTCCTGTTCTCAGTTAACCAATCCAGAGAGCATAAACACTAAGGTGACAGCCCAGCAAAGAGCAAGCCTTGACTTAACAGTTGCATGTGCAATATTCCAAGCTTGCAGTGTTGCAGGCTTCTGCACATCTACCAACTGAATGAATTCTTTCCTTCCCATTGACTGCTATTTGTTTTAAGAAACGTTATCTGGCTACTGTATCCATATCACCAGCATGTATAGCTGCTGGTGGTGAACTTTGAAGTGTATAGTCCAAGCAGCCACATAACCCTACCGATTGAGGCACCTATGCAGTATGGACTTCAGGGCATATATTACTCCTGCTAACTCTGATATTAGCACCCAAGCAAACAAGGTCTGGAGTTCCGCATTTTAAGAGATGCAGATTGTGTCAACGAGTATCCCTCAGTCCTACTCCAGAGATGGGATTGAAAAAGACAGAAAGAAGAGGCAACTCGGTGCCATCTCCTTCACTCAATCTCTTGAAGTTGTTTCTTGGAGGTAATGCTACCAAGGCTGAGTGTCTCTTCATTATACATAGTGAGATGCACTCACAGGAAAATCTAAAAAACTAGAATTGGATCTTCTCAGCTCACTGCATCCTCCATGAGCATTCTGTACCAGTTTTAGTTTTGCTTGGGATTTTGAGCATGTCAGTGTGTGCTGTGTAACTCACTTTTCTCATGGGAAGCAGTACAATTTTCTGTGGGCAAAGTGATTTATCGTATAACCAGTTTTTGTCAGATATTAGTTTTCTACATATTAGCTCAAATAATAGTAAAACTATGTGAAACAGTTCACAAAGCAATTTCAGTCACTATGTCTGAGAAAGTAAAGGATGGAGTAGAGCATGCCATGGATTCTAAAAAATTAATTGCCAGCCTCACCTACTAGACAATACTTGCTAAATTTATTTCTATTTAGATAGCCATGCATCGCTAAGATATTGCTACCTTTTGTGCCATTTCATTCTATATACTATGGCTCTATAATGCGGCACTTTGGTAGGTAATCATCCAGTGGGACATTTCCATGCCATGTATCCCTGCTCCGTAATATGTAGTGGTGGAACCTGGGTCATCAGAGACTGATGAAAAGGAGAGACACTGACTGCCTGAAATGACAGACTGGCAGACACATTGCACAGGGAAGGAAGAAGGAGCTTATTCATTCAGCAAACAGCCGTGATGACCCCTTTTCTGGCTTTGAATGGGTGAAAGAGTCTTTCATATGGGTAATTCTAGATTATTTTAATGTTAGGTAGCAGTGACATTAATCTACATTTGCATTGCAAAATATCAAAGAAATGAAATGTGGAAAAATGTCTTCCTTGTATTCCCAGCCATCTGAGTGTTCCCAAAACTCATTCTCCCTTGTCTACAGTTGAGGTTTTATTCCATTCTTTTACACTTAGTACATATTTTTTTGTTTTGTTTTTTTTTTGACTTCACGAACCTCCAGTTTATTTCCTTCTCCTAAAGTACCAGTTGATCACCGGTAGTTAAAATCTCCCAGCATGAGAAATGAGATACATGCCTGTAGGTCTGTCCCTGGGCTGCTTTTCAGGGAGCAGCTTTGATAGGTCAGAGTACAGCAGGGGCAGGAAGCCATTCAAAACCCTGCCTAGAAGTGTTGCTTACTTATTTGTTTAATATTCTCTGTGTTTAGAGGCATGGACCTTTTCAGTTACGACAGATTTGAAAGGACCATATTTTTCATATGCTTTCATGTATTTAGTTATATTTTATTACATTGAAATGTTATATAATGAACTTGTATAATATAATTTTGAGCCCTACAAGTACAAGCAGGGCTTGTTTTCATGGATTTATCATTACTAACAGTTGGAGGTCTCTTTTCAAAGAGAAACTTTGCATCTTTGACTTCTTTTCTTTGTTTTACTCATTATTGTTGTCCTCACACATCTGAAGGATGTGCTAATGTATCAATTCTGGTAAGAATAATCCCTAAGAAATGTAGGTTTTATTCTGAACAGTTTACAACCAACATGATAGCATCATTTCAGTATTCTGCTGTCACTGATTGAATTGCACTCACAACCCTGTTACTGGCTAGTCCTTGAGGAGGGTGTGTTCACCCTCTGATCAGACAGCTGAATGACCAACACCCCCAGTAAAGGGAAACAAGGTACATGGAGTACCCTGGACAATGCTTCTGTGCTTCTCCAAGCACATAGAAATGAAAAAAAAAAATATATATATATATATATAATAAAAAATCCACTCTTATTTGTCTAAAATTGAAGATAAAGGTAACTCCTTGTACATCTGGTTTCCCATGAAAAAGACCAATTAGAATTTGTGGCAGCAGTTAAACAGTTTGCTGTGTCATACAGAGAGACTTAAATAAAAAAAATTCTGATTACTTTAAATATGGCTATGGATGAATGGAAAGTAATCTTTTTTTTTTTTTTTTTAACAAGTCATTTTAAAACTGACTTTAAACCAGAAGACTGGTTTAGTCAGACCTATATGCACATGACTAGCATCCAGGGATAAGTACAGTGGTTCAACAGGCAAAGTTAAGCTATCCCTGAGATATGAGGGACTGTGAGACCTTTGCATTGGATGAATGTTCAGACAGAATTTTCTTGAAGAAAAACAACTCCAGAAAGTCCCTACCACTGTAGCACATGATCCTCAAGCTGGTTTTTCTTATTTTCAGTAGAAATCAACTAAATACCATCTTTTGTAAACCAGCATAGATCTATTTCAGATCATAGTCTTCCTTAAGAAGTCAAATTTGCATACGTGCTGTGTGAATTCTATTAAAGAAATTGCAGTTACATTCTCCTGAAAAGTCCAAGAACAACAACAACAAAAAAGATATTTCCAGAGAAAGGTGCTACAATCTCATTTTAGAAGGTATACAGGAAAACGCTGAAGGGAAGCAAGACAAAATATACTCTTGATAACATACGGTGTTCAAGGGGCTTAAAACAGAGATGGAACTGATTGTTGGAGTTAATTGGGAAAAGCAAAAGCCTCAAAGATATGCATTAAAGATGAAAAAAATAAAACAAACACTTCTCCAATTCAAGTGTTTAGGACTGTGACTGTGATAAATGAGATGTCAGGGGGCTAACAAAACACTCAAGCGACAATGTGACAATGAAATAGACACACTGTCTGCTACAGTAATATTTAAAGTAGTTTTAAAATCCTTGAGAGTGTTTTATGGTTTTTATGTCTTGGGTCTGTGATAGCTGATACTCTGAAACTTGACATGAATTGGGTAGGGCATAAATACAACGAACTGAAAATGTAAAAAGAGACAATGAGTCTGAGGTCAGTTGCCTTTCCATGTTCTTCCTAAGTTGTTGTGAACATGGGATCCCTGAAAATGTTCCCCATTGGCCCTGTCCCTACTTTGCCTTGTCATCTGCAAATCCCTTGGGACCAGGACTGTAAATACATCAGAACATCAATAGGAATTACTGGAGGACCATTGGCTTGCAATTTGATTATAATGAGAAACTTTATACTTTTAGGAATTTCTAGGTGAAGAACAAGTATTTACACCACAAATTAATCTGCACTGCATACAGAAGGCCTGATTTCAACTCTCATACACCATGGCAAATTGGGAATACCTCAGGAAAAGGAATTATACCAAAGTTTGGGTAAGCAGGCAAAGGATCAACTTCTGAGCCCTTTAATTTGATACAGTATCACCACGGATAATGTGTAAAAAAAAGAATCCATGAACAGAACTATGCGTTCTGCCAAGTAGTTTGTAACGTATAGCTCTGTGCCATAACACAAGAGGACAGCTTTCCAGCAGCATTAAATCTGTTAGTAAAATAGCTAGTCTTCACATTTCTCTTCATTCTGTTTTGTTTCAAATTTTTCTTTCATTATGCTGTTTGGCTTCTCCTTTCTCTCCCACCAGCTTTCAGTGGACCCAGACCAACATTACCTAGCTGCTGTTCCCAGCAAGGCATTGCGTCTCCTTACACACAGCTGCTTTCTGTGCTGCAAGAGATGCTGAGCAAGTTCAAAACTTAATGTTTTTGCTTTGTGAAGTGTTTGATTTGTATTATAGGACTATAGATTTGACAACATTTGTCAGAGCTGTGTACATGACTGAAGTCCTCACCCAGAGAAGCCCAGTCAAAGGTGAAGGCTATCTTATATACATAGGCTTGCTCTAACACAACTGTGACTCATCCGGACTTAATTTCTTATATCATATAAACCTCAGAGAGCAGGAAAAAAACAACCAAATCAAACCACAGCATCTTTGCAGTGAAAGCAAACAGGCACATTACTACTCACTGGAAAGTACACAGCATTCTTGGGATGGGCTAGTACAAAAATAATTCAGGAAAAAACTGATGGTTTTGAAAGGATCTAATTATTTTATCTTCAAATTTGCAATTCTTTCCTGACTTTTGACACGTCATAAAGCAAGGGCCTGGAAAGATGAAAAGACAACTCTAGGCCCCAAAATGTTTGTGATTGTAGCCCCACAGAGCCTTTGTCAGGTGGAAAGAGTGCCATGTGAATTCACTGTCTTTTTACTTTCTAAATGTTTCCTTAGGGAGGCAAAGGATACTACTGACTACTGCTGTAGGGTGGATATTTGCTTTCTAACAGCACTACAAAAAAAAAAAAAAAAAAAAAAAAAAAAAAAAAAAAAAAAAAAAAAAAAAAAAAAAAAGCCCTACTTATTGGATACTATACAAACAAGCACGTAAGCTTACAACTCTCTGCTTCCAAAATTCCTGAATTGAGGCTGGAGGGAGAGAGGGGAGAAAAAGACTGGAAAGGAAGGATAATCTGTAGCTAGAACATCTGTATGTATCTTAACATTTTTATGTCTCAAGATACTGAGAATCAGGTGAAACGAACATGTGGCAGAAAAGCCCATAATTGCTAGGCTATATTTATGGAATTTTCTTTGCTAGTCTGATCTGATACTGTTATCTGTGTGACCAGAGGAGCTGTGGGGCATCAAGGAGAATGAAATCCTGCTGGGCACCAGCACACCTCTATCTGAGCACTGTCTCAAACACAGAGTTTTTACTGGGGCTCCCCTCCAGCCCAGTGACCAATTTCAGAGCAAGATTCAAATATGGAAAGGGCTTTGTAGAAGACCCAGCTCATCATTTCATCCAAAGGTGCATAAACTTTGCAAAAACTGGATTTACAAATCCAGTAATTGTTGTGTATGTGAAATTTCTATTGAACTAACTTGCCCCTTAACACAAAGCAGTGTCATTTCTTATGCTCTGATCCATAACACAAAATATATATAATAGTGTACTTATTGATACAAAACAACTGGTTCCCTTCCAAGGCTGGTGTCTTGAGTTTCTCGAGAAGTCCTGTTCAGGAATGCTGGTGCGGCAACGCAGGGATATAATAGGTCTTGTGTGAGGCAGCCCTCAAATATTTCTCTTAATAGCTCATCTCAGCATAGTCATAATCACCTAATAATCTTAACACATGCTACTTTCAGAATGTAGAGTATGTTTTATGATATTTGCTTCAGTAGACACCTTCCTTAATGGAGTTATTTTGTGACCAGACATCCAAAAGAAAAAGAAACGCTTATCCACAACCTTAGCATACCTAACTTCCAAATGTAACATTTTTGTTTTCATTTAAAACTGCCATAAGTGGGTGAAAGGTTACTTGAATAAGCAGGAAAGAGGTGGCTTAGTGGGAAAGTTGGAACAGTTTTGATGTCTAAGTTGTTTTCCATGTCCAGATTCTTTTCCACAATATCATTTTGATTTTTTTTTTCCAAGAGAGCGTTAAAAGAGCAACAATTTTGTGGTCAGAGTATAAAATCATGAACAAACTCTCAGTGGGAATCTGTGGATAGTCTGCAAGTTGGGAAAGAAACATTTATATTCCTGTACAAGCAGGTGTAATCCCAAAAGGCTCTTTGCATTTAGGTGTACTGTTCAGTATTAAATAGCATGCTGCACAAATACATACATGTAGAGAGCATACCATATATTTTATATGCACTTAATGGACTGAATAGTATCTGTCTAATTCAGTAGCCTCAATAGATAATTGAGTCTAAGCTAAGTGAGCACAGACATACCATGGGTTATTAGAGCACATAGACTAGGTCTTACTGTTAATGACCTAACAGTGACAAGCCAAGATCTTCTAGGAATCAAAAGATGCCTACGAGTGTAGCTCTACCTTCTGATTTCTGATATATAAATTACTAACATTTTAAACTCTCCTGCATACCAACCCTCACAAATTCACATCACTCACAATTTCACCCACCTCAGTTTCACTCAGCCATTTGTTTATAGAAACAAATGAACCACAGATAATAATCCAAATAATAAGAATAGAGCAGAACAATGTCACAATGCTCTGTTGCTGACACATCAGTATTTCCCTGTCTTAGGGCTGCTTTAATGAGGTTGCTCAGCCTTCTCCTTTGGCTCCTACTCATTCCTCAGCACAGACATTTCTTTCTTTGCAGCTACATGAACACTGCTCAAGAACATTGCTGGTAAACTTAAAGGTGCTTGCAGAAAATGTAGCTGAAGCCAGTTTCACAGTGTTTGGGCTCACAGTTCAGCATGGGACAGTCTCTTCACACTTGACCTCTCATTCAGTGAAAGGGGAACAAACATCTGCTTTAGGTACCATCCACTGAAGAAATGCCAGTGAACTTCCATTGCCCTAAGGATGACCATGTGGGCACCAGAGCAGCTCTGCTTTCTTGGTGCCTGGGAAAACCGTGGCTGGGCTGAGTAATGCAGGGACCTTGCTGGTTCACCTGGCTTCTGAGAAATGTCTCAGCTCAGCTGTGTACTTCCAAATATCTGAATTGATTGACAGAAAAGTAAAATCGTAAGATACAGTGCTGTATACAAATATGAACAAATACTGTCTGCTAATTCACCCTCACTGCTCCAAGCTTTTTTCTTTGACATGTATATTTTTCTAAACTTCTGTAGAAATTTTATTAATTTTTGCTGCTTTATTTTTTCTAATCACTCAATTTTCCTTCTCTATGGGACTATTCCAGTGCAAATACAACACTGAGATCTGGTTAGCCGCTGATGGCATCAAGGATTTCAACAGCTGATTAAATTGAACTTAATTAAGATATTGAAGGATATCATATTATATATATATATACAGTCATATAAATATATAAACATATATATATACACTGTAACTGTGTTCCAATTGCAAATATTTTCCAAGTGTTCCCTCCTGCCTGTGAAAATTTTGAGATAAAGACGAATGGTGTCTAACAAGACAACACACTAGAAGATTCCTGAGAGAAAATTACTGTTGGAGCCCGGCTATGAAAAACCATTTGGTTGCTAGAAGTAGTCAGGATGTTGTCACTAAGACGGGTATTGGCTAAGATGTAATGATATGCCAGTCTTTGGTAAACAAAAGGGCTCTGTATCCCTCTGATTCATTGTGAAAGTGTCCTTTACAGCCCAGGAATGCATATGTTTTGAAGATGAAAATCCTCTTCTAAATCCTGCTTACACAATGAACGCACAACTTCCTGTACACCACAAAATCTGAAAATAACAAAAACATATGCCAACTTCAGATTAAACTCTGCTGCGCTCCTATGTGTGGACAGCAGCCCTGTGCCTGAGAAATCCCACTTTCTGGCATAAAGGTGATGCCAAAATAGACAGTACTCCTGACGTAGCAGAGCTATGTCAGGGAGCATTTAGCTGGGACGGGCAAAACAGCAGCACCAGCATATGGCTTCAAGTCTTGTTCACATTGCAGTTCCCAATGGCTTATATCATTCCTTTAAAGAAGACTGATTAAACAAAACAAAAGATATTGCATGTCTGCACTGGATATCTGCGGATCTATGGATGTCTGTGATTTAATCAAAATCTTAAAGTGCCTGCTGACTTCACTGTCCTCTAGCTACTCTTCACACAGCTGTTTTTGCCATGGCCCACATGGTGTTTGGTGGCAGTGCTGATCCTGTGTCAGTCTGCACGGAGCAGGCAGGAACTTGGAGGTAGCTGCACTCTGTGGTATGCATGCAATGGATAGACAGTTGCATAAATCACAGCTTTCTTATAGAACTGACTGCTGTGTACCACTTACAGCATCATTCTTGGGGGGTGATTTACACTAACTTGGCTTGAATCATACAAGAAACTACAAATGACTTTGGAAACTTCTGATAGCATTCTTCCCCTCTACCCCTCCCACCAAATTGTCACATGCTAGTAAAGAAACTAAAAGTCCCTTACAATCAGTAACTGATTTTATTGCTTTTCAGTTCCATTTGTTTGGTGAAAATAACAGAAATGGGAATAAATTCACAAACCAGAACTAATTCGAGAAATCTTTTTTTTTTTCCCAGGTTTTTGTGTTTTGCGTAATTGCATGTGTTCTGGAATTTGAGACTAAGTTTTTGTGAACTGCGTCGACAGCACAGCACAGGGCTGGTTTGGGGCTCTTTGCACATTATGCCTGTGTGTTTTTATCAGTGGGCCACTGTAATTTTATCTTAAAAAAAAAAAAAACTGTGGAAAAAAAACCTCAATATCTAGAACCAAATTTTTGAAAATTGTTTTATAAGTGGTTTTGATCAGGTTTATACAATTTTTTTTATGCACAAGTTTATGTGTAAACAAGTTTTTTTTTTTCTACATCTGTGGTCTCAGATGTATGCATGATAGCTACAATAGCACATATTTATATAGAATCATAGAAACTTTAATGTTAGAAAAAGCTCTAAGATCATCTAGTCCAACCATCAGTCCATCACCTCCATGCCCCACTAACCATGTCCCAGTGTGCCATCTATACTTTTCTTGAACACTTTCAAGGACAGTGACTCCACCATCTCCCTCAGCAGCCTGTTGCAGTGCCTGACTACTCTTTCAGAGAAGAAATGCTTACTAATATCCAACCTGAAACTCTCCTGGAGCAACCTGAGGCCATTATCTCTTGTCTTATTACTGTTACCTGGGAGAAGACACCCACCTTACCACAACCTTATTTCAGGAGTTGTAGGGTGTAGTAAGGTCTCCCCTGAGCCTCCACTTCTCCAGAGTAAACAATCTCAGTTCCCTTAGCAACTCCCTGTAAGACTTGTGCTCTAGCCCCCTCACAGCTTTGTTTCCCCACTTGTTTCTGACAAAAATGCCATCTGAAGGTACCTGGCTGGAAAAATCATGTGATAAAATCTTTACTACAGAATGCTGCAGTTGTAAAAGTGATAGAGTTGTTTAAGAGTTGTGTATTGTGCACCAATCACAATGCCCCTTATGAAAAGTAGTTGAGATGGAAATACACATCACTAGTTATGATATAAATACCTGATATTCACAGCAGACTAGGAAGATATCATTGTATTCAGCTTCAAGATTTTTCTGCACATACAAAATCTACCCTAGACCCTCACATTGTGCAAGTCTATTTTAAGATCCTGGGAGTGGGATCCTTCCTTTAGGAAACTATAATAACCATGCTTGAGAGTATACTGTTCTGAAATAATCTGATTGTTTAAAAATTTCAATGGGATATATAAAAGGTAAAGTGGAAGGAAGAAGTGTTTGCTTAAGAAGCAGAAAAAGAGAATTTGAGACCAGATTTCTCAAGACTTGTAGTCTCTCAGGCTGCTCTAATTTGTGAGGGGAATAAGAAATGAAAATGAATATTTCACTTGAGAAAAGAGTGTGAAAGATGTCCTGAAATGAACCATTTAAAAGGCTTTCTTTCAATTATCCTTGGACTGAAATCTAATCTCAGAAACTGTATTCCTTACATTCAGTAATTAAAGCCAAGTTCTTGTTCTTCAGAGAGAGCTACAACTCCAAGTGAAATGTCAGACCTTTTCCAGAGACTTCTGTGGGTGCGATCTTTGAAATATTATAAAATTTTTACTTTTTCCTTCCTTGGCTTCTTGTGTGGTAAGCAGCAATGATGCCTCTGACTCCCATTATGGAAAAGATCCAAGAACATCCATGTATCAACTTGGCATATTTTCAAGAATTTTTTTTTTTTTTTTTTTTTGGTCTACTCTGAGATCTAGGTTCCCTTGAAATGAAAAAAAACATACTGTCTAGAATCCAGTGTTCAGTAGCCCAGTGCTGGAGAATTATACATTGTAGTTCAAGAAAATTTCTGATGGATGAGAACAGTAAAGGGAGTATCCATCAAAGCCATGTGGCCACGTGCATCCTTCCAAATATAATTCCCTTCCAAACTAAGCAAGGATTAACTAAAGATGTTTTGGAACCACAACATGTTATTTTTAAAACGTAGCTAGTGACTGAGATAGATTAAGACTAAACATGGCTGGGATCAGACAAAACCACAGGAGCTTAACTTGTTCACATATTTATGGTTGGAGCAGAATGTGAGGGCCTTCAGCAATTCAAGACCTAAAATCCTCCAGCATATTTTGTGGCAGGGTGACAGGCTGTTGGTTTTGCTTTGCTTTGTTGTTTTTTTTTTTTAGCGGTCTTGTCCTTTGTAAAACTTGCCCCTTCATCCCTCCCACACATCTTCAGATCAGTTCAAACAGTGTCCCTGCAGGTCACTGAGTCCCAAAGCATTTCTCAATGCTTTTTAAAAAGCAAGAGTGATTCGTCTGAGAGATACTCCATAGCCTGGTGTCCAAGGTCACATTCAGCAAGTGGCTCCTCTCTCACACTGCCTCCTGTTGCTAGGGACACAGGGTACCACATCTTCTCATGGGCATTTACTGGCCTAATGGTGGAGAAAGGGTGGTGCAGACCCAGAGAATTAGTATATGCATGTGTGAACGCATCAGAGATGAGTTTTATAGGAACAGACAATGACTATTTATTCTTAAACCAAAGGAAAGTGTCCCTCCGTTTATCCCTGGGAGACACTGTATGTGTATTAATTGCTTTCTAGTCATACCTATTTTAAGAGTGATATTGTGACCTTTTCACATTAAAAACAACACCACCAAACACCACCACGATCCTGATCCCAAAACCATTTTTTCTATTTATATCCACCTCTTGCTGAATCAACACCATTTATTATTTCATTGACAACTGAGAAAATTAGTTATGTCTATAATCAAGTCACAATCATCAAAAACAGACTTTTCTTAAACATAAAATGCCTGGCACTGAATGCCTACACCTATTTCAAGAACGCCCTTGCTGTTGTTCTGGTTTCCCTTCAGTGAAATAATGTTGATTTGCCTGGGCCAGCATCTTTGCAGGACAGATCACTAAACCCTGTAACACTTACTCTTTTTAAAAATACATTTAATCAAACTTGATTATGGTTTTCTGTGTAGTTTTAAAAGTCATTTAGAATCTTGAAAACAAACTATTTGTATGCATCTATATGTACATATATGCTTATATGCATGTATGGGAGAGAGAGAAATTGTGAGTCAAGAATGATGCCTCAATGAACCCTTTGCTAGCTAAAACAGAGCAATCCAATTATTAGCAATTACTGACAGAAAGAACTAGATCCAACTTCACTGGAAAGCAGTAATAAAAATAACAACTTCTACATTTCATTTGGTCACTAATTTTAAATGATGTCGTTTTGTAAATACAGAGACTACATATGATAGTAGAGATATTTATATACATTGTTTAACCACTATACAGGAATTGCTGTAGATTTGACTTTCCTCATTCTTTGTTCATGTATGCTGTCCGTATATATCTTATGATAACTGTGAGAAGGTTTCTCAGGGGTGTGCCAAGTATCATTTTACCAATAACAAGGTAAAATGTAACTGCATTTAATTTGTTTGATTTCCAAGGACACCAAAAGAAAAGTTTAATTACAGCAAATGAAATATTAAGGAAAATATCTGGAAAAAGAAGATTATTTCCTGTACACTAATGGAAGGAGAAATTGACTGACTTTCCATGAGTAATATGAATAATAAAGTTCTGTTACATCTTCCAAGGGGGAAGTGACTGAAATCAAATTGACATGCTCTGTGAGGGGTTAGTTGCCTAGCACGAAGTAAAGGGAAAGTGGAAGGTATTAATCTCATTCCTTATTCTCATTCTACACTGGCAAGCAAAACAGGCATGGTAAAATGAGAGGGTATCCAACACCTTCCTCAACAAGTTGCCTCCTTTGTGTCATGCAGAGATGATGGAAGTCAGAGTTAGAATCATAGAATCACAGGATGGCTTGGGTTGGAAGGGACCCCCAGGATCATCAAGTTCCAACCCCCTGCCACAGGCAGGGCCGCCAACTTCCAGATCTCATACTAGATGAGGTTCCCCAGGGCCCCATCCAAACTGGTCTTGAACACTTTCAGGGAGTAGACGGAGCACCCACAGCCTCTCTGGGCAGCCTGTTCCAGCACCTCGCCACTCTCTCTGTAAAGAACTTCCTCCTGACATTCAGACTAAACCTTCCCTCCTTGAGCTAAAAACCATTCCCTCTTCTCCTATCACTATCTACCCTTGTAAAAAGTTGAATCCCCTCCTCTTTATAATCCCCTTTTAAATACTGGAACACTGGAATACTTCCCCAGGCTGAACAAGCCCAGCTCCCTCAGCCTGTCTTCGCAGAGGAGGTGCTCCAGACCTCTGATCATCACTGTGGCCCTCTTCTGGACCCTCTCTAACAGCTCTGCGTTCTTCCTGTATTGGGAGCCTCTGACCTGGACTCCAGGTGGGGCCTCACAAGGGCAGAGTAGAAAGGGACAATCACCTCCCTGTCCCTCCTGGCTCTTCTGACTGAGCCCATTGGCCATCCAAGCTGCAGGAGCAGAAGAGTTCAGAAAATATGCTGGCTCTTAGAGGGAAAAATGAGCTTAGAAATTAGCTATGATTTGGAGAAGCATCACAGAGTTATGTTCTTTGCATACAGGCTGGAAAACAGGAGGAGTTTAGACGTAGTTTATCCCATATAGCACACATAGTATGTAAAATAAAACTTGCATATCTTGTGTACAATATCCCCTGTCCTTCAAAGGAACGAGTCAACAGTTTAGCAGTGCTACCCATTTCTGAAAGCATCAGGTTACCACACAGGAATATGGTATTGGGAAGGACTCCAGTAAAGCTAGCCCTTCTTCCCTGAGGCCTACAGTTTATCACCTCACACTCTGCCAGGCTCCATCCCATGGCTCTGTACCCATCTAACCCCCACTCTTTTCAAAAGAAGGCTGTCCCAAAGCCTCATTCCACCAGGGCTAGAAATCTGCATCTAACTTTTGGAGTAAATATGTCCATGCCTACTATCTCCCCTTGAATCCTTTTGTTGGAATTACTCTGTACCTCTAGCAGTTCTTCAGCTGCCACGTGCAGCAGTTCCCCAGGAGTTTTGTATGGCCCTAGCCACTGCTCAGCCCTCTTTATTACTTGTCACACTTCAGATTTCTTTTATGTGGCCACATTCTCAGTTTTCTCACTTGGGATTGATTTGCCACACCATTATGGTTTTATTATCTCCCTCCTGCCCCAACTCCTGTCTGAATTTACCACTGTTGATCTGGTGCAGACGTAAGTGTAGTCAGCTCTACTGGATACCTAGCTGTGAGTGCTTCTTGCCTGCTAAGATCTAGACCCGCAATTGCATTTCTTGTGTTTCTCATTTAATTATGTCTGGCAGGTTGTGAAGCTTTGTTTCTCCTCCAAGTACTTTTTCCATTGATCATTAAAGCAGCCTTGTTCCAGCCAACATATCTATTATACATATCAACCTTTCTTTAGGGCAAAGCCCACTTTCATGCCTTTGTAAAACACAGAATGCATTTGGCATGAAACAAAAACATTAATAAAATGTATAAATTCAGATGCACTAATTAGTTTGTGAGTAACACATTCCATCACCAGTGCATGAGCTGAAGAAATGCAGCCAGAAAATCCAGATTACAGTTGCAAGGAGGAGTCTCAATTATTCTAGTCTTAGCATGCATAACTACACCACCATTATGCATAGAGCTGTCTAACTCTGTTTAAAAGTCACTGTAAAAACTGAAGAAAACTGAAAACACGACTGTACTTAGAAGGAAGAACATATTTCAGATCAACTAGGAGGACTTCTAGGGAATTCTGACACCCCACCACCCGCTGCCCTTTAATAAAATGATTTGTCTGTGATGCCAATCCTGTACATACCAAGCATGAGGGAAGGGAGCCTTCTTTTTTTTTATTTTGCTAAATGTTTGAAGCAAGGCTGGAGAAGTAATTGGCATTTAGCCAGTGCCCTAAATATTCAAGTAATAAATTCATGGGCAATACCACAGCTAGACAAACAGACAAAAATAATGAGTGGTACAGAGACTGCTGTGCAACACTTTTTCCCAATAAAAAGTGCTGCTTTCTGTTGCTTATCACTTTGCCAAACAATTCAATCTGAAATGCTCAGTATCTGATATGAGGTTGATTTTTCTGGGAAAAATTTCTGCTAGAATGGAAACATTCATGAGAATGAAATTGCAGGATGGTTGAGGGAGGGGGAATCAGCTGCTTGCCCACTTAAAAAAAAGTTACTCCAGACATTTCACTGAGTTGTCATTCCACTCTGAAGCTGGGATTTAAGATCGGGTCAAAATACAACTGTTTGGTACTAAAGATACTTGAATTCCAAGGTTGTACCTTAAGACCAAATCCAAAGCAATAAGCTCCATCTTCTGACTTGGTCAAATCATTCATACTCCAGAAGGAATCTGGATAAATTTGAGATTCTGAGAGAACAATTACATTAAGATTAAGTCTGTTACTTCCATGAGGCCTGAATTTCAGCCTTGTTCTCAAATGTGAATCTGGCCAAAAACATTCTCAAAATACAAATCTGAACAATGTTTTTCAGGCCTCTGTTTAGCAAAATTGGAGTAGGGTTAGTTCAAGAAAATGCTAAACTGCAGTGTTTACTCCTGTCGGAAATTAACAGGTCTATATAGAAAAGTCTTGAAGATCCAGAATGATACTTTACTGTTACAAAGCCTTGTGAGGAAAATACAGTCCTCACTCAAGTGAAGCAGAATGCAGGAATTTGTTCTAACGGCCTCAGAATTCATCATGCACAGCATAGCCAAAACCCTCAAGAGAAAGCCGCAGAAGGACAGAGGCACATTTCTTGCTAGCTTGGAAGACAGAAACTGAGAAGCTCTAGGCTCCCAGGAGACACCACGTCTGCCTTGCTGCAGCACAGCATGCTTATCATTACAGTGCATCCACTTTTGGCTGTTACTCATCCTTCCCAAGCTGGCAAGCTTGTGTAGCAAGTGCTGCTTGGGTGTTTATTTTTTGTTCACTTGCTTGATTTTGTTTTGTTGGTTTTTTTTGCTTTGCTTTTGTTTTTTGCTTTTCAACGGATGATCGAGCTGATTCCCAGTAAGGATTCTCATGAAATCCCCTTTGAGCTGTTACTGCAGATTTAAGGCAAATTGCATTATTACTGGGCTTTGTTACTAAGAGTATTCGTTATTGTAGCATTAATTACTTTTGCAGTGATAATGAGGTCTTAACATGAACTGCAGCTTCTGCTGCAAGATGATCACAAGCCTGCTGCTAAGGAGTGCTATGCTGTGCTGGTTGGCATACTTGCTTGGGGCCCTGTGAAATCATCCAGCCTGTAGGTTAGGGCTGCAGAGTGTGTGCAAGGTAAGGCAGGCCATGGCCCATTACAGCAGGCAGAGCTTTAGGAATTGGAAAAACAGAAGCAAGGAGGAAAGTGGGAGAAGGGGGCTATGGATGTACCTTAGTACTAAATGCACTACCGTGTACACAGCACAGCTTCAGTCCTGACCCCAGGGAGGCTGGGCAGGCAGCAGCTGAGGGGACAAAAAAGAGAAATGAGGGCGCACAAGCAGCGTAAACCCTCAGGAGCCAGGAGTTGAATCCAGAGCTCCCACTTCCCAACCGATTGCCAGATCCATTGATGGGGACAGTCAGTGGGAGATGCAGGGGTCAGCGGCTGGCAGGGATGAATATCTGCTTTGGTTTCACACACTGCTGGAGACAGGAAATGGGGATGTCTGCTAGCATTGCCTGCCTTCAGGTTTAGGGTTGGGATTTTTTGTTTCTTGTTAAAATCCTGGGCCACTGTCGGAATGTTTCCTCAGCATAAAGCAAAAAGGCTTTCTTATTAGGTGAAAGCACATCCTCACTATTTGTTTTCATCAATTCTTCAAGGGCAAAATTATAAAAATTATTTTTTCTCCAAGCTGCCTGCTAAAACTTGAAGCCTCTGCCCCCTCACTAAAAGGCTTTTGGCTCAGGTAGGAGTTGCTTATCTTTCCCTAGCCTAATGCTCTCTTGGAGGTTTTGCTTTTGTGGTGAAAATTGTCATTTTTCTCATGTGACAAGAGTTTTAGTAGAATTTAGTATTACTTGAGTGGAGTAAACTCTTAGCCTGTGATGAAAGGTAGTGAGGAAAGTAAAATGTTTGTTTTAGAGCTTAGAGATAGCATTCCAGTAGAAAATATTACCATATATAATAACAGTTGTATGTAAAACATCTTGTTGGTTGTTCCTTTAAGGTTTTTCTCTTCCTTTACTACTTTTAATTTATTTTTTTCCTCAGTGTGGAAGATAAACCGTGGAGTGTCTTCTAGACATACTAGAAGTTGTCCAGCATTGAGATCTAAGATGAAAGGGACAGAAACACCTTTCCTAGGAGGAAAAGCTGAGAGAGCTGGGACTGATCAGCCTAGAAAAGAGAAGCTCAAGGGGAACCTAATGAATGTGTGTAAATACCTGAAAGGAGGGTGTAAAGAAGATGGAGTCAAGCTCTTTTCAGTGGTGCTTAGTGACAGAGTGAGAGGCAGTGGGCACAAACTTCGCTCTGAACATTAGGAAACACTATCGTACTGTGTGGGTGATGGAGCACTGGCACAAGCTGTGGAGTGTTCTCCTTGGAGGTCTTCAAATGCAGCCTAGACATGGTTTTGATCACTCTGCTCTGGGTGTTCCTGCTTGGGCAGGGGTTGGACAAGATGACCTGAAGATGTCTCTTCCCATCTCAACAATTTTGTGACTGAGATTCTGTGAATCGGTAATTCTGTGTCAGAGTGCCTGAAAATATATCCCATGATCCCAAGTACCAGAGACTTTCCACCAATGCATTAAAGTAAATCTTTCTTTCTTTCTTGAAGAAATGAATTGTGTACTTTAGTAGGAAACCTCTTCTGAGACAAATGAAAACTTGAGTGAGAGGGTCTCTGAAGAGCATGATCAAACATGAATCAAAAAGGAAAGATTTTCCTAAAAAATATCAAAGTGGGAAGCTGTTTCCAAGCCAACATTAGTCTGGTAAAGTTTGTGTACAATAATACATACTGCTGTGTTCTCCTTTCCAAAGACAAAAAATATGATTCTTGAAATGGCATCTCTTCACCTGAAGATGATGACAAAACTGCTAAGGATACCCACGAAATATTACTTGAGCCTTAAAAAACTGGAAAGAAATTACATTACAAGCTCTCATTGCCTGGACTATCTTTCATGAGAAGGCAAAATTCAAAATTTGGGGTAACGCACTGTAAATACGAGATGAGATTTTCTGTAACACTCACCTACATGTTCCACCCAATGTTTGATCAAGCCCAAGAAATTTCCCAACATAAATCTTTCTGTTATTTGAGAAAGTTGGAAGGTCGTCATCTGGAGACGGAAATGTTATTGTTGAAACTCTAGATTTATTGCAGATTTATTTCCTTGAAGGTCTCTCTTTTGAATAAACACTTGCAACCAACACTATGAAGTCAAACAAGATGAGAGAAATAGAAATGAGAAAAAGACCACAGTTTCTTTTGTAAGAAGTGTATGCAACATATGCTACTTGAGGTGCTTTGCTTTGGCTGCTATTTCTGTGCTGTCTAATAAAGCGGACCCTTGAACTTAAAATGGTTGGCCAGAGCTACATCTGTTTCCATTGGAATTATCATGTTTTTATGCTTCTTTTCCCCTCCCCTCCCCTCCCCTCCATTCCCCTCCCCTCCACTCTCCTCCCCTAACCCTAACCCTAACCCTAACCCTAACCCTAACCCTAACCCTAACCCTAACCCTAACCCTAACCCTAACCCTAACCCTAACCCTAAC
>NC_034438.1:41671840-41690969 GCF_002078875.1 Numida meleagris | reverse complement strand
AATTTGTCCATTAACATATACCTACATGTGCACATCCTGGCTCAATGCACAACGAACAGTTACTTAGGTTTAGCTGAGCTTTATGTATGCCAGTAAATAAAATGAGATACATTTATCAAGCATATAACTGAGCTGCATTGGCTCATTAAAGCTATCTGAAAGGTAGAAGAGGATGACCTTCTCCATCTGTAACTGATGGAGAGTCTTGGGGAATATTACCACAGATATTTAATAAAATGTTGCTGTCATTGGCATTTTCGGAAATAAAAGACTCTTTTAGGTTATCTGGACAAGAGGTGTTTTTCTACTGTCCTGATTTAGTCAGGCTGTAATTAAATGAAGCCTAAAAGCACACACGTCCATTATTCCAGTTTAGCACATGCATGACCCTGCATGTATACTATGATAAGGAAGGATGGCTTCCTGAGTAGGAATCTTGAAAATCATGCCTGTAGTACTTACTCACAAGAATAATCGTATTTGCTTACCTATTTAAACTTACAAGCATATTAAAACTTAAAACCATGACATGCAGTCCTGTTTTGCCTGAGGCAATAAACCTCACACGTGGCGGTGATAACTTCAGGGACTATTCTAATAGCAAAAAGGGAACAGCTGCTCTCTGGAGTGTACAGGACACTGATAGCTCTCTGCTGCACAGGATCTTTTGCCCCTCTTGTTTCTTTTAATTAGCCTGAATTCTACTTGATCCACAAAATCAATCTGCCTTTGCAGGACACATTGAGAGAAACCTTCTGGGAAGGACTCTGAGTTCTCATTTTCACCACAAATTGACAAATTATTTTCACAAGTAAAAACATCACTTAGAAATCTTGTTAAACTGAGGTTGTTTGGTGTTACCTAACTTGTCCCCATCACGTGATACTCTCCTGTGGTTAAATTAGGAAGTCCAACAACTACCTAAAACAGAAGTAGGTGTTTAGGGCTTGATTTTCTGTGCAGCAGCAGTGGTGTATCTGTAGGCATGTAGCTGAGGTGTACATTTCCAAACCATCTGCTTCTGCCCTGTGCAACACCCCTGAAGCTCAAAGTAAAATTTGGTTTCACTACCTACACCCCTGAAATGTTTGGATTGACTTCTCTGTATCTTTTTCATCAAATTTTCATCAAAAGCTGATAATACACAAGCAGCACACTTGCCTTCGCAGGGGTTCATTCTGTCATTTATAACATAATCTTTTACTATTAGCTGCAATGAAGTGTGATGGTTTCATACATCAGCTTCTGGTTACTTTTGACATAGCTGTGGACTTTTTTCATCAGAAGATCTTGTTTTGGACCCCATTGGCCCTGATTACGTGCTTAATTCATCTGTGAGATGCATCAGTATCTGCTTCATAAGCATTTTTCATCATGATATCTCAGCAGGTTGCTCTCACAAACAGTAGGTGCTTTGTCTCCAGCTATCTCTTCTTCATCCTTTTCTAAGACTTTTGTCAAGGAATACCATGCTGTAGATGACAGAGCTTGGTCACTGTGCTTTGGCTATTCACTGAAATTCAGCCACACCTTCCTCTCAGCAGCTCAGGAGTTCAAAGCCTGGGTAAGGAAGAGATCTAAAGAAGATGCACAGTTCATTCCTGGCTGAGGATGAATTTGTGGTCAAAATCTAGGTGATGTAGGATGAGTAAATAATTTATATCCCTCCTAAACTCCCTGCTTATGTGAACAGAAGCGTACAAGCTCTGGAGAGGGCCCAGCAGTCACCGTATTTCAGTTCAGTATCATGTTGAATAGGACAGGGAGAAAGTCACCTCCTAAGTTCAGATGTGAAAAACAAGGAAACTGCTGAAATGCAAAGAAGCTGTGTGTTAGGAATATATTTTAAGTATCCATATGAAACTATGAGCATCAATTCCTATGTACCAGTTCTCTCACATTATCTATAATATATTGTTAATTGTGGTATGTGGTGACTCATCCCTGCTCAACTGCATTGGTCTTCTGGCTGTTATTACACCTCTGCCCTCCATCTTCAGTGTGCTGCTGATATTTCTGTCCTCTTCCATACCGCCTTTTATCCTAGATGCCATAAATCTGTCATAACATTGCTCTTGTGTAAGACAAGGCCATTCAGTGCTTGCTGTCTGATTGCACCTGGATCAGCACAAACCATTTTGTCAGTGGCCTCTCTAGACTGCACATTTAATTATAAGCCATCTGTACCAATGCTGTCTGTACTACACCACTTAGGAGATGAAGACTAAATCTCTGGCAAGGTTCCTTTTGCTCTGGAGCCCTTATACAAACAAGAAGCATACTGTGATGTACCCACTGGGTATTTTAAGAGTTGTATCTCTACAAACATTTCATAACACAGTTAGAAAGGGAAGCAAAATATTCAGGAAAAAAACCACCAAGCACATACTGCTGTGCCAGTGGTTCTTCAAATATGCACTGATCCTTTCCACTTGCAAAAAACATTACCTGCCAGTCTTGCTCCATCTTAAGCTCAACAGTATTTGGGTAAGAGAAAGGAAAACAGGATCTGCCCGGTTCAATCCCTCTCTGACTTACTGTGGTCCCACAAAACGAGAGGCATTCAGCTTTCAGGGGTGTTATGCTGCCCCGGGCTGCTTGTGCTCTGTAGCTGTTTGGTATTTCGAAAAAAGTTTATGTGGAATAGCCATTGCAGCAAGAAGTTTATGCAAGGCTAACAATTATTTATGTTACAGGGACATTTTCTTCTTCATTTGGCTTGGCTGTTTCCTGTAATCCCTTTTAGTTCTTCCCTTAGTACTTATTCTACATGTATTCTTCCTTCACTCCTTACTGTTCTTTTTTATTTCGGTTTTAATCACCTAGAGGCAGATACTTCCTCCTATTCTGTGTCTAGAGAAGTGTCTAGCACAAGGGCACTCTGTTTTCTGTCTGATGTAAGTGTGCAATAAATTTGATTCACTCTGGGGATATGGTAGATTTACAGCTGCAGAGAATTTCAGCATGGGCTACTCAGTATCTGGAAATACTGGATGTGGACCATACAATACAGTTCAAAAAGTAGGAATGTTATTTTCCCTGTGTCTTTTCTCTGTGTGATTAATTATTATTATCACATGCAAAGTGATATTAATATTGCTTACTAAAAATATACAAGATATTCCTTATCAGGCCACGAGTGTGCCCTGATCTGTCTAACATTTTTCTGTACAAACAAAGATTGGTGACTGACCTACAACTCTTAGTACAATTTCAGTTTCCATTTCTGAAAAAAAAAAAAAAAAAAAAAAAAGAACATAATCTAAGTGGATAATCCATATCTAAGTGGATTCTGTAACATGCAGAAGTGGTATTTTATACTGCAAATGCTTGAAATAATTACTTGACACCCAGGGGAAAATGGTAACATTACAGCCCACAGCAGTGCTCCTTTGCTAAAAAAGCTCCACTTTACAAAACGCAACACCAACACTTCACTTGTTTGTGAAGCATGAAATGATCATCAAGAGATTAATGACTGACTCTGGGAAGGCAAGGAAAGAAATAGGAGCCAGAGTGGCTTTGGTGTATACTCAAGAGCAGAACTGAACATGTCCAGATTTAAGCATCTAATGAGAGTTAAGTAATTTGGTCTTGTCTTTATATTTTTTGTGACCTTACTCTAGTGATTATACTGGGGCCTCTTGCTCAGGTCAGAGCTGGATTTTCCTCCCCATCAGAACTGCAAGGGTTTAGGATGGCGGGAGGGCATCTTTGAGGAGAACAGCTGGATCAAATGAAGCCAGCAGGATCCTCTCACCCACACCTAAATTATGACTTTATGAAAAAGGTACAATTAATTCCATTGCTGCCTCCCCTCCATTTCCACTTTCTCAGCTCATTCTCTGATGAAACCAGACAGTTCCTCCTTGGCAGCACCATGAAATATAAACTCACATAGAGGCTACATCTTGTCTGTCACTGAGATTTAAATATTTCAAGCCATGACAGCCTAGCTGGTTCCTCACCGATTAGAGCCTGATGAGGCCGGTTCCCTAAAAAGGACAGTTTTCATTCGTGGCCCTTCGGGTTTTCCATTTCCCATCTTCATTCCTTTCATCACTCTGGTTAATAGCTGACTCTTCTAACTGCCCTGAGAAGCATTTTAAGAAGAGTCCCATTGTGCTCTATCAATAGAGTCTTTGGCTCTCTCCTCCCCTGGTTATTATGAGAAGGGAAGCCTCTTTAGTCCTTAGACAGACAAGAGGGACATTATCTTTTTAAAAAAAACTGTTATTATTTGAAAAAAAAATATAATGGTGCTGTACAACTCCCTCACTGCACTTCATATTCATGTATGAAAACCTGTTCTCCATGGAATTCGTGCCCTGAGCAGCTGGCAAGGAAAGAAAGACTGGAAAAAAATGTTTGCAATCTGCTGGGAAGCAATCCTGCGTGCAGTTGGATTTGTTGTTTCACTGAACACATTGGCACCTGAAATAAACCACTCACAGGTAGAACTGAGCTAATGGATCAACAGGTGAAAAGCATATGCAGAGCAAACGAAATCATACTATTTCCATAGTTGTTCCTTCAAGAGTTCTTTTTCTGCCACTAATAAGCCTACTGGATCATGTGACATGGCACTTCTCCACTTCACCAGAAATTTTGCCATAAACCTGCATGGGTACAACTTACTGCACTGCATTAAATGCAGCCCCTCCAAAGTAGAAAAAGACTATAATCAGTCAGAGAAAAGAAAAACTTTCCTGCTGATCATTTGGGCTGTGTTGCATAGTGTAAGTAAGGAGCTAAACTCTGCTGAGAGATTTTAACAGTTGATTCAGAAATTGGGAAGAGACCAATGCCACACCCAATGGTTTTGGAGCCAGGGTTGGTGGAGTGGTTTTGAAGTTGTGCAGAAGGACTCCACAGCAATGGAGGCAATGGTTCCTGTAAGGAAATAAATCTTGCGGTCCAGCTATGCTTAGATGAGTGTGAACCATAGTGCTGACCAGCAGTGAACTTGCCAGATAAAATCACAATAAATCCTAAGTCCCTCCTATCTTCCTACAGGTAAGGGAAACAAGGGAGGGTATAGGCCCCTTCAAGACTGATGAAATGAGTACTTTGGGATACTAACACAGCTGATGATTAAGTTGAGAAACAGAGATAAATGCAGGCCTTTACCTTAATTCAGAGTCAGCTTCAGCTTCAGAAACAATATATGTGTGGAGGACAACCTCAGAACATCTATAAAGAAGCAGCCTGGTCATAATGAGATACATGGCACACTGTGTCTCAGTATGTCTCTAACTACATTTCACTGGTGCAATAAGTGTTCTTAATAAACATTCTCTGGCTTATCTCTTGGAAACTAAAAAAAGTGATTGATGAGCTTCTGAACTAGAGTTTCATTTGAGCCAAGGTTTGCTCTAACTGAAAAATACACCAGACTACCTCTGGCATTCCAGCTTATCTCTGCTCCACAGGAATAATGCTACAGAAATGCCTCCCTAGCCTTTAGGAGAAGCAGCAGGAAGATATTTCAGAGGCTTATCAGTCCATGCTAGAGTCCAGGCAGTCTTTAAGTCTTATTGCTAATCTTCAGTAAAAACAGATGCAAAAGTTTTCTAATGTTTTTAAGGTTAACTGCAGATTATTTTCTTTAGGAGAGCACCAAGAGGATTCTAATTTTCTTTTCTCACTACGCTTGTCAGTTCTTTTCCCCCTGGCTTTCCCCAGCTCTCCTTCTATACCCCATTATAGGAACTGGACAACATAATGGGAAAATATAGGGAGATGATATCAGCTCAGGGCCCCACAGTGCAGACTGGGAATAAATCAAAAACGATTCAACTGGAAGATGGTCTCATTTTGCCATGAAAAAAATTACCAGTTTTCAAATAATACAGTTGTAACTTCAGTAAGTGCTTTGGACTTCTTCAGGTACTGCTTTGCACACATCTGAAATCTTAAAAATGGCACTTAAAGAAATTTGTTGAAGGGTTAAATGTGGTAAGAACTCCTTAAGAGTTTTGAAAGTATATTCTTTATCCAAGGCAGTACACAGCTTCTTCAGAGTCATTCCATTCTAATGTGTAAATGCTGAAAGTAATTAAGCTGCGTCCTATGGGTATTAAAGAATTCAGGAGAAATCATTTGGAAAAAGTGACTTTTCATGACCAGCTGCCAAATGTTTACTAGAAGTTATTGCATTGCTAATAATATAAGAAGTTTTGATTTTTTTTTTTTTTAAATGAGGGATGTTCTGAAACATATTATTCCAGAAAAGAGTTTCTGCGTGATTTTTTTTTTTCTTTTCAGTATGGGAATGGACAGTGCAACAGTACCCATTGCAGTATCTGCTGGTCAGAAAATAATGATGAAGTTTTCATGAAAAGAGTTTACATTTTTGTTGAAAAGAAACAAACTATTTTTTTCTGAAAAAGTGAAACACTTTTTTTTTTAATTATTTTTAAAACAACAGCCTGAAATATTCTGAAGAAAAGCTTTGTAGTTTTGAGGAGAAAATATCCCTTCAACAGCTCTGAATATTGAATGTGTTTTGCTAGAGATGTCTTTGTGCTGTACTGTGTTTCACATTTTGCTGCTACTTCTTAAAAGGCAATAATAAGAAAGAGCCAACATTTTTCTGTTTCCTCATCCTTTGTTGTGGAGCAGACGTACAGACTCACTAACGGTCTTCTATTTATAGAATTCAGATCCCTCCAAAAAGGTCACATGTCCTCTGATGACTGCAATAAGCCCACTGGCTGTTTATGGCTAGAAAGTTAGTATTCATATAGAGACTACACATAAATGAGAACCAGACCCTACATTACTTCAATCACCAGGGGAAGATGTCTAAAATAAGTGAAAGCTATAAAAGATTTTTGTATTAGTCATGTCTACTTGATGAAATAAGGCCATGTCTACTTGATTAAATATTATCAATAGTCTTAAAATACCCTGCTGCCTAATGAAGCCAGTTACCACCTGAACTGTTTATACAGTTGTTTTCTCTGCCTTTTGATCCTCTCCATCCCAAACATGCTGACCCTGAAAGGCAGTAGGTGGAGCCAGGGTTGCTTGTGAAGATATCCTTTTTAATCATCACTTGATAGTTATCAAAGAAGATATTAAACATGTTGCGCAAAAGGCTAATAACAAGAAATTCAATTTCCTACTAATATGGCATTTTTACAGTAAATAAAAGAACTGGTATAAACACAAAAATTTGGTACCCTCTTAAATCACAGTGTGCTTTGGCTAGCAGATCTGCCTTGTTACCATCATAGGCAGTGCATAAATGTATTTCCGGCTAATGTAAGAGCTGCTAAGTGACTTCAAGGACTTTAATTAGATGAAGAAGTAATTGTTCTGAAAAAAAAAAAAAGACCAACAACAACAAAAAAAGAAACATAAGAGGATGTAAATACTGTAATTGCATTTAGTTACAAAGGGAAAACAAGGATCAACAGCCAAAAGCAAACAGCATTTCTTGTGTTCAGGAGGGGTCACAAATACTCCATGTTTTGAGCCATTTTTGCCCAGTAGAAGGTGAATCTTCGTTCATTTAAACAGAGATCCTGGCCCCCTCTCTCCAATTCCCGTGGCTTCCTTTTTAGGGGAGCTGCAGGATTCTTCAATGCAATTCTTCATAGGGACTGCAGTCCATAGGGACATTCAAATCAGAGGTGGACAGGAATTCCTGAAAGCTCACTGAGGTGATATTTTGAACAATTCGGACAGGAACCATGTTGAAACTTGGAAAACAATCTAACGAGAGTGAGAAGATTAACTGAGCTGGTTGACTGGGATTTTAGTACTTAGAAAATTGACAGCATGTACAATACAGATTTTTGCAAAATGTCAATTGATTCTCATATTCTGCATTTTGCTTTTTTTTCTAAGATAGATCTCCAGATAGGTGCCCAGATTTTCAGCTTGCATCCCTCATAATTACTTGGCTCATGCATCCATGTAGAGTAGGTTGGACAGGGTAAGAAACACAGACTATTTTTGATGTACCTTTGAAAACATCTAACTACAAAGGAAAAATTAAATGCAAGAAATACATATCCATCTGAGGGCAAAACGGAGTCAAAAGGATATTTGAAGTCAGTAAAGACTGACATGGTTCCATATCAAAGCTTGGATTTCTCACAGGCAGAGGGGGAAGTTGACTTATCCACTCCTTTTTCCTCTGTCACTGGCTGAGACTGTGGAGGGTTGTTAGCTCACTTGTTCTTACCTTTTACCAGCTAAGTACAATAGCCGTGACACTGTTAACTGCTAATCTTAGAATGTCTTACGTATACTGAGAACATCTGTACGTTTATCCTGGTAGTATAATGTTTACATAAATCTTGTCAATGTACTGTACACATACATTACAAGCATAGTCTTTATATTTAAAATTGTACTTGCTTGAATATAAATATCAATGCAAAATGTAATATTTTATGTAAACACATATTTTACTATTGTATATATAGTGTGTATACAGAATTTGTTAGGAGACAGATACCAAATGCATTTTTAAAGATGATCTTACTCTGTAAGATGAGAGCTCACTTGAGGCATTGAATGACTTTAGGGGTCTGGTACTGGGATACAAACCTTCACACTTCCATATCAGCACTTCAGCTAAAACAAGAAACAATCAAAAGTTATTACTGTACTGACAGTTTGGTGGCCAAGAATAAGATGATATTGCACCTTTCAGACTGAAAGGAGGGAGATCTTTTGGACTGCCTTCTTTTTGCCTTGGTTTGAAATCCATAAATCAAGGTAAGCACAACAGAAAATATATATGCCTCCTCTAATCATTCAGGCAGGTGCTATCATAGATTCTGTGCTTCTGGTTGGAAGAGGGATGAAGACAATATTTCCAGGCTACAAAAAAAGATATATTTCACACAGAAAGGTTTTGTTGTCACTGTTTACCTGCCAGCCATATCTGGATCTGACAGTGCCGATATACTTGAGATAATCTGGTGAAAAGTGTACTCGAGGAACTTGATTTACAGTTCTGGGTGGATTGGTGTGGGATACTTGCAAAGAGGTCACAGGTGACAGCACCTAGGTGGCTAAGGCAACAACCAGCTCCAGGCAGAACAAAGAAAACACTGGCAGAGAACCAGGCCTTTGTACTTTGCCCTCATTTGTTCTGGTGAAAACCGATGGTTACTCACTGTCTACATTTCCTTCCATGATCACTTACTCCTCAAGCGTGTACAGATGTTCTGGTAATTATCAAACTGAAGTCTAATAGCTATAGTGCAAAGAAAATTTACAGCGTAACTTCCAATGTGGTACATAAGAGAATATGATATTATCATCTGGCAACACCTAGCAAGCAACCTACATATCACTACTTGCTAGGTTTTGCATTATAGCACAATGGAGAAGGGTGGAAGAGAAGGACAGAACAAAGTAGGTTTTCCCTATTGTGAGGGATGGAGTGTCTGGACTCACAGATCCCACTGCACACTGTCTGCCTGAAAGCATTGAGCACAGAAACACCCAGAGCCTTACTGCTCCTGAAAAAGTAATGAGGAGTACTTGGCAGCAACACTCCAAATATAATATGATAGCAACCATGAGCATGCGATCATCCTATGGGTGAAGCCATGGTTGGACTACATCATTTCTCTCCATCCAGTTACCAGGAAGAGCTGTTATTCTTGTTATTGCATTGCATGCATTTTTATTCATCTCTATGGCGTCTGGCTGCTTTACATATGTTGAGACATCCAAACTTTTAATTAGATACATCAGACAACTACATTACCCCTGCTGCCAGCAGATTTAGCTCATAGTTCAAAGACCAAGATTTAACCAGTGGGAGGCCTATCTTGTAGCTCCTGATGAATGTCATAGTTGTGCCAACAATTTGCTAAAAATGGCAAAGCTCTGTACTACATGTGCTAGCATTTCATCAGCACTCTTTCCCACAACCTTCTGTCCTTCCCAATTCCTTATGTTTGTTTTAATGCAAAAGTTGATTGGTTTTGTTTGTTTTTAATCTAGATTTTCAGTGTTGCGTCAATATATTTTCATTATAGTATTTTCCAAAGGACTACTAATCAATAAATAAATTAAAGAATCTAAATTTACTGGTGCTTCTCTCATCACTGTTCCCATCTTGCCTCTACAAACCAGATAGATGACACAGTGAGCAAGAAGGCCTTTTGCTTAGCTTGAGATTCTGCCACCTACATGACAATTCTTCTAGGTGCCTGCTATGTATGCAGGTAATTAAATATTCAATGGATATAAAATATTATGTTGAGATTAAACACCTGTGTAAACTTTGCAGTATATTTACAAACACTCAAGCTGCATTTAAGTAAAATCAAGATTCTCATCTTTTTCGGTCTGAACTACCTCCAGGCACCACCAGGACAGACTACCTCCAGGGACTGGGACATGCCTTTATGCAAGACCTGAATGTGGCATGCAAGATGGGAGATGGACCCACGTGTGAATATTCCCAGACTTAAGCAGAGCCAACACTTTGCATTCAAGTCTTCCAGCACAGAGAATATAAATTAAGGTCCCTTATTTTAAGAAATGACGTGGAGTTTTCTGCCTTCTCCACTCTTAAAAGACTGGTCAATGTCCTTGTGATTAGTTTCTACATAAGAACTCCTACATTTTGTTTATCAAAAAGGTTCATTAGACAAGTAAATGTGATTGACATACCAACCTACCTCATGATGACTGTACAGCATACTGAACCACGCTGAGACATTATTTCACTTACCTGTATCAGACAGTCTTCTATAGACACAACAGCTTGTGGGGAGTGCTTATGGGGCTCAGTAGTACCAACGACACCATGGCTGAGGGTGAAAATTATACAGACACAGAAATCACAGGATCTGGATCACTGATATTTGTCTTCCTTGGGGCTTCCTTGGGGCTTCAAAGTAAACACCTGAGAAACTCATGAACCAACCTATCTTCACTTATATTTAATTAAGAAGTTTATTTAAATAAATCAGCATTTGACCTCGCCTGCCAAACTTCTCCCTGCAGCAGAGCTCTGCCACTACCCACCTGCTGCACGGCAGGATTGTACTTAGCCCCAGCCCCTGGCACACACTGTGTGTCTGTGGTTGATGGTTTGCCTGAAGAAGAACAGACCACTAATAAATTGCATAGTCATTACCCTTTATGCATGCTTGTTCTAATAGGTGTCACAGATTCCTGCCTCCTAATAAGGAAAGGAAGTAGAAAAACACATAAATTCTCCCAAGGGAGTCCAACAGCCTGAAGCCATGTTCTACAACTGTTACTGTTACCATGAGCACCAAGAGCAAAACAAGGATTACAAGCTGGGGAAAAAGAAGAGATGCATTGCCAGAGATTTTGGCAAGATTTTCTTGGATACGGAATGTTTTTTGCACTGCCCCAGTCTACAAAAGCACAGCACTCCTGTGGCACGTGATGGAATTTGGAGATTAAACAAATATCGGCATTAATTAGTCTTAAAAGGAATAACTTCATTTAGCTGAATTTTGCATTTCTGTATCTCTCTCTTTTGAAGAACTGTCATTTTAATCCCTAGCAATAAGATTTTGGCATTTGATGGAAGCTTGGATCCTTCTCCATGCTATAGTGTTATTAAAACTAATTTGCAAGAGGTTTCAGAAAATATTCTAACAGGTCTTACCTTTCATCCTCTATTCTCAGCTCTGGTCTTTCTCTTAGGGACCAGCTGATAGGAATTGTGCGCTTCCCCAGCTGTCCTGGAGCTGAGTTACACCAGCTAAGCCTCTGTCCCTCCATGTTAGAGCTGAAAAATCCAAAGGAGAGATTCATGTCTTTTGTATAGAGGTGTATTTAGTCTGTCCCGCTGACATAGTTTATGGCTTTGGCAGGAAAACTGTTTACAGTGTGTACTGCGAATATAGTTTGAAGTGAACTTGAAGTCCTGGAGCTGCAGCTCTCCCTATACTCGTTATACTAATTTGTTAAAGGTGCTCAGTGTAAGTACATACATATCTATAGAGTTATACCATCAGTTAAATGAACTCACTTGACATTCTACTGTATGTGGAACCAGTCAAACCACAGAGCCTTGCTGCCTTCTGGAGCAAGGCCTAACTCCAGGGTCACACCACATCAGGGCACTGAGGCACTCGTGGCACTTGTCACAAGCCTGCCCATCTCAGCATACTGGTAAAACTTCAGTCTGTGTAACTGCTATCCATTGACTCAAAACATGCCCTCCATAGTTTAAAACAGACACAGTATTTCTCACCTCAGACCTAAACCATTGAGGGGCATTACTCTGATTGTCCTTACTGAATGTCTACTGCTTTTAATTTTCATGCTGGCTAGGTTCATGTGTAGGCAAAACAATTTTCTCTTTTCAGGCCAAAAGGCACATCTGCTTTCATCAGTAGGACAGGTTCCATACGTAGGAAAAATTGAGACTGATAATGTGTTTTCTTACAGGACAGGATAATGTCCTTTTCTCACTGGAAAGACTCAGGGCCTTCTAGCACCTTATGATTTGCATGTTTTAACATGTGTCCCCTGCTCTCCCTCTGCCTCTTGCTTTGTAACCCACCCTGAACAGAAGCTGGGGTGGGGGATGGTCTCTGGAAGCTGATGACTCCCCCATGTCATTCAGAGACATGCTCCATCCCACTTTGGGATTTGGTAACCTATACACACCACAAATCTCACATGCTCCGTTAATCAAAACACTGCATGTCTGAGGGCCATTATGAGGGAAGAATCAGGCCAAGAAATGACATTTCTGTCTGGAGTGGAGTAAAGCAGTGAGTGGCTTAAGCAATGCACATTAGGGCTGGCTGAAAGCTTAAAAAGTCCATACAGTAATTCCTACTCAAGTGTAAAAGAGGATTTAAAAAAAATTCTGAGAAACTTTTTGATAGCAATTATCAAAGCACACTGTTCTGAAAGTATTTGTGACAAATGAGAGTAACCAGTAATATTGCTTAATATTCTAACCCAATTTAAGTTCCTGTCCAATGTCAGTCTTAACACAAGCTAAAAATATGCTACTTATTGAGCTGGAAGAAGGTTTTGATTTACAATTATGCCTTGATGGATTACCTGAAAGCACAACCTTCAGGCAAACTGTGATTAACTTGACCAAAGACATCTGGGAGAGCCATCTATGGCCTAAAATTATAACCTTGGTATTCTGGGCTGAAACTAGACACCATTTAAATTGGAGTGCTGAAAAACTCTTCTACAGAGGCCTTTGTTTAGGAGACCAACAAGTTTTTTAGCTCCAGCAGTTGAGCAGAAACACCTCCTGTGAGGTTACAGTGGGGAAAGAAAGTACTTCCTATTTTTTGCAGGCATTTATTTAAAAAAACTTCAAACATTCCCATCTTGTATAAATAAAGAACCAAAACCAATTAATAACCTAATGATTAGCAAACGCTGTAGACACAGGTTTGTATTTCACTTAGCAAGATTTATAGAGTTAAATATAAAAGTATGACTCTTGAAAGCCATGTGCTCGTAATTAGCTCAAGATTTACCTCTGGATACTGTAAAATCACAACATGCTGTCATAGCCCATTTTCTGATCCTGTTATCAGCAAGGAATAACGTTTTCCACTAAATGCAAAACAGATTTACAGGTGCTAAAATAGCTATTTTATCAGTGGGAAACAGGCTACCTTTTGTTCTCAAGAAAGACATTTCATGATTTTACATTGGTCAATTGATTATTCAACAAAGGGAAACAAAACAGGTTTGTTCATCTACTGAAACTGAAGAAGATAGAGCTTGAAAATAAAGAAAAGTAAAGGAAATACCTCTTAGAAAGCATAAATGGTCTTGCAGATTGTCGCCTACTGTAAAAGGAAAAAAAAAGACAAAAAAAAATGCCATTCATTTTCTTATTGCCAGTACACATGTGCACAGGCAGATACCAGAGGGGATAAATCCACGGGAGAAGCAAGCCACAAAATCTGGCTCACCAGGCTCTACTTCCCTGCTAAAACCTCTCCCAGTTGCTGTGATGTCACAAGGCCTTTGTGGTCACCCAGCAGCAACTGGTGCTGGTGCCACCACTCAGTTGCTGTGCAGATGCTGGTGCTGCTGGTGACTTGACTGAGTTCAGGTCAGAGTGATGGACAGAGAGCAAGTTGCAGGAAGGTGCAATGCTCAGCCCGAGGCTTTTGCTACTTCTCGTGTTCTGCTTGCCCTTCCTGTTCGTGGGCAGCCTTGCCCATTCTGGACACCCCTCCTGGGCCACAATTATGTGGGATATGGATCCCCAGGACACGGAGAACCATTGGTACGGCAAGCCAGAACTACTACCCACCTTACCCACTGGACCAGCTTTGGTCTTCATTTGAGCACCTGGAAGTAACACTGGGATCCGTGGAAGTGCTCTACAAGAACAGCACAGAGCTGGGCCTGCTCGGCAGCATTTTCCTTGATTTACCTGTGGAGAAGAGTCAGGAGGTGCCACAGAGAGGTGAGTAATGGAGGTCGGGCAAGCCAGATGGTGCCCAAGTTTCTTGGGAAGACACCCAGCCCAGCTGCAGAGGTCTCAGACCCCCAAGACCCCTGTCTTCTTCATCACACCCCCTGCCCTGTCATTTCCAGAAGAGGAGCCAGATACTCTCAGCTGCCCCAGCGACACACTGCTAGAACTGCTCCTGCAAACCCTGCAAGCTGCTCTGCCAACTGAAGGCAAAGCCTGACTTGATGGAGATGCACCTAAAACATGTGAGACACTGCTATCAGCAGGAGGATGTTCGCAGGAGGCAAGCGATGGCAAAATTGTGTGAAGATGGGGAAGAAAATGGAGCCTTTTCTCTGCATACCAGTACAAGCATAGCTCCTGAGTAGCTCCAGAGCAGCTGTAAACTGAAGGGGATCCAGCCAGAGATCATAAAATCAGAGAATCATGGCCTCATCAAGGTAGGAAAAGACCTACAAGATCATCCACTCCAACCATACACCTATCACCAATAGTTCTCACTAAACAATGTCCCTCAACACAACATCTAAATGTTCCTTGAACACCTCCAGGGTCAGTGACTCAACCACCTCCCTGGGCAGCCCATTCCAATGCCTGACCACTCTTTCAGAAAAGTAGTGTTTCCTAACGTCCAGCCTAAATCTCCCCTGGCACAACTTGAGGCCTCTCCCACTAGTTACATGAGAGAAGAGGCTGACCCCTAGCTCACTACAACCTCCCTTCAGGTGGTTATAGAGAGCGATAAGATCTCCCCTGAGCCTCCTCTTCTCCAGACTGAACAATCCCAGCTCCCTCAGCCGCTCCTCATAAGGCTGGAGCTGGTGCTCCAGACCCCTCACCAGCTTAAGTGCCCTCCTTTGAACATGCTCCAGGGCCTCAAATGTCTTTCTTGTAGTGAGGGGCCCAAAACTGGACACAGTACTCAAGGTGCGGCCTCACCAGGGCTGAGTACTGAGGGACAATGACTTCCCTACTCCTACTGGCAACAATATTTCTGCTACAAGCCAGGATGCCATTGGCCTTCTTGGCCACCTGGGCACAGTGCTGGCTCATGCTCAGCCAAGCGTCAACCAACACCCCCAGGTCCGTTTCCTCTCCACACTCTTCCAGCCACTCTGCCCCAAGCCTGTAGCATTGCCTGGGGTTGTTATGACCAAAGTGCAGGACCTGGCACTTGGTCTTGTTGAACCTCATCCCACTGGCTTCAGCCCAGAGATCCAGCCTGTCCAGATCCCTCTGTAGGGCCCTCCTATGTCCAGGCAGATCGACACTTCCTGCCAGCTTGGTGTCATCTGCAAACTTACTGAGGGTGCTCTCAATGCCCTCATCCAGGTCATCAATAAAGATATTGAACAGGACAGGCCCCAGTAACCACCCATGGGGAACACCACTCGTGACTGGTCGCCAGCTGGATTTAGCTGCATTCACCAACACTCTCTGGGCCCGGCCCTCCAGCCAGCTCCTTACCCAGCAAAGAGTGCACCTGTCCAAGCCACAGGCAGCCAGCTTTTCCAGGAGAATTCTGTGGGAGACAGTGTCAAAGGCTTTGCTGAAGTCTAGGTAGACCACATCAGCCTGCCTTTCCCTCATCCACCAGGCGGGTCACTAGACCACAGAAGGAGATCAGGTTGGTCAAGCAAGACCTGCCCTTCACAAACCCATGCTTGCTGGGCCTGATCCCCTGGTTGTCCTGCAAATGCTGCATGATCTCCCTCAAAACAATATGCTCCATAATGTTCCCTGGCACCGAGGTCAGGCTGACAGGCCTGTAGTTCCCCAGATTCTCTTTACAACCCTTCTTGTAGATGGGAGTCACACTGGCAAGTCTCCAGACTTCTGGGACCTCTCCAGTTGACCAGGAATGTTGATAGATGACGGAAAGCGGCTTGGCTATCACCTCCACCAGTTCCCTCAGCACTCTCAGATGGTTCTCCTCTGGCCCATGGACTTGTGGCAGTCCAGTTGGAGTAGTAGGCCTCTGACCGTTTCCTCCTGAATCGTGGGGGGTTTATTCTGCTCCCCATCCAAGACTTCCAGGTCAGAGAGTAGAGTATACCCTGAGGATAACTGGTCTGACTGTTAAAGACAGACATAAAGAAGGCACTGAGAACCTCAGCCTTCTCCTTATTCTCAGTGGGCACGTTCCCAGCTGTATCCAATAAGGAATGGGGATTCTCCTTGGTCCTCCTCTTACTGTTGATATATTTGTAAAAGAGTTTCTTGTTCCCTTTAACCCCAGTGGCCAAGTTGAGTTCAAACTGGGCTTTTGCCACCATCACTGTGCATAGGGAGGGCACTGCTACAGGACAGGAAAGGGACAGGAAGGCATCCAACTCCAGAAAAATCATGGCTGGAAGGAAATAGACCCCTAAGATTGCACAATATTATTGCATACTTTTAGAATAAATATGTTTGATTTTATTAGAACGAAAGCATACATTTGCTTTCTCTCGTTCTCTTGTATTATTAGAGAGAGTGATTCTAAACTAATGATTTCTGTCCACCTCACTTTCTGGTAAGGAGTTCTCTTCTGTACATTGTGGTGTCTGAAATAGTGAACTGTAGCCCAAAGGAAAGACATTTTCAGTAGTATTTCAAAATTATATGAACTCATCTAGTGTATTTTCACCACAAAGAAACCTGCACACTGAAGAGTGCTGCTGACTGCAGGCAATACCCCTCTGCCCTACTGCCCATGGACATCACTGAGGGCAAGCATAGGTCAGGGGGCACTGAGGCACCATCCCCATGCTGGCACAGATACTCCTTACCGAGCATTTTGGATCACAGTCCCTAGGCCTCTGGCCTGGGCCCCAGTGGACTGGCAGATCACAGAATCAAAGAGCAGTTAGGGTTGGAAGGGACATTTAAGATCACCTAGTTCCAACACTCCTGCTATAGGCAGGGGCACCTCCCATTAGACAAACTTGCACAAAGCCCCATCCAGCTTGGCCTTGAACCACCTCCAGGGAGGGGGCATCCACAGCCTCTCACAACCTGTTACAGTGTCTCACCACCCTTGCGGCAAAGAATTTCTTATCATAGAATCATCATAGAATCATAGAATCCTCAGAGTTGGAAAGGAGTCTTAAAAGTCACCTATTCCAACTCCCCTACAATGTACAGGGACATCCACAGCAAGGTCAGGTTGCTCAGAGCCTGGTCCAGCCTGGCCTTGAAAGTCTCCAGGAACAGGACATCCACCACATCTCAGGACAGCCTGTTCCAGTGCGTCACCACCCTCACTGTAAAAGACGTTTTCCTTATATCCAACCTAAATCTATCCTCTTTAAGTTTGAAACCATTTCCCCTTGTCCTATCAACTCAGACCCTGCTAAAGAGTCTGTCCCCTTCTTTTTTATAGCTCCCCTTTAGATACTGAAAGGCCGCCATCAGGTCACCTCAGTGCCTTCTTCTCTCCAGGCTGAGCAGCCCCAGCTCTTTCAGCTTATCCTCATAGGAGACATGTTCCATCCCTTGTATCATTTTTGTGGCCCTCCTCTGGACACACTCCAACAGGTCCATGTCTCTTCTACACTGAGGATTCCACATCTGGATGCAGTATTCCAGGTGAGGCCTCATCAGCACAGAGTAGAGGTGCAGGATCACCTCCCTCGACCTGCTGGCCATGCTTCTTTTGATGCAGCCCAGGATACAGTTGGCTTTCTGGGCAGCAAAGGCACATTGCTGGCTTATGTCCAGCTTACCATCCACCAGTATCCCCAGGTCCTTCTCAACAGGGCTGTGCTCTATCCGCTCATCTTCCAGCTTGTATTGACAGTGATTGTTGCCTGACTCAGCTGCAAGACCTTGCACTTGGATTTATTGAATCTCATGAGGTTCTACAGAGCCCAGAATAAACATGACTGAAAGGAAATACACCTGTAAGACTGCTCAATATTATTTTACACTTTTAAAAAAATATGTTGATTTTTATTTATTAGAAGAAAAACATGCATTTGCTTTATCTCATCATTTCCACACAAAAGAATCTCTATGCATGTTTAGCCGTGGGGGAAGCAGGCAATTCTAGTTCTCCAGGCCCTGCATCCCTGCTAAAACCTCTCACAATAATACTACAAATTAATTGACCATTACAAAAAGAAGGACGTGGTTCAGTGGGTATGGTAGTGATGGGTTGATGGTTGGACTACATTATCTTAGTGGTCTTTTCCAACTTCAATGATTCTATAAATCCTTGGCGTTTCAAGCCAAAAAGCTTACAGAATTCCAGGTAGCTGTGGACACTGAAAACTAAATTGGTCTTTTAGAAAGAGGTCCTGCAAAGATAGCATTCCTTTCTATGAAATAATTCCTCTTAAGAGCTGTGCTGTGAGGGTACATCCAAGTTCCCTTTGGGGGAGGATTTGTGTCTGCTGTGAGATTCCCACCTCACAGCCAGAAATCCACTCACCAGTGCCCTTCCTGCGGGAAGGAGACAACACTTAAGTCAGGCATGTCCAACACACAACCCATGGGCTGCATGAGGCCCAACACTACTTGTAATGCAGCCCATCCCCTGTCACCAGGCCATCATGGCCATGGTTCTTCTCCACGAAGTGGCCTGGCACAACCCAGCAATAACACTGGCGAGCTATTCATAGAATCATAGAATCATAGAATCATAGAATCATAGAATCATAGAATCATAGAATCATAGAATCATAGAATCATAGAATCATAGAATCATAGAAT
>NC_034438.1:41515812-41670995 GCF_002078875.1 Numida meleagris | reverse complement strand
CCTGTCCAGGTCCCTCTGGATGGCTTCCCTTCCTTCCAGTGTATCGACTGCACCGCTCAGCTTGGTGTCATCTGCAAACTTGCTGAGGGTGCACTCGATGCCATCGTCTATGTCATTGATAAAGACATTGAAGAGCACCAGTCCCAGGACTGAGCCTTGGGGGACACCACTCATGACCGGCCTCCACCCTGACACAGAAGCATTTATCACAACCCTTTGGCTGCAACCAGCCAACCAATTCTTAACCCACCGAACAGTCCATCCTTCAAATCCATACCTCTCCAATTTGGAGAGGAGGATGTGATGAGGGACCCTGTCAAAGTCTTTGGAGAAGTCCAGGTAGATACATCCATCACCCTCCTCCCATCCACCGACGCCATCGCTTCATCGTACAAGGCCACCAGATTGGCCAGGCAAGATCTACCCTTGGTGAAGCCATGCTGGCTGTCTCAGATCACCTCCTTGTCACGTATGTGCCTTAACATGTCTTCTAGGAGGATCTGCTCCATGATCTTCCCAGGCACAGAGGTGACACTCACCGGCCTGTAGTTCTCCAGGTCATCCTTTCTCCCTTTCTTAAAAATGGGAGTAATGTTTCCCTTTCTCCAGTCACCAGGGATTTCACCCAACAGCCATGATTTTTCAAATATGATGGAGAGCGGCTTGGCAACCACATCAGCCGTCTCTCTCAGAACCCTACGATGGATATCATCCGGCCCCATGGACTTCCACACATTCAGTCATGAGGAGGTCTCAAACTTGTTCCACTGTTACAGTGGGACAGAATCCGCTCCTCTCACCCACACCTTGAGGTTCAGGGTCCTGGCAGACACGGGGAGCCTGACCACCAGCAAAGCACTTATTGAGCACCTCAGCTTTTTCCATGTCTGAGGAAGCCACTTCTCCATCCTCATTTATCAGAGGGGGAACACTCTCCTTGACCTGTCTTCTCTTGCCTATGTACCTGTAGAACCCCTTCTTGTTATTTTTCACATCCCTAGCCAAGTTTAGCTCTACCTCTGCCTTGGCTTTCCTGATCCTATCTCTACACATTAATCCTGTCTGTGCTGAAACCAGGGCACAGAGCACAGTGCGATGCCAACTCAAGTGATGGCAAATAAGTTTATGGATTTTGAAACATTGCCTAAACACAGTCCTGTGAACAGCAAAAAAATATGCAGCCGTGCTTTCTGTTTCCATAAAGAAATGTGATAGTAGATTTCAAGATTGATGAAAAATTATTGTTTTTTTTATTTCCAACTCCATAAACGATATAAACATGTTACTTGAGAATTTTGAAATGGAATGCACAGGGTTGCAATTAAAAATTTGATTGTGTCTCTTCACCAGAGTTTTACAAGCCCTCTCTTACCAGAGAGAAATATCCCTCACTTCACTGTCATGGCTTATTCATGTCACCACTTTTTGGAAGTATGTATATTTGTGAACAACTCTTTTCAAGGATGAAGCACAGGAAGAGTAAAATTTCATCAAAAAAGTAGTGAAGTTCTCACTGACTGGAAAAAAAGAAACATGACTCTCATTTTAAAGAAGGAAGAAAAAGAAGATCCAGGGAATTACAGGCCAGCCAATCTCACCTCTGTGCCTGGCAAGATCATGGAGCAAATCCTCCTGAAGGCCCTACTAAGGCACATGAAAAACAAAGATGAGATGATTGGCAGAAACCAGCATGGCTTCACCAAGGCCAAGTCATGCTGACAAACTTGGTGGCCTTTTATGATGGAATTACAGCATCAACAGATAAAGAAAGAGCAACTGATGTCATCCACCTGGACTTGTGCAAAGCATTTGACACTGTCCCATGCAACATCCTAGTCACCAAATTGGAGGAAAAAATGGATTTGATGGATGGACCACTTGTTGGTTAAAGAGCTGGCTGGATGGTCACACTCAGAGAGTTGCGGTCAGTGGCTCGGTGTCCAAGTGGAGACTGGTGATGAGTGGTGTTCCTCGGGGATCGGTGCTGGGACTGGTGCCATTTAACACCTTTGTAGGTGACATGGACAGTGGAATCAAGTGCACCCTCAGTAAGTCTGCAGGTGACACCAAGCTGAGTGGTGCAGTTGACACGCTAGAGGGAAGAAATATCACTCAGCAGGATCTGGACAGGCTTGAAAGGTGAGCCTGTGCCAACTGCATGAGGTTCAGCAAGGCCAGGTGCAAGGTCCTGCACTCAGCTCAGGGCAGTCCCAAGCACAAATATAGGTTGGGTGGAGAACAGCTTGAAAGCAATCCTGAGGAGAAGGATTTTGGAGTTTCTGTTGAGGAAAGACTCAACATAAGCCAGCAACATGTACTTGCAGTCCAGAAGGCCAACCATATCCTGGGTTTCATCAAGAGAAGCGTGGCTAACATGCTGAGGGAGCTGATTCCACCCCTCTACTCTGCTCTGATGAGACCCCCCTGGGAGTACTGCATCCAGTTCTGGGCCCCCCAAGACAAGAAGGACATTGAACTGTTGGAGTGGTTCCAGAGGAGGGCCATGAATATGATCAGAGGGCTGGAGCACTTCCCCTGCGGGGACAGGCAAAGGAGCTGGGGCTCTTCAGCCTGGAGAAGGCTCTGGATGGACAGTGTAGCAGCATTCCAGTACCTGAAGGGGGCCTACAAGAAATCTGGGGAAGGAGTTTTTACAAGAGCATGTAGCAACAGGATGAGGAGAAATGGCTCAAAACTGAAAGAGGGTAGATTTATGCCAGATGTTAGGAAGATATTCTCTATTGTGAGGATGGTGAGATACTGGAATAGGTTGCCCAGATAGGCTGTGCATGCCCCCTCCCTGCAGGTGTTCAAGGCCAGGCTGGATGTGGCTTCATGCAGTCTGGCCTAGTGGGAGGTGTCCCTGCCGATAGCAGGGGGGTTGGAACTAGATGATCTTAAAGGTCCCTTCCAACCCTGACCATTTTATTATTCTGTGATTCTGTGAAATAGGAGGCATTACTTTTGGAGTGACCTACATACATGCAGCCCAACACAATTCCTCTTCGCTCAGTGCAGCCCAGACGAGTCAAAAGGTTGGACATCCATGATTTAACTGGTACAAACAGCAGCTGCTGTCAAGGTGAGCAGCTTCTTGTTGTTCTTTGCCCGGCTGGCAATTTTCTAAAAAACATACCTTATAGAAACAAGAAGACTCTTCCTCTTTTGTAGCCTCCATGCTTCCAAGACACATTCAGAGGGCAGCATTCTGAACTGGGGATTGTTGAGTGGCCACCAATTCATCCACTTTCTGTTTGTAACTTCTAACTCTCTGCTGCTTGATTCTGCATTGTCTGAAAAACAACCTCCTTTTTGACTGAAGTCTGCTATGTGGCAGCCCTTCCAGGTGCTCAGCAGCTATATTATTATGAAAAAGACTCCACAGTCATTTCCTTTTTTTTTTTTTAGCTCCTTTATTCCAGAAATGTGAAGACAATCTTAGTATAAAAGGCCTGGCTGACATTCCTTAAGCAGGAGATGGGATATTTCAAGCTTGCCAGGTTCAAGGGCAAATACCTCTTCTAAATAAAAACTACTATAAAAGGTCTTCAGAGATTATTAAGGCTGTCATTGACACTATCTAAAATATGTTACAAGTAGGTGTACAAGATGGTCCTTTGCTGGTCAAATGAAGGGCAATGTAAGGAATATGACACAGCATTCCTACATGGTCTTGGAAGCATTTATATGAATATTGCAATGTGGTGTTTCTGTCAGTACTTCTCAAAAATACTATATCAAAGGAAGACAAGGGTGAGAGAGCATTGTATTGGTCCAGAACAGTTAGAAGAAACTTCTTCTACTAAGTGTTGTCACAGCTCTACTTAGTAGTGAGCTCACAAGTTTAAGCATACAAGCAAAGAGAACCTGTGAGATACAGGAAGCTCTGAAAATCTAGAAGTTGTTCTGTTATAAGATGAAACCACTTTGCTTAATTGATGGAGCCAGAAAATGCCACTGATCTGATTGACAAAACGATGACAGCTGGAATTGACATTGTGTGATTTTTCACAGACCAGACAGCAGATACATAAGGTATCAGGTTCCAGTGAGATGGAACACAGACACACAAGTTCTCTTGATTCTGGATCAAGTCATAAGTAGGATGATATAGCATTAAATACAGGGTATGCAAGATTTAATTCTATCATTTTATGATAGAATTATATGACCTAGAATCAAGATAAATTTTGTCTTGGTTTCCCCCAGCCCAAGATATTATTTTTAAAGAGTGAACTTCAAAGCGCTTGACCATTTGACAGAAATTACTGCAAAGCTACAAAGAAATAACCAAACAGTTAATCAAAATCTCAGAGAGAAACCTCTTGCAAGGACTACAAAGGAAGAAAAAAATAAATGGCATGGAGAGTTGATTATAACACCAGCAGTTTGCCACAGCAAAGGAGAAACTGATACCAGATGCTGCTGGGAGCCCTTTCATTACCTTGTGCAAGACCTGCAGTGCTATGAAGGGGCCCCATGTAGCTCTTCATCTCTTGCTGGGATAAATATGAGGCACTTGCGCACAAAGATTCATTCTCAAAAGAGATCTGCTGAGCCAACTGTTATTTTATTTGAATGATGAATTCAATGGTCAACTCCTCATAAGTTTGCTGCATCTTTTCATCATCTCCTAGCAAGCCTTTTGAAGTTGGCTTGTCTTGAAAAATTAAGCTATCTCTGTGCTTTTAATATCAGCAGTATTACTATTTAAAGTGAAAGTAAGATATGAAAAATTAATTAAAAATTCTTTAATATTGGTTGCAAGGTTTACCAGACCTTATGACTCTTGGCATGTACTTTCTAGCTTTTTAAATCCTCAGATATTTTTGTCTGGTCCTATACAATCCATTTTTAATTTGACTAGTTATTCAGCAGTTTCTAAATAACAGCAAGCAATACAACCATTTACTTCTACACTTCTGAAAGGAAAGTCAGCTGGAAACTGAATGATTTATGCTTAGGTAGTACTGTCTGCAACTTACTCACTCACTCTTATTGCATCAGATTAAGAAAATACACAATGCACTGAGGGAGAGATTTTTATTCTAATTAGATTTTTTTTTTTTTTTTTTATTAGCCTAATTGCAGAGAGTTGTGGTCAAATCTTGAAGTATACTGCATACAAAGAGGGAAGACTGGGAAAAAGATACTTTGAAATTGTTTTGTAAGTCATAAGGTGGAGGGCTTTTGTTGCTGTTGTTCCTTGTTTGGCTTTGTTTGTTGTCGTTATTAAGTCCCTTTTTATTCTCCGTGTGGTTTCTGGTCTTTTCAGGTTCATTTGCTTTCTGCTTCTCTGGTTTTCTCTGCAGTCATGAGGGATACCAGTACTCTTTTCCAAAGAAGAGAAAGCAGAAATTCTATGGAATCACTGGAGTATGGTAGATGAGATTCTTTAAGCAAAATCATATCAAACATAACAGCTGTTGCAATAAAACTGTTAAATCTGTCAATATTGTGGCTGACACACAAACAGATAGCAGCAAGTTGCAGCAAGCCAGAGGATAAACAGTGGGGATGTTCTGAGCAGAACTGGTAACTCTAGAAGACAAAAGTTATCAGCATTAATGATTTGTGTAATTCTGGAAGACATTTGGTGTCCTTTGTGGAAATGCAAAGTCTACAGCAGCTGACTGGAGGACATGGGCAGATTTTCCCCTCTGAATATGTAGCTCATGTGTGCTGCTCTTCCAAAAAAAAATATTGCTTTAAAGATTGCTGAATATTTTCAAAAACTCTGGACACTGTGCTTCCTGAGTTACTAGTACTCCGAGACAGAGTCAGAACAGCACCAGTGACACTGGAGCAACCAAGAGCTGGGAGTGCCTGAATGTGGTATGAAACCATAACTTAATTGAGTTTGACAACAAAAACTCTGTATTAAAGTCTGCATGGGAAGGAGTAACTACCTTATTCATCAGAGAGAAGTATTATCTTAGTCAAGGAACCTAGTGAAAGAAATCTGTTATTGACTGATCATACTGAAGTGAGAAAAAAGAAAATTACTTTTTTCTAAGCTTACCGCAGCTTCTGTCCTATCTTGGTCATTGTTTCTGAATAATAACTTCTCAGGGAAAAAAAAATGACTTCACTGGAACACTGGGAATGTTGATCATAATACTAACAATACAGAGCATGGGTGTCCATGATCATGATGGCCTGGTGGCAGGGGGTGAGGCACACTGCGAGCTGTGCTGGGCCACATGCGGCCAACGGGCCGTGGGTTGGACATACCAAACAGGCAGGCTGCGTGTGGCCTAGCACAGCTCGCAATGCAGCCCACACGTTACCCACACCATAATGGCACCTGCCAGTGTGCACCTATCACTCAGCAAAAACCAAACATGAGTGTGCTGTTCAGTCTATCTGGGCTGAAACCAGCGTGAGGAAAGGGAACAGGACAGTGCTAGCTCAAGTAAGTGCAAATAATTTTATGTATTTCGAAACACTATCTAAACACAGTCCTGTGAACAGCAAAAAATATGCAGCTATTCTTTCCATTGTGATAAAGGAGTTTGAGAAGTTTCAAGACTGAAAAAAAACCTACGAATTTGTTGGCATATTTGTGACTCCATTTTCAGACAACAAAAATACATTACTTGTGAATTTTCAAAGGGAATGTATAGATTTGCAATCAGACTTTCAACTCAAAAAGCTGATCATATCTCTTTACTGTTCAAAAGCCCTCTCTTAATAGAGAGCAATATGCCTCATTTCGCAATTACAGCTTACTCATGTCACCACTTTTTGGAAGTACGTATATTTGTGAACAACCGTTTCCAAGGATTAAGCACAGAAAGAGTAAAATTTCATCAAAAATCTCTAATGAACACCTTGAGAGCTCACTGAGTATTGCAGCCGCAGCCATCAAACCAGCCTGATTCATTAGTTTCACAAAAACAAGGTCAAATATCTCACCAGTTTTATGCATTTGTTTGACACTTCTTTTGTGTTTAAATAAAAATATTAAAACATTTGTTACTTATGTACATTAACTATATTATATATTTAATGAGGGCTGCTCCAAAACTAATGCTTTCTATTTTATGCTACTTTATGGGGATTGAGTGCACACTCAGTAAGCTTGCAGATGACACCAAATTGGGAAGGAGTGTTGATCTGCTGAAGGGTAGAAAGGCACTACAGGGGGACCCGGATAGACTGGATCAGTGGGCAAAGGTAAACTGTATGAGTTTCAATAGGGCCAAGTGTCGGGTCCTGCACTTTGGTCACAGCAACCCCAGGCAACCCTACAGGCCTGGGGAGGAGTGGCTGGAAAGCTGCCTGATGGAAAGGGACCTTAGTGTGCTGATGGACAGTCGGCTGAATATGAGCCAGCAGTGTGCCCAGGTGGCCAAGAAGGCCAATGGCATCCTGGCTTGCATCAGGAATGGTGGGGTGAGCAGGAGTAGGGAAGTCATCCTGCCCCTGTACTCGGCACTGGTGAGGCTCCACCTTGAGTACTGTGTTCGGTTTGGGGCATCTCAATACAGAAAGGACATTGAGGTGTTGGGGCAGGTCCAAAGAAAGGCAACAAGGCTTGTGAAGGGCTTGGAGAATATGCCCTACGAGGAGAAACTAAAGGAACTGGGTCTGTTTAGTCTGGGGAAGAGGAGGCTGAGGGGAGACCTTATTGCTCTCTTCAAATACTTGAAAGGTGATTGCAGTGAGAGCGAGGCTGGTCTCTTCTCACTGGTGACAGGTGACAGGACAAAGGGGAAATGGCCTCAAGTTGCACCAGGGGAGGTTTAGGTTGGATATCAGGAAAATCATCTTTACAGAAACAGTTGTTAGGCACTGGAAGAGGCTCCCCAGGGAGGAGGTTGAGTCACCATCCCTGAATGTGTTTATAAACCATTTGGATGTGGTGCTCAGGGACACGACTTAGCAGTGGGTTGTTAGAGTTAGGGTAGTATGGTTAGGTTGCAGTTGGACTTGATGATCTTGAAGGTCTTTTCCAACCTGAGCAACTCTATGATTCTATGATTCCATGCTGTTGGCCCATGACATCAGAGGTGGATCTTGGTGGTATGGCAGTAAAATCACAGAATCACAGAAATGTAGGGTCTGCAAGTGATCTCTAGAGATCATCGAGTCCAACCCCTCTGCCAAAGCAGGCTCCATAGACCAGGTTGCACAGGTAGGCATCCAGATGGGTCTCTAATATCTCCAGAGAAGGAGAATCCACACCTCCCTGGGCAGCCTGTTCCAGTGCTCCGTCACCCTCACTGTGAAGAAGTTCCTTCGCATATTTGTGTGGAACTTCCTCTGCTCCAGTTTACAGCCAATTCCCCTTGTCCTGTCCCCACATACTGCTGAAAAGAGGTTGGCCATGTCCCTTTGACTCCCACACTTAAGATATTTATAAACATTAATAAAATCACCTCTCAGTCTTCTTTTCTCAAGGCTGAACAGACCAAGGTCACTTAGCCTTTCCTCATAAGAGAGGTGCTCAGGCTCTTTATCATCTTTGTGGCCCTCCACTGGACTCTTTTCAGGAGATCCCTGTCTTTTTTGTGCCAAAGAGCCCAGAACTGGATACAGACTCCAGGTGAGGCGTCACCAGGGCAGAGTAGAGGGGGAGGATCACCACCCTTGACCTGCTGGCCACGCTACTTTTAATGCATCCCAGGATCCCATTGGCCTTCTTGGCCACCAGGGCACACTGCTGGCTGACTGCCAACCTGTCGTCCACCAGGACCTCCACATCCTTATCTGCAGAGCTCCTCTCCAGCAGGTCATGTCCCAGTCCCTACTGATACTTGTGGTTATTCCTTCCCAGGTGCAAGACTCTACACTTGCAAAGTGGACGAGAAGCTGGACGTGAGCCAGCAGTGTGTGCTGGCAGCCCAGAAGGCCAACTATATCCTGGGCTGCATTAAAAAAAGGTGGCCAGTACGAAGAGGGAAGTGATTGCCCCCCTCTACTCACTCCTTGTGAGGCCCCATCTGGAGTACTGCGTCCAGGCCTGGGGCCCCCAGCACAAGAAAGATGCAGAGCTCTTGGTACAGGTCCAGAGGAGGACCACTAAGATGATCAGAGGGCTGGAGCACCTCTCCTATGAAGAAAGGTTGAGGGAACTGGGCTTGTTTAGCTTGGAAAAGAGAAAGCTCCAATAAGACTTCATTGTGGCCTTCCAGTACTTGAAGGGAGTGTATAAACAGAAGGGAGAATGACTGTTTACATGGGTGGATAGTGATAGGACAAGGGGGAATGGTTTTAAACTGAGAGAGAGGAGGTTTAGGTTAGATATTAGGAGGAAGTTTTTCACTCAGAGGGTGGTGACACACTGGAACAGGTTGCCCAGGGAGGTTGTGGATGCCCCATCCCTGGAGGCATTCAAGGCCAGACTGGATGTGGCTCTGGGCAGCCTGGTCTAGTGGCTGGCAACCCTGCACACAGCAGGGGGATTGAAACTAGATGATTTTTGAGGTCCTTTTCAACCCATTCTATGATTCTATGAACCTTCCAACCAGCATTCGCTTACATGTTGTTGCCGTGTGACAGATGGCAGCAGAGAGGCAGTCTGACAGAATGGTGTCTGACACAGAAGTGCATATGAAGCAAGTCTATCATTGAATTTCTCCATGTGGAAAAAAAATGACACTTGTTGACATTAATCAACATTTACTGAATGTTTGCGCAAACCAAACAGTAGGTGTGAGCACAGTGAGGCAGTGGGTGGTTTGTTTCAGCAGTAACGACAGTGAGAGTGGGTCACCTCTGCTGGTGCTGGTGTTACGGGCATGGCATGCAGGCTCTTGTCAATGGCTGACAAAAATGCAGACTTGATGGTGGTGACAATATTGAAAAATAGCATTTTGTAGCTGAGAATTTGCTCAATCCAACAGTGTCATTGTGCTCATTGTATCTGTTGTAGTTTCCATGGAAATAAATAGGAGGCATTACTTTTGGAGCAACCTACATATACGTTGCTTAAGACAATTTGTCTTGAGCACAGTGTGGCTCTAGCAAGCTAATAGGTTGGATACTCACATCTTGATGTATCTTTGGATGAAGTGACATAGAACAAGCCAGGAAGTATTACAAATGGTGTTATAAAAGTGACCAAAAGACACCTGAATGAAGGGTGGCTGTATTCTCATTCCTTTTAGCTAAGGAAATACTTCCTGCTTCTCTCTGCACAATACTTAGTACACAGTACAGGTACGCCAATGTAGTTGTACTTAAGATACACCCGTAGCACAAATAATGAATAACAGTTAACTTTTGTGGCTGCTTTCTTCAGTAAGAAGCATCTGAAAACACATCAGAAGTCTCATAAATATCTAGAAGAATTTCTCTTTTGGCCAAAAAAGAAAGCAATCCCCAAGTAAATATTAGCTTTCTACTACATTCTTCTCCCACTTAATTGCAAAACTACATCAAGGAATAAAAAATATATATATATTTCATTTTCCTTCTGAGGGCTTATTTACAATACTGAGGAACAATAGTTTTTTTTACTGCTGCTAATAAACCACCAGGTTCTTCCTAAGCCTTTCCATTATTTAGACAAGGGTCTAGATCCAGAATCTGATTTGTATTTGTATTTGCAGATAAACTATCTGCCTTAGTGTAACACTGAGCAGTGGTATAAAAGCTGAAATAATTCCCCCGGTTTTCTGCTGGTGGAGCTGAAAGCACAATTTGGCCCTTGAGATGACCAGCCTTCAGAGTTACGAACCACACAAACCACATGACTGCTGTAAACGAAAATGAGTCTCAGGACTTGTCTCGGAAAGGGGAAAAAAAAAAAAAAAAGTAAAAATACAGTGGCAGAAATAGAGTGGAATTTTTTATCCATCCTGTGTGATTTTTTTGTTATTGTGTCATAGGCTGTGGAACAATGTCTTTTGGGAAGTGGTTGAGACAATGGTGGCATTAATTCCTTAAAAGAAGTTCGCTCATCAAAAATGAAAAAAAAAAATAATTGCAGTGATAGAAAAATAAGTAAAAGGATAATACAGTCCCAAAGCTGGAAGTTTCTGTTACACTTGAAAGAAGCATCATTACATTGCCAGATTACCTTCTGAACCGACATAAATATTTTGGTTTCCACATCACCCTGTGGCAAGGATTTCTACAGTTTAAATACAGGTTGTCTGAGAGGGGATTTCCTTCTGCTACTTCTAAAGCTCCTGTCTGAAATTTTCATTATTTTTTTCTCAAGTTGAGGCCTAATGAGTAAAATTTTGCTATATTCTATTCAAGACCCCTCCGGATGACTACTCATGTGACCTATTGTAGGGAACCTGGTTTAGCAGGGGAGTTGGACTCGATCTCTTGAGGTCCCTTCCAACTCCTGCAATTCTGCAGTTCTGCAATTCTGTGATTCTGCGATTCTGTGATTCTTCCTCCTTGTCACTTGTGATTTTTTAAATCTCTGTTACATAAACTCTTCATCAAAGTCTGTTTTTCCTCTTTCTTCATGGAATTTGTCTCATCAGACAAATTCAGAACATGTCAGGCACAGGCAATGAAAGTAGATACAAAAATTCAGACAGCACTCATCAGCAATGGAAATTATGCTGCATTATCCTTGGGATTGCTGGGACACCAGAGAGATAGGAGGTTATATCTATCTCCTGCAAATTCCATTGTGATATCAGGGAATTTGTTTGTCCTGGGTTTAAGGACCTACAAAATGAGGATCATAGAATCATAGAATCATAGAATGGCTTGGGTTGAAAAGGACCTCAAAGATCATCGAGTCTCAACCCCCCTGCCAAGTGCAGGGTCGCCAACCAGGGATGGGGCATCCACAACCTCCCTGGGCAACCTGTTCCAGTGCGTCACCACCCTCTGTGTGAAAAACTTCCTCCTAATATCTAACCTAAATCTCCCCTGTCTCAGCTTAAAACCATTCCCCCTTGTCCTATCACTATCCACCCTCACAAACAATCGATCCCCCTCCTGTTTATACGCTCCCTTCAAGTATTGGAAGACCACAATGAGGTCTCCCCGGAGCCTTCTCTTCTCCAAACCGAACAAGCCCAGTTCCCTCAACCTTTCCTCATAGGAGAGGTGCTCCAGCCCTCTGATCATCTTGGTCGCCCTCCTCTGCACTCGTTCCAACAGCTCCACGTCCTTCTTGTGCTGGGGGCCCCAGGCCTGGACACAGTACTCCAGATGGGGCCTCACGAGAGCCGAGTAGAGGGGGACCACCACCTCCCTCTCCCTGCTGACCACTCCTCTTTTAATGCGGCCCAGAACATAGTTGGCCCTGCGGGCTGCCAGCGCACACTGCTGGCTCATGTCCAGCCTCTCGTCCACCAGGACCCCCAAGTCCCTTTCCGCAGGGCTGCTTTCAAGTACCTCTTCCCCCAGGTTGTATAAATACTGGGATTGCCCTGGCCCAAGTGCAGCACCCTGCACTTGGCCTTGTTAAACCTCATTAGGTTCTCATGGGCCCACTTGTCCAGCCTGTCCAGGTCCCTCTGGATGGCTTCCCTTCCTTCCAATGTATCGACTGCACCGCTCAGCTTGGTGTCATACACCGCTCAGCTTGGTGTCAGGATAAGATTTCTTTCCTCACAAGTGCAGACACATGCTGTACTCATTCTAGTAATTGAAGTTTCTTAGGTCCAGCTATTGCACCTATTCAAACTGGCCCATGATTCTCCCTGGTAAATATAAAATGAAAGTTGGCAGAAGGCTAAAATGGAATCAATCCAAAGGCAAAAAGCTACTTAACCTGACTTGCTGTGCACTGCAAGTCAGAACATACCTAACATCCTGAAATTTTCACAATTATTTTTTCTTCCCTAGAAGCAGTTGGATAGTTAATACAACCTAAAGCTGAGGCTTTAACAGATATTCATCAAGCACAAAGCAATGCTATGGAAGAAGAGTGAAGAAAACCTTAAAAACAATGGGAAAAAGTCTTTCTGTCTGTGAACTGTTTAAAGAATTGAAATAAGCTTGGCAAAACCAGCTTACCAGTATTGAAAGTTGAAAAAGTCAGACGCTCTGGCGTCATAGAATCATAGAATTAGCTAGGTTGGAAAAGACCTACAAGATCATCCAGTCCAACCATCCACCTACGACCAATAACCCCAATAAACTATGTCTCTCAACGCTATATCTAAATGTTCCTTGAACACCTCCAGGGTCAGTGACTCAACCTCCCTGGGCAGCCCATTCCAGCGCCTGACCACTCTTTCAGAAAAGTAGCGTTTCCTAATGTCCAGCCTAAATCTCCCCTGGCACAACTTGAGGCCATTCCCCCTCATCCTCTCACTAGCTGCACGAGAGAAGAGGCCAACCCCCAGCTCACTACAACCTCCCTTCAGGTAGTTATAGAGAGCAATACGGTCTCCCCTGAGCCTCCTCTTCTCCAGACTGAACAATCCCAGCTCCCTCAGCCGCTCCTCATAAGGCTGGAGCTGGTGCTCCAGACCCCTCACCAGCTTAAGTGCCCTCCTTTGAACATGCTCCAGGGCCTCAAATGTCTTTCTTGTAGTGAGGGGCCCAAAACTGGACACAGTATTCAAGGTGCGGCCTCACCAGGGCTGAGTACTGAGGGACAACGATTTCCCTACTCCTACTGGCAACACTGTTTCTGTTACAAGCCAGGATGCCATTGGCCTTCTTGGCCACCTGGGCACAGTGCTGGCTCATGCTCAGCCAAGCGTCAACCAACACCCCCAGGTCCGTTTCCTCTCCACACTCTTCCAGCCACTCTGCCCCAAGCCTGTAGCATTGCCTGGGGTTGTTATGACCAAAGTGCAGGACCTGGCACTTGGTCTTGTTGAACCTCATCCCACTGGCTTCAGCCCAGAGATCCAGCCTGTCCAGATCCCTCTGTAGGGCCCTCCTATGTCCAGGCAGATCGACTCTTCCTGCCAGCTTGGTGTCGTCTGCAAACTTACTGAGGGTGCTCTCAATGCCCTCATCCAGGTCATCAATAAAGATGTTGAACAGGACAGGCCCCAGCAACCACCCATGGGGAACACCACTCATGACTGGTCGCCAGCAGGATTTAACTGCATTCACCAACACTCTCTGGGCCCGGCCCTCCAGCCAGCTCCTTACCCAGCAAAGAGTGCACCTGTCCAAGCCACGGGCTGCCAATAACACTGAACTCTCTTCTAGCACAGGTAACCCCACTTCTCCTTCAGCCCAGGCTGTGGAAGTGAAAATGTCTGAGCAGGTAAACTTCAGTTGTCAGCTAACTAAGTTACCAGCACTGGAGAGCTCTAGCTTCTTGTAATGATCTTGTATGAATTTTGCAATGCAAACTGTTTCAATGTCAGTTTTCTGAAAAATGGAAGCGCTGAGGATATCTACCTAAATGTGCACAGTGAAACAAACACTTTTCTCATATCATTCTTCATTCTGTGGTTTCACAGTCTTGCAATTATATCTCCCAAGGAAAGTTCTGTTTCAGAGTACGTACAGCTGTATTTAAGGGCAGTTTTGTCTACATGGGCAAAACACAAATTCTGAAGCCACCCACAAGGAGGGCAAGGAAGCAGTGCACAGGGAATATCACACATGCTACTCTTTGGTATCTTCTCAGACTACAGCCAGCAAACATCAAGTTTGTCTTTATCACTGTAATGAAGAACAGGAAGTATGAAGACATATTTTAGTAAGGACAAATACATACCTTCTGAGATATGATGAAGCAGCTGTATGAAGGCAGGATGGGAAAGGACTAGCCAAACAGCAAAGGAGTAGAAAAGAAGACGTGGGCTGTAGTCAGTGTAAATGAGCACTGCCATGAACCTGTGATGAGAAGACTTTGCAATTTATGCAGAGTAAAGATCACTAAGAGAGAATCTGAGGAACAATGATCAGAAGTCAACAAAATACGAACTGATAAGGATAACTGAAGCAAGTGGGAGCGTTTACCCTAAAGAAGGGGTTACTGCATTAGTTAATATATTCTTAAAATATGCAAAAAAAACAATAACCAGGAAGGGAAAACTTTCTTTTTTTCATATCTGCTGGGGCTATGTTACATAAAGCATGTATTAAGTGATTTGGAGGAAAAGCTTTCTAACTCTCAACACATAAAGCACTGCAGTGGAGTGTATCAAGTGATGTGAAAATACTGTTATTGCAGGTTTCTAAAAACAGGCTGAACAAGCTGTAGTGATGAGCGTCATTGCCACCCTGGCTTCAGGCAATGCTTAGAGTAGGTGACTTCTCAGGACCTCTCCATAGAAATCTGTTCTCTGAGTTGTTTAAAGGAGCAGCAATATTTTCCCCACCTTTTTTTCTCTTTTCTCCAAGTGACTTCACTCTGCTTCACAGGACTCTTCTCTACTCTTGAAGTGAATCTGGATAGAAAGGGCACAATTGTGCACAAAACATCCTTTTAAAAAGTGTAGCAGCAAGGACACAGGCAGGACAAGTCACAGGTAGTGATCACTTTTCCCAAAGACTAGGGCAAAGGAGGTCAGGGACTGACTGCAGGCAAGGCATCTTGGGTACATTTGCAACAGCCTAAGCAGAGATTTCACAGAGCAATTTTATCCCAGTGGTATTATTTTAAAGAAGAGTGCATCCACAGATATCTTTGCTATGAAAAATTTCCCTGAGATTTAGATGCTGGCCCAATCCTCAGCTGGTAAAATTGCTGCTAGAACCTGGACCTAAAAAGAGGCAGATTTACTTATAACTGCTGCAGGTTTGGCTCCATATTTTTATCTCTGCATCTGAAAAAATCATTTTTCTTTGCCTGTTCAGAAGTATTTGGTGAATTACTGTTGGTAAGTAGGTGGTTTTTTTTTTGAAAGACTGTGTGTTAATGAGGCAGGAAAGCCTCTGGAGTCAGGGAAAAACTAACACCACAAGCCATACTCAGTTTCTAACAACTTACTGATGCTTCACCTGAAAATCTGGCCTAAAAGTAACTTCTTCCACTGCTGAGGGATTCAAGGAGCTGAAGCAAATGCTCCAGACTTACAAGGAGAGATGAGTAAAGACCATCATATGTTCAAGGAAAATCTCAAAAAAAACCAAGCATTAGGTTTCTGAAAATATTTTAATAACCTTTTTTATTTAACAAAGTTGGGAACATTATGCTGTTTTATGAGCCTCCCCTCTTGCTCCCCCCCACTTGCAAATGTCATTTATTACTTTGGGAGCTTTTTGTCTGCCTTTTTTTCAAGCATACTTTATTTGCCTACCAGAAAGGGGGGAATATTATACCCTGGAATCTTCCTGTGTACGTTAAAGCAGTGCTTGGCAAAATTGTACTGGAATAACAAGTAACAGCTTTCTTAAGATAGGGTCAATCAATTCCAGGGGAGGCTATTTACTGAATTATATACAGTCCTCTCAGAAGAAGAAAATCTCTCAAGTGCTCTCTGTTTGACAAACATTTTTTCCATCATCTGGTTAGAATTTTTGTGCCAGTCAGCTTGTGCTGTGCTATTTCCTCTGCATGTGTTCTGCAAGCTGTGGGGAGGATACATTATTTTGAAGGAGTCAGGAGTGAGATGCAGTTATGGGAGCCTAAGCACACAAGAGATAAAATCTCCTTCCTGCCAGCCAGCATAGAGGGCAGTCTGTCTGGGCTCAGAGGCAGCTGATCAGATCTGAGCCTCAGTATTTGAAAAAAGTCCTAGCAGCATATGAGCCCCATTCGTTTATTTAGAAAGAAACCATTGTATTATTTGATTATTCTAATGAGGCCTGCAAAGCAAGTGCTGGCTTCAATATGATGAATTTCAAACACATCCAGCTCATGTTTGAGTGAAGTGGCTTCATATTGTGCTGTCTCTTAACACATACCAAACCCAGTGCATGCTTGCCACTGTTTTTCAAGTGTACTTTTGACATTTCAGTGCAGTTCATAGACTTCACATGAGAGGTACATTTAAATGAGGGCAATTTCTGGTAATTTGCCTGAATTCTGCATTTATGCTTTCTTTGGCCTAATCTGTTTAATTGAGATCTGTTCCCTGGCTGACTGCCAGTATTAGCAGAGCATTGGGGTAGCAGATTGGCTTACCTATGTGCTGCAAAAAGACGTTTTTTTCACACTCTTTGAGTTATTGTATGTTAAGATAGCATCGGTTCAAAGAAATACTCTCCCTTGATACCCAGTATTTACCATTTGCCTCTCAATATCTTTCATTTTTCAGCGTGTGAATGTGGCAGATAACTTTCTAATGGTTTATTCAGTAAAGCCTACTTCAATGTCTGACTTAATGCAATACTTATTTTCCATTTTTGCAAAGATATACAAGAGAAATCAACAGACATTTTGTTTTACAATGGCTTTGCAGAGATAAATGTGCAGTGTGAGAACTACAGGGCCCTTGACCACTTTGATTGCAAAGTCACATGAGAAAGATTTCAATGAATTTTAACTCCTCAGCACGTTTGGATAAGCTGTAAAATTCTTTTTGATAATGAATGCTGAATTTCTTAAACAAGAGCTTTAAATCCTAGGTTGAATAATTCATTCTGAATCCTTCAGGAAGATGTTCTTGTGAACACAAAAGCTTTCATTCAGGAGCAAAGACTTTGTCTTCCCCATGCTGGACAAAGGAGTTTGAACCCTGTCAGCATAGAAGTTATACTAGGGGAAATGCTTCCATCATGTCAGTTTCCAAAAGTTTCTGAAATCAGGTGGTCCTCAAGATGCCTCCTACCCATTTCCTTAAGCTAATGAAATGCTAATGGAAAGGAAGATGGGAAGAAAATATTTGACCCTGACACATCACTGTTCATTGCCACCAGAAGCAACCCTTATGCCTCCTCCATTTTTCTGTAATTGGCTAATGCCTTTAAATATTAATTACTACTTACCAGGACATTTGGAATTATAACATTGGCACTGTTAGACTTGTAAATTTAGGATGTGTCTTGAAAAAGCATCCTGTCAAAAAAACTGGAAGTGAATCTAAGCTCATGATGTCATGAGGACTGCAAAAATTCTGCAGGATGATATGCAAACAGCAGTAATAAATTTCTTTAACGTATTCAACATTAATTGGCTCTATATTACCATGTATTCTGAAAGAATCCATTCAGTACTAAAGAGAAGGACAGATAATGTGTTGGCCTAATTAAAAAACTGACCCCTTACTAAGTGCAAGATGAACTTATCCTGGTAAGTCCACTCTCACTTCATCCATTCCCTTGCTTCTACAAGAGCATTCCTACGGCGCTAGGTCTGAGCAAATCAGTTCCATTAGGTTTATCGTCAGTGCTTGTTGCTTCTCACCCCCTTCTTCAAGCTGCGCTGGACCCTCAAAATGCTGAGCTAAAGTCTGCCAGTTGGTTTTTGCCAGCAGGAACTGCTCCTATAGTTACTCACCTTTGATGGCAAAGGTTTTAGCAAGGTTCTGGAGAGAATGAGATCATAGAAAGCAGTAAACATCCTTTTGATCTAAGCCTAGGAATTCAAACCTGCCTGCAGTGAAGATCTGAAAGAAGATTGCTGCCAATTGCTAGTGTTGGGGTCAGATAGCACAGCCTTCCCTTTTTACAGGAAATGCACATCTCTGTCTCTCCATGGCAATGGGTCATAAACTAATGGGATCAGATGTTTCACTGTTAACACACACAATTACTCATGAACTGTTCCTTATCCTTGCTGTTTCTTGTGAACACATCACCACTGTGACTGTTTCTGGAGGGTACCCCTTTCATGTACCAGTCCTTCACAACACCTACGGCCTAGGAGCCAAAGGAAAGTCCACAGCCTATGGTTTCTAAGCTGATTATCAAAATGTTTATAGGGATCTTATCAGGAAGCACCAAAATTTCTAATTTCTACTCTGTGTAAGTAAGACAAAATCAATAGAACTGTTTGACAAGGGAGCATCTGACCTTTGCTGTGTAGATAGAAAATTTTAGCTGAATACTCTTGTTTTACAGGCATTTCATGTTTTTTATAGTTTGTGTTTTCTTGTTGCCATTAGTGAAAACATCACTTTGATTATAGGGCTAAGTATTCCCCCATGTAACAGTTCAGTCCTAAACATAGATGTGAAATCACAGAAAACCACATTTTTTGATTAAATGAATATGGTGGGGCTGGCTGTATTTTTCCTTATTTTGTGTATTTCATGTTCAAAACACTTTATAAACTTAAACCCTCTCAGCTCAATGTGAAATACAAGACATTTGTTCATAGAATCATAGAATTATATGATTCATGACTTCAGTTCATCAAAGAAAAAGGTGGTTAAAGACAATGTGCCTGAAATGCTCACAGAGTCACTGTAAGTGTATAAATGAGAACAGTGTCCTAAAGCCTCCTCAACTTATGCTCAGGATATTATTCTGTTGCTTCTCATCACCCTGAATGGGCATACAGATAGTGAACTGATGAAGCAAGTTTTACAAATTAAGTCAAGATACAAATGAAGACAACAACAAATGAAGGAAGAAACATCAAATTGCACCACTGGAGGGTTAGATTAGATATTGGGAAGATTTTCTTCAGGGAAAGGGCACTGGAACAATTGGCCCAGGGTAGTAGTGGAGTCACCATCCTTGGAGCCATTTAAGAGATGCGTGAATGAAGGGCTTATGGACATGATTTACTGGTGAACTTAGCAGTGCTATGTTGATCGTTGGACTTGATGATCCTAAAGGTCTTCTCTAACCTGAATGATTTATGATTCTATGATAACATGTAGTATTCTGATCACCTCACTTTAATGAAAAATTTCTTATCTAGCTAAAAGACTACTTCCATGTAGTTTAGTAACAGTAATGAGATAGAACAATTTCTACCACTCAAAATTGGATACAAAATATTTGCTGAAAGTTTGACATTTATTTTATTCCAAGTGCACAGATATGTCTACTAGCCTTTGAGAAACTAAACATTTAATAGGAAAATGCCTTTGGATTTTAATAACTAATTCAGGCACGGGAGTAAGGAATACATAGTTTTAAAATTAGTTGCAGAGCCATAACTTTTGAAGGACTTGATGTATGTGGCTCCTTGAAAGGCTTAGGGGAGTTTCTTGATCTAAATTCATTACATGCATCCATAAATCAGAGTAATTTGCCAAGTTTAACAGTATTCAAGTTTGGTTACAGAGCAGCTTGAGGAAATTACAGAACCAGGTACCTCATGTTGGACAGAAAATGACTGAGATTAGAGTTAGCCAAACAGGAGGCTCAGGACATGGCATCCCAACAGATTTACCTATGAGAAAGGAGGTCAGACTGCATGAGAGATGTGTGGCCATGTAGACATAGGTAGGAGAAATTGGAAAAGGACTCTGTCTGAGACGGTACCAAGCAGAGATATTCAGCCTCAAATGCTCTTTTATAAAAAAAACTCCCCAGTATGATCCGCCCCTCTGATTATTACCCTTTATTAATAGTTCAGGTCAGCAGTGATGAGGTCGCTGACAGAAGCCTGAAACTTATCAGAAATGACTTCAGGGGACTAGGGTGGTTAGTTCAGGGAAAAGGAGTACAGGTGGTATTTTCTTCTATCCCTTCAGTGACAGAGAAGGAAACTGAGAGGGGCAGGAGAGCCCATCTCATAAACACATGGCTGAGAGGCTGGTACAAATGCAAAAATTTGGGGTTCTTTGATCATGGGGCGGTTTACTCGGCACCAGGCCTGAGGTCTGCTGATGGGTCTGTCCTGTCTCAGAGGAGGAAATGGGTCCTTGCCCAGGAGCTGGCAGGGCTTATAGAGAGGGCTTTAAACTAGAGAGGAAAGGGGAAGGGGATAAAACCAGGCCTGCAGGTGTGCCTAGGGGAGCATCGGGATTACAGGTGAGGCAAGAGGCTCAGCTGAAGTTGCGTCTATGCCAATGCCCGCAGGATGAGCAACAAACAGGAGGAGCTGGAAGCCATAGGGTGGCAGGCAAACTATGACTTAGTTGCCATTACAGAAACACAGTGGGATCGCTCCCATGACTGGAGTGCTGCAATGGATGGCTACAAGCTCTTCAGAAAGGATAGGCAAGGAAGGAGGGGTGGTGGCTGGCTCTCTATGTTAGAGACTGTTTTGATGTTATCGAGCTTGCAGCTGGGGAAGATAATGTTGAATCTCTGTGAGTTAGGATCAAAGAAAAGGCTGACAAGGCAGACATCTTGGTGGGGTCAGTTATAGACCGCCTAACCTGGATGAAGAGACAGATGAGGGGTTCTATGAACAGCTGGCAGAAGTTGCGCGACTGCAGTCCTTGTCCTCGTGGGGGACTTCAACTTCCTTGATATATGCTGGAAATACAACACAGCGCAGAAGAAGCAGTCTAGGAGGTTTCTAGGGTGTATGGAAAATAACTTCCTTCTGCAGCTGGTGAGAGAACCAGCCAGGGGAGGTGCCCTGCTAGACCTGCTGTTTACAAACAGGGAAGGTCTGGTGGGAGATGTGGAAGTCGGGGGCTGCCTTGGACAGAGCAACCATGAAATGGTGGAGTTCTCAATTCTTGATGGAACCAGGAGAGGGGACAGCAAAACTGCTACCTTGGACTTCCAGAAGGCAGACTTCAAATTGTTCAGAAGACTGGTAGGGAGGGTCCCTTGGGATTCAGTCTTGGAGGGTAAAGGGGTCCAGGAAAGCTGGTCGCTCCTCAAGAAGGAAGTCTTGAAGGCGCAGGAACAGGCTGTCCCCCTGAGCAGCAAGATGAGCCAGCATGGAAGGAGATTGGCGTGGATGAACACGGAGCTTTTCCTGAGGCTCCAGGAGAAAAAGAGAATCTACCTCCTGTGGAAGAAGGGACAGGCAACTCAGGGAGAGTACAAACAGGTTGTTAGGATGTGCAGGGAGAAAATTAGAAAGGCAGAGGCCCAGCTCGAACTCAACTTGGCCACTGGGGTTAAAGGGAACAAGAAACTCTTTTACAAATACATTAACAGTAAGAGGAGGACCAAGGAGAATCCCCATTCCTTATTGGATACAGCTGGGAACGTGCCCACTGAGAATAAGGAGAAGGCTGAGGTTCTCAGTGCCTTCTTTATGTCTGTCTTTAACAGTCAGACCAGTTATCCTCAGGGTATACTCTACTCTCTGACCTGGAAGTCTTGGATGGGGAGCAGAATAAACCCCCCACGATTCAGGAGGAAACGGTCAGAGGCCTACTACTCCAACTGGACTGCCACAAGTCCATGGGCCAGAGGAGATCCATCTGAGAGTGCTGAGGGAACTGGTGGAGGTGATAGCCAAGCCGCTTTCCGTCATCTATCAACATTCCTGGTCAACTGGAGAGGTCCCAGAAGTCTGGAGACTTGCCAGTGTGACTCCCATCTACAAGAAGGGTTGTAAAGAGAATCTGGGGAACTACAGGCCTGTCAGCCTGACCTCGGTGCCAGGGAACATTATGGAGCATATTGTTTTGAGGGAGATCATGCAGCATTTGCAGGACAACCAGGGGATCAGGCCCAGCAAGCATGGGTTTGTGAAGGGCAGGTCTTGCTTGACCAACCTGATCTCCTTCTGTGGTCTAGTGACCCGCCTGGTGGATGAGGGAAAGGCAGGCTGATGTGGTCTACCTAGACTTCAGCAAAGCCTTTGACACTGTCTCCCACAGAATTCTCCTGGAAAAGCTGGCTGCCTGTGGCTTGGACAGGTGCACTCTTTGCTGGGTAAGGAGCTGGCTGGAGGGCCGGGCCCAGAGAGTGTTGGTGAATGCAGCTAAATCCAGCTGGCGACCAGTCACGAGTGGTGTTCCCCATGGGTGGTTACTGGGGCCTGTCCTGTTCAATATCTTTATTGATGACCTGGATGAGGGCATTGAGAGCACCCTCAGTAAGTTTGCAGATGACACCAAGCTGGCAGGAAGTGTCGATCTGCCTGGACATAGGAGGGCCCTACAGAGGGATCTGGACAGGCTGGATCTCTGGGCTGAAGCCAGTGGGATGAGGTTCAACAAGACCAAGTGCCAGGTCCTGCACTTTGGTCATAACAACCCCAGGCAATGCTACAGGCTTGGGGCAGAGTGGCTGGAAGAGTGTGGAGAGGAAACGGACCTGGGGGTGTTGGTTGACGCTTGGCTGAGCATGAGCCAGCACTGTGCCCAGGTGGCCAAGAAGGCCAATGGCATCCTGGCTTGTAGCAGAAATATTGTTGCCAGTAGGAGTAGGGAAGTCGTTGTCCCTCAGTACTCAGCCCTGGTGAGGCCGCACCTTGAGTACTGTGTCCAGTTTTGGGCCCCTCACTACAAGAAAGACATTTGAGGCCCTGGAGCATGTTCAAAGGAGGGCACTTAAGCTGGTGAGGGGTCTGGAGCACCAGCTCCAGCCTTATGAGGAGCGGCTGAGGGAGCTGGGATTGTTCAGTCTGGAGAAGAGGAGGCTCAGGGGAGATCTTATCGCTCTCTATAACTACCTGAGGTAGTTATATATACAACCTGGGAGGTTCTCAGAAGAGAAGGACTACTACATTCCCCACGGTACTTTGCTCCTCTATTACCATTTTCCAGCTGGAGGGAAAAAATAAAAACTTGCAGATCATGAGACCTCATCCCTTTTTCCACCATCTCTCGTCTTGGCAGCACCTTGCTCTCCAGCCGTCTTATCGTCAGTAGTAGATTAAGGCCTACCTTGATTTTGGGACATTCTCTGTAATGGATTTATCAGCTTAAATTGCAATTATATTGTATTATAGTGTGTTGTTTTGCATTCCGATATCTTATTTAGTAAATTAGTTTGTTTCTCCTCAGATTGTTGCTGCTGTTCTTTGCTCTCAGGGCCATCTCCTTACCCTTTTTTCCCTTTTCCCTTTTCCCGGGTTGTGGGCCTGTGGGTCCCCCATCCTCTTCGTCACAACCGGGCCGAACGCCCGTAAACCACTGACAGAACCATAAAGAGTTAAACGGAGTAATATGTCTTTGGACTTCAAGGAAAATGTAAAGAAATAAATTGCAGTTTTGTACTTTGTGTGGCTCATGACAACCTCAAAAAGCACTGCAGAGCCAAAATGCCACACATTTGGAAAGAAACCATGTTGTTAAGTTGTGCTGTTAAATAAATTCTCCATTACCAAGTTAGAAATTTACTTACAGATTTTATTTTGCTAACATTAGACTTCTTCTGGATGTGGATCCTTTCCCTTTCTCCACTTTCTACAGTTCAACCATCCATTAGCAACATCTTATGGGTGTTATTTGTCTGTAAGTAATCCCTCAAGCTTGTATAAATACACGTACTTGTGCTGTGTGCTGGAGCAGAGCTGTGCATGTTATAACAGCTGGCATTCTACCATCTAGTGAGTAAACATCATGTCCAGGGGTTAAAGTGGACTGGAGCAGTTCCAACTTATGTCTGCTAAAAAGCTGCTGGGTTAAATACTCAGGCCTTATCCTCACCCTTCAGAAAGTTAAAGCATGTTTAAAAGCTGAATACCAGCAGGTTGTTATTGCCACCTTCGGAAAAGCTGTATCTGTGGCACCCTTCTGTATCAATAAGCATTTCTGACTTTCAGTACTTACTCACATGGTAAAATATTTTCTAAATGTCAGAGGACATTTACTTTATTCTTGGTGTAAGCCACACAAATTCAGAATGATACAAGCCAAGTCAGAATATTAGCAAACTCTATGAAAATGTTGAAGGTTACTGTTGCATGATGTGCTGGAACTCCCTCCTATCCATTCTGAGGCTCCTGGTCATGGTCAGTCCACACTAGCACATGTGCAAGTTGTGAAAAGGGGCAGCTATATAATAAGTCCTCTCTACCCAGTCAGGGTGTCTGCTTTGGCAGCAGGATTTGGAAGCTGGAGGAAAGAAGAGAGTAGGGAAGGCTAAAGCCAGGTCTGGCTGGAGGGAAGAAACAGCTCCCTGCTAAAAGAAAAGGGTGGAAATGAGCACAAGGTGGGAAACAAAAACTGGCCAAAGAGATATTCTGTACCATATGACATTATGCAGAAGGAGTTTTGAGGGGGGTGGGAGTTCATTGCTTCTTTCATTGCTCAGGGGTCTAGCTGGGCATCAGTCAGGGCTGGTGAGTAATTGCTTGTGCATCACTTGTTATGTGCATTCATATATATATGCATATACATATATAGAGTCATGAGTATTATCCTTTTCCTTTTCTCTATCTTAGTAAATAGTTTTATCTCAACCCACAAGTTCTACTTTGTTTTTTTCTGGTTCTCTCCCTCATCCTACTGGAAAGAGGGAGCAGTGAGCAAACAACTGCGTGGTGCTCAGCCACCCGCCAGGTTAAAATGTAACAGTGAGCAAGTTGTACAAGATGCCTAGCTTCTACATGACAAGAAACTACAGCTAACTGGATCTCACCTGGTTTTGTCTGTACTTGGTATATCTGGAGAATGGAACCATCAGATTATCAGCATGCTAACTGGAATAGTGCTGGGAATACAATGCGCCGCATATGTACAGTTTCAAGGGTTATACTGATGTCATAACCATCATACTATCTTTTCTGTGTGCATGTTTGTCTTTTCTTACAAGTCTTGTCTTTGATAAAGCTAAGAATTAAGTAACTATAAAATACTGGGACTTAAAAATCCTACTTTGTCTTAGAAGTACTCCATCAAAAGCCAGGAACCTAAATGAATCTAGGACACTGGTCAGGCATGAGTCTGGCTAAATTACACCATTTTCTATAGCCAAAAGCACATCAAGGAGGCTGAATGTATCATTCAAATCCACCTTTCCCCATCTCTCCAACGTTAATTCTCAAGTCCCTTCTCTAGCTGAGCTGATCTCAGTTGGCTTCTACAAGGAGGCTTGCATGAGTTTCATAATCCAAGATATGAAATACTTTACTACCAACCCTCAAAATAATTTATTTAGAAGAATAAAGAAGAGATTAGAGTTACGGTAAATGTAGTGTGAATCACACCAATATTTAATATATTAGATATCCAGTAGTCAGTTAGGCATGTGACTTTTTACCTTTCTACTTCATTTTTAATGTGTCTTAAAAGCACAGCTTACCCTTGGCAGTTGCTCAGAACAGCTGTTAGTGCTAATATTAATTAGATACATTTGTTAAAATGGAATAGATGAGAAAAAATTAAAGTTTTCAGTGTTTCAGTGCTTTTACTTAAATCTAATTATTTAATATATGTTGTAGTAGAAAAATATGGGGATGTACCTATATTGTCTGTAAAATAGTTCCTTAATTGAAATTTTATAGGTCATTTTGAAGGACTGCTATCTATACTCAGTAAGAGACAATGTTATCTTTGAAAGGCCTTCTTTACCTATTTACACCCAACAGTCAGTCAATTTTTGTTTTTGAACACAACTTAAATATTAGAATACTTCCAGTCTAACCTTTCATCTCCAGCCCAGATTGACCCTCCCACCACCTGCATGTTTCTAATTAAAGCTGTCTGAGAGTGTGAAGATAAGGAAATAGCAAAGGAATCATTTTTTTACTGAAGATTAGGGTAGACCTTCACGTTATACTTGCTCTGTCATGACTGTAGGTTGCCATTCTTCTTTCCCATTTGGTGTATACTCTGTCATTTCCATTGTTTTAAATCTAGTTTTCTTTCACAAATCTGTTGCCCCTTCCCCACTGTTTGACTAACAGACCAGCTGAGAGTATGCTATGGCTGTATGACATTCAGTGACAGCACACAGAAAGAAAAGCAGGTTTTTCATAAGATTAGATAAAACAATGTGGTAGCATAAAACATCACTGGGAGTCAAGCAGAGTTGCATTACCTTAAGCATATTTTACTGATATTCACAAATATTCTTCTGAACTACGTTTTGTTCTCCAGCAGCTTTAGTAAACAGCCATCACACACAGTGCAAATGACACTCTTCTGTTTGGTGTCCTGCTTCTGACTCAGCAGTGCTGCTGAGCATTCAAAATCACAGAGTTGATATACTCTTTAGTTATTTCAGGGCAGGGAATGTGTTCCCATTCACCTGCCCTTCATTAACATTGCTATCTTAACACTGAGATAGAACAGCTAACTAATGCCTAGTAGCAAGACCTCTGATTCATTAAATAACTCCATATATATCAGAGTAACAAGTTTGTTCCAAGAGAAAACATCAAGGTGTCCTCTTCCGTCTTGCAACTAACATTATTCAAAAAAAATGTATTATTTTTGTTAATATTACTTTGTGTACCTTAAATCTTCTTATGTAGATTAATGTGAAATCAGTTTTCTGTTTATGCAGAAAAAAAAGAAATACTGAATCAGGGAAAGAAGTCTGTTAGCCATGGCATAAAATCAAAATCATGAAACTGAGACTTTATTGGACAGCAGGTTTTGTACCAACTTGAGTAATGATCATCACAGAAGATCTTACGCAAACAAAGCTTTACTGTTGTTTAAGGCTTTGTCCAATAAAGGAAGATATAAGCAGCAAAATTCACAGTCATGAAGACACTAAGACAGAACAGGGAAAGATGAAACAGGAGAAACAATGTGTGGATAATTTCCACTGGGATCCTCATTCTACCTGCCCCAGGGTAGTAAAGGAAGGGAAAAGGAAAAGGAAAGAATAAGAAGTGTCTGTGAGCAGGATAAAGGGAAGAAAACAGGACAAGGTCAACAGCAACTTAATTATCCGTCTAGGGATGGGCTGTCAACTGAAGTGATAATACTCAGCTTTCTAAAAATCATAAGCTACCTTAATTCACTAATCATCTACTAAGATGTTTTGCAGATGCTAAATAGCCTTCTCTGGTTGCTCTGGTTTCAATTATCATCTAAATGCTACAAGCTGCATGAGATGGTGCATGGCTTCCTTTGTCCTACATGTAGCAGGGTGATTGAATTAGTCTTGTCTCCACATCTCTTGAAGGTTACATCCCCAAATCTGAGATGCATCCTTGCCTTACTTCAGTCAAGCAACACTATGAGTTATACTTAATCTGGGCCACACTACTGTGCAAGCTGTGCCTAATTTGTACTCTCAAGATACAGTACGAGCTACTGCTTAAGTAAGCCAAAACTGCCAAGTTTTGAGTATCACACACCTAAAGTATCATTAAATTACAACTACTAAAATTTTACATATGTATTTATATATGTATGTGCGTATACATACATAAGTCTAAAGTCTCTGCATCTATCTACCTTGTCTTGTGTGTATGCTGTGTTTTCTTGTCCTAGTCTATCTGGGTTATTTAAACAACAAAAGTAGATTAACACAATGCACATACCTCACTGACAATATACACCATAGAACATGGAACACAATCTAGCCATGATCTCCTAAGATTTCTTTATCTTCTCTATCAAAGCTTCCTATCAGCTTGGAAGTCTACACCAATATATTGTCTTTGACTTTGAAAAGTCAAGTCATCTGTATTCCTCTCCCATAGACTTCCTGGTATAGCACCTTGATGCTATAGATTTGTGTGATGAAGGCGAAGAAATCACCAAGAGATTTTTGAGTGTGTGCTGAGGACAAGGTCATGGAATAAAACATATAAAAATCACTGAGTCCTCATAATTTGAAAGTAAGTTTACAAAAAAGCCAATCAAATACTGAGTCGGAATGTGTGAATATACCAGGACTGTCAATGTGACAGCTTAGTTACCCCTTGTGTCTCTTGGAGTCTGCTCATTCACAGATATTCAAAATTTGTCCAGGTGATTTAGTCAAATATATATTTTAGGTTTCCATATACAAAGCCATTAATCAACATCAATCAACGTGATATACTTCATATTCTCACTTTAGTAGTAACACTTGACTAGGCATTCTGAAGCTATTATGCAGAAAGACTGATAGTGCAGCATATATAATCCATGCACAGCTAAACCTTTGTGAGTAACCTTTAACAAATATTTTCAGATCCTGCATAATTTGCAAGTAATACCTCTGTTTCCAGAATACAAGAAAGTCAAGAAAAAAGAGTGAGAATTTAAGGAATCTTAGATGTTTTCTTTAACTAGAAAGATTCTTCTGATGATTATTTGGTTTCTTATTAATGATATATAACATCTCTGAAGCAGCTGCAGGAAAACCAACACTGTATGGGCCACATCTATAAAAGTAGCTATTTGCTTTTATAATTTTTGCTTGGATATCCTTTAGACAAAAATCTAAAACCTAAAAACTTTTGGGTGTTTGTTTCCAGTATTCAGATGAAATATATTTCTGGTGAAACAACAGGATACTTTTCACAAACAAGTAATTAAATCCAATTATCAAAAAGAAACTACAAGATGTTTTTAGCTATCTCTCTTCACAAGTCTGACCTCAAAATAGTTCTGAAAATGTTGACCAGATATGTCTTCATCTGTCTTCAATTATATGAGTCAGCCGCTGGAGACAAAAAGAGTCAACACTCTGTAACCAGCTTTCTGCATTCCATTACAGTGTTCTGAACTTTTAAAATAAAAAAAGTCATGATTCATTCTTCAAAATCATGAGATGGAATAAGATTTCAAAAAACAGATTCAGAGAACTCTAATTCATATTTTCAACATTTTTTTTCTAGGTTACCACAAGAAAAGAAAAACACGTTTTTCAAATCTAAGCCCAGATTCTAGTAAGAATACATCTTAAAATCTGGAATTTTTAAGAAACACAAGATATCACAAGGATTATGACAACATCACAGGAATTCACAGCATTATTAAGAGCAAATTCTGCCCAGAATACCTATGGGGCTCAGTTCCTATGCTGAGATTGAAATTTATAGTTTGAAAAAGCCTGGAATTATGGTTTTGCTATAGCAAAAGAAAAGCAATAAGCCACCTGCAGAGAAACTGTGAGGTAAGCAGGAAAATACAGCATTGCCAGAATGAACGCTGGGATTCCCTGGATTGGTTGGAAAATGGCACACAGTACTAAAAATTAAGAAGAAATGTCAAAGAACCAGACAATTTCATTCTTTCTTGATTTAAGAGGACAAAATAAAACACTAATTTCTAGTGCAGAGATGACAAAAGGGAAAGCCCAAATTAAATTATTGTTTTTTTGGAAGATTACTTATATTGTTCTTCAAATAACTGTCTCAGTCTGTAGGACATCTGCTTTCTTTCTCTGTCTGCTTGGACTGACTTCTGGAATAATACAAAGATATCACAAACACTTAATTCACTTGTTTGTAGTGAAAGGCCTTTAAGGAAAACAGCTTTTGGCTATGGTTGTTGTTTTTTTTTCCCAACTCAGGTTCGAATGTCTAGCTTTCTAATCCAGAAAGCAGATGTTTTAACAGTGCCTGGGAAATGATTTTTAGCATGTTTCATATGGTCTAAACATAATCCAACCAATAGAAATTGCTATTCGATATTTAATCTATTCTGAGAGATACTTTTCTTTAGTAGATTTCGTCTTAACACAGAACAGCTGGGACTGTAACATTTTTGGCACAAAAAGACAAAAACGGAAAGTTTTTTCCAGTACAAAATTGTTTGCACTCTTTGTCCTAACAGTGCCACCTGATTCCCTCTGGAAGGATTAGATTTCTCCACATCCATCATATCCAAACAGGGCAGTGTCAAGAGACCGGCAATACCCTTAGTTTGCCCATCCATGACTGACATTCAGTACATTTTTGTCTGAGTAGACCAGAAGGCTGACATAAAGGTAAATTCCAGGCTAACATCTTAATACACAAGCCCCTTTGTGTACTGACTTCTGCACTCACTTCTAGCCTCTCCATAACCTCATTTGGCATGTAAAGCAGTTTCAAGTACAAGCTTGCATATTGTCACTTTTTAAAAAGTCCTGCCCCATAACCTACATGTATTCATTTCTTGATAATACTACTACTACTAATAATAATGAAAAAATCCTGCAAGGTTCACAATATTGGATCGTGTTACAGTTGATGTCAAAGCAAATGCATTTTTAATCTAATAGAAGTACACTGTAATTTATCATGTCTGTCTTGCTGGTCCTAATATTTTTCTTAATCATTTTGCATTATAAAAATAAAGTATGAATTTTAACTGGTATGTAATCTGAATTAACCAGTGGTAAGTGAAATCCAAGAGTTTGGGTGCATTTATAAGTACAGCTGCAGGTCTTTTGAGTCTTTCAGAATAAAAAAGAGTTTATGGAGTCTTCTGTTGTCCAGTGCCTGTGACTGTTTATTTTCACCTGTTTTGTACTCTCATGCTGTCCATTGAAAAAATCCTGGTTTTATTTTGGTCAATACACGTTTAAAAATTTGCTACAGTGATGTTGCTTACTTGTTACTTCTGGAAATGGCACTTAGGATTTCAGAAGAATGTGGGTGTTCTCTGATTCTCTGATCACATTCTTCTGATTTCAGAAGCCCCTGATTTCAGAAGAATGTGGGCACACTCCCTCTGGGCATTCAAAAACAGAAGGCCAGAAGAGTTTGCTGCACTGTTTCAGATGAGAAATGATGGCATACCAACTACACTTTTCTAAGAGAAACATCTGAATTTGTCAAGCGAAGCTCCTCTTTTAAACTACAAAGTACAATTAATTAGAAGTGTATGGTTTCAGTGAGATTTCAAGTTGCAGCTACTTTAAATGTTTTGCAAATATTTCAGCACTTCTAAAAATGTGTCTCTTTGAACCTTGGTTCACACTCACTTGCAGCGAAGCTGAAGATCCCAAAGGACTACATGTCACACCCAACTGTCACCTCACTGGCTGTTAGGATACTAATGCAGCTAACACACAAGACACCAAGATATATTTAATATGTTCTTTCTCTACTAAAGCAGAAATATCCAGAACATTAACAAAAAAGGCAGTTAAGACTGATTATAAACACCTGCTAAACTTTCTGCAGTCTAGATATTGAAGCCTGCAGTTCAACATGGCGTACAAAACAGCACCGTAGTAGTAGATTAGGCCCTGCTTCAATTGCTTCTGTTGTGGACGCTTGTATTTGTATCTTATGAAATCAGCCCCTAAGTGTGGTGTGGTCTCCTCTGAACATGCCTTGTACCTGTGACTTGTCCATGGCTGATAGTGGGGAGGGATGTCCAACAGCTGGCACTAATGCAGGAATCGTTTTGTCCTTTCAGTCACATCGATCAGTACATTGCTGCGTTGCCTGGGGCCTCCTGTTGGAGAAATGGAGATGTCATAATTAATTATGAGATCTTTTTTTTCTTTCTGGAAAAAAAAATAAAAAGGTTGCATTGAAATACAGAAAGTACGTTTTACCTTCAAAGGCAATTTTCTGAGTGGTAACTGTACCATTAAAAGGATATAATGGGTGCTCAAGATTAGACTCATTTGTAGAGAGACTGTACTTCCATCTTGTGCTGAGAAATTAAACACTGGCTCTGTTCTGGCCAACAATGGTGGCTAACAGGGTGAACCAACATCTCTTCTGTCTGCAGGTCCTGTACAAACATAGGTTGCTGACACTTTTTGCTGTAGTGCTGCTTGTAGGCCAATCTCAGAAGCACCACGAAGCTCGTGCTTCTCAGGCTTATAGCAGTTTGGGATACCTGCTTTGCTTGTAAATTGCTGTGCTCAAAACCATTTTATAACTGTCTCATCCATGAGTCAGTAGTTTAAAGCGGTTGCCTACAGGCAATAAGTTAGGTAGTTGTAAGTGATGGTTCTGGCTTCATCTTTTCCATTTACATGGTGCTGCCTTGATGCCTACTGTGTCAGCACACATGGTATGCCTTAGGGACTCGCGGCTTCCCGCAGGAACTCGTCCTGGTCAGAGGCTGCAGAAAAGGCTATCAGAGGCACCATCAGACCCTGCACTGCCAGACCACATCCTCAGAAGTGTGAGCAGCTAGCACTGCTGGCAGGGAATCACGTTAGGAGAGCAGCAGATAAAGAAATGTGGATAATTCTCTATGTGCTGTGTTAGAAGCAGAAGAAATCTTTACTTTCTACCTAAAGGTTTTGTCTTGGCCTTGTTGAAACTACTGGTTGGACACCAACCATGTAGACACATATCAGAGAAGTTCTTGTGTCTGCCCAGCCCAGAGCAGGGCAGGCTGAGAGGACGCCTCATGGTGGCTGCAGCTCCTCACGGGGAGTGGAGGGGCAGTGCTGAGCTCTGCTCTATGGTGACAGCGACAGGGCCCGAGGGAATGGCATGGAGCTGTGTCGAGAGGGGCAGGTGGGGGTTAGGGAAAGGTTCTGCACCAGAGGGCGGTGGGCATGGAACAGGCTGCACAGGGAAGCAGGCATGGCACCAAGTGCTGGAGTTCAAGGAGCCTTTGGATAATGCTCTCAGATATAGGGTTTGGATTTGGGGTGATCTTCTGTGGAGCCAGGAGCTGAACTCAATGATTTTTGTGGGTTCCTTCCAACTCAGGATCTTTTATGGTTCTATGACTAAATCAAGTCTGGTAATGGGATGCTGCCTAAGAATTCACATGCATAGCTTGAAAAATAGATCCAAAGACACAGCTTGTAAATGTGTTGAGTGTGTACTGTCAAGTAAAAGCACAGAAACGACTTACAAAATTGCAGTTTTTATTGCCCGCTCATTTTGGCTCTTTCATTCAAGTTCTCTGCAAGTCTTATCCTCATAAGGTGTCTCAAACATTTTTCTCTAACTATGAAGTAGGCAGTCTCTTCCAGAAAACAAACACATAAAACAATTTTGTAATGCTTCAGAAATATTTTAAAGTAAAATATTAACATTCTTAGATGTATTCAGCTTGAATCTATATGTAACAATCTATATTTATTTCCAAAGTAAGGAATGGCCTCTTTATTTTGTACAGTAACATTTAGTAAAAATACTAAGTATTTCACGCTTTTAAATATGTTTTTTCTCACATTTTGAATCTAAATTTTTAACTCAAACATTCCTTCTCCTTCTGGAGGCTCAGGATGCTTTCTCTCAGTACAGGTGTCATTTCCCCAGTGTCCCATTTCTTAGAAGTATCAATTGTATGCATATCCTTCTTTCAGTGGTTACTTAATGAACAAAACAGACACAGTTGTTAGGTTTCATGAGTAGAAAAAGTAGAAGAAACTTCACGCAGCACTTAGAAGTGTTTAGTTGTTTTTTCCTTACTCATGCAGCTGAGCAGCTGAGGTTTTCTTTAAGACTGTGCAAATGAAATTATTCTTTTTTATTGCACATTCTGGCATAACAGACAATGGAATAGGTTTACCCCTAAAGAACAGGCTGTGGGCTAAGGAACTTGCTATGCTGAAAAGGAAAACAAACTGTGATGATGATTGCACTTGATTGGTTGAAATATTTCATTTTCAGCACTGTGTACAACAACACAAGCAGAATAGCTTCTCTGTTTCATTAAGATTCACTGTATATGTGATCACGCATTAATTAGAAAAAAAATCCCAGCTCAGATTTGTAGTCAATATATTTTTTTAATTAAAAACTATCTATGGTAACTAGTAGAACGATAAGTGCATGTGGACCAGCATAACCTGCCTTCCTTTAGGCAGAAAAAAAAAAGCATCAATCTATGTGCTATTGGAACTTGAAGGAGCATTTTAAAGATACCGTGTTATGTCACCAGGGACATACACTATTTGCTAATCAGCTATGATGCACATATGCATGTGACTTTATTGATTAGGAAAACCATGCCAAGTTCAGTGAAAGGCTGTGAGCTACATATTCAATTCAGCTTCAAACCATGACGTTTTAAGATATTGGCTTATATCAGCAGAGGAACCATCAATCCATATGCATATTATTATCTCCCTCCGACAGTCTAAGGGTAACACCAACCTCATCTTCAGAAAAGGGGACTGGGCTTTTCTATCATTTAGTATTTGAAAATGGCAAATGTTGCTGTCTGACAAAAAATACCAGCATGGTGGTGGGTTCTACCTAATTTATTTTCAATTTTTAATTCATCTTTTGTTGCTCTGTCCTCCCTCTGTTCTCTTACTGAAATATTCACACAGCAAAATAACAAGAAGCAGATATTAAATATTCCTGAAAAATAATAACTAGAAGGTAAAAGTGACTTAATATGTCTAACCTTACTGATAGAGATTCTTTGGTTGATATTTGAGATACTGGCACATTAGTCTGAAAATGTGATGAGTCAGCAGGACATAACGCATATTTATAAGGTCATAAGTGGGGTGATAAAGGTAAGCCAAGAATGGCTATTCATTACTTCCCAAAATACCAGATTTATGAACACAGAAAGTTATGGATATTAAACAAACTTCTTGCCTACTTCTTTACACCATGTATAATTAAGACATGAACATTTCAGTCATAGTATGTGGCAAAGACTCAAAGAATACAAACCCTTTCAAAAAGGAATTGAAAGTCAGTTATGGGCCATTGCAGCGCAGCCACTATCCATGAAGGCTGGGGATACTGGTTCAGAACAGCATCATACTGCTCATGCTCTGCTCCTGGCACTGCTCTCCTGAGCATTGTAGAGCTAAATGTTTCAAATACCTGGCATTATGATCTCTGCAAGAATTCCCTGACAGCCTGTGAAGGTCTCTTATTGTAGAGCTAATATAGTAAGTGGTACTGAGTTCTCTGAAACACATTATGGTAGTCTGATTCAGCCTGAAGAGATTATGGTAAACAGATAAAACTTTGAGACATGCTCACTCTGATTCATTAAACTGTGTTTCATAGCGATGGTGAGCAACCTTTGAATTCCACTGCCTGGCTTTCGACAGTTTAGGTCAACTTTTTATGACACTATCTAAATGGAGTGAGATTTCTAGAGTGAGCTTTGATTATGAAATGCCTGTGCCACTGTTCTGGTTGGTCCCTCCCATGCACAGATTGGTGTTCAGTTTGGAGACCATGTGTGCAGTGCAGGGAGCTGGCAGTGTGGAGGAGTAAGGATCCATTGCAGTAAGTTGTATAGGAAACAGAAGAACTTGATAAATAAGTCTCAGGGGAAAAGTCTGCCTACTTTGTCCTGGTAGCTCTTACAGAAGTTAGACTGCCAAGTACACACCTACTAAGTAGTCAGCCTGCAAAGCATTATTACAGTGCCTGGACAATGTTCGTACATTTAGCCTTTTAAAATACTTCACTAATTCTGTTTTGTTTTCTTTTTTTCACACAACCTCAGCATAGAGGTTTGCAGATATTGTTTGAGACAAATTATGGAAGTTAATAAAAGTATAGAGGATGAGAGAGCACTAAACAACACAGCAGTAAAAATGAAAAAATAAAGCAGCTGCTCAAGGGTCTAACTCAGGTCAATCAAACCAAAAGATCTCATATGAAAAATTACTTAATGACTGAGCAGATGATAAATCTCTAATTTTCCTTGTGAGCTGTCCTGAGTCACCTTTGCAAAATGGTTTGTGATCTGCTTTGCAGTACTGTGGCTATTCTCTGGCCTGCTAAAAATATTTATGTTCATTTCTTTCATGAAGGAATTAGACACGGGAAAATAGCAGAGAAAGCTGTAAAATATAATCAGAAGCCGGTGTGCATTCCGAGACCCTTAGGATATTATGATCAAAGTACAGAAATATTTGCATATGCTATTTCCCTGAGGCCCAGTGTCTATATAATAATCCCCACCATTTTCACTAGGCAATAACTCATTGTTAACTGAACACTAAAACTTCAGTGACAGTAGTTGAGAATAGTGTTGTACTTCTGAAGGTGTGAATCCACTGAGTGGTGACTCCTCCACAACATGGACAGCAAGACAAATACCCTGCTGCTAGCTTCCATGACATGGCTGCTCTCAAGGCCCTGGGGAGCTGCATATGAGTCCTCCTCAAGTCAGTCGTGACATTACTTTAAATGCTATGCTGGTCAGGATTAACTAGATTTCTTCTCATCCTCTCTTTGGTCTTCACTATAGGAGAACATGCTGCACATGTTTCACTCCCTGAAATATGATAAAGGGGAAGCAAATGGAGAGAAAGAGTCTCTTATTTGTAGACAGATGCAGGGGAAGAACATTGGGCTTATAATTTAGAGATTAACGACTTCCAAAAAGTTAGGTGAGTGCTGCAGAAGTCAGTTAAGCATATAAACTTCTGTACTGTTCAGTAGGAAAACGTAGAGGTTCAAAAGGCACAGGTTGAGCAGGCAGACATCAGACTACTTGATGTTAAGTGCTAATAGCAAGTGGATGCATAAATACACACTCACCTCTTACATGTCCTACTTCAGCATGCACATTATTGACCTAAAGTAAAAGTCCAGAGTCTATACACCGAGTCCCAAACAGATGTGGACTTCAAAAATAACGTGGCTATCTGTAGTGTGTTCCTTTTTTTGTACACTTGTACGAGCACACTGACATGAGCAATCAGCCAAAAGAGAAATGATGGAATATCAGCTCTCTGAAACTACACTGGATAAAAACCCCATGGTTTTGACCTGTCACAAAAATGTGTGCTATCAGGTGTTTCTGGAGGGGTCATTTCCATTTTTCCTACTGAAGCTGATCTGTTACACAGAGAGGAATGCAAGGATAATGAGGCCAGACAGCTGGTGCGTGCTCCTGTTACCCAGCTCCTCAGCAAACTCTTTAACCACTAGGCTGTTGTGAAAAAGGCGTAACCACAAGTGTGGGAATATTTCTGAGCAAGAATGGCAAGAGATGCTCCTTTCTGAAGCAAACTATCAGAAATCACCATGTCTGTCAAACTGAGGTCTCCCTGGGGATATAGCAGATGTAAGTATGGTTTGATTTATAAGGGTCCTTAAATAGGATCGAGGTGCTATGCACTGAGTCTAGATTTAGGTATATTAGGAACATATTTCCAGCTCAGGAAGACAGATAATTCCTAGAGCCAAGGAGCCCTGGCACACAAACTCCCCTGGTGGCATGTATGGGCCTAGTTCTGCTGAGGTCTTAGCACAGGCACTGAAATAAATGGTGTAGGTCTACCTGGCTGTCATGTAGAGAAGGTAGCCTAGGTGCCTTCCACACATTCACAGGTTTCTCGAGATCTAAGTCCTCCAGAAAGACAGATGGTTGTTAAATGTCCACAGGCAGGGAGAAAGAGGGCCCCTTCTCCCAAAAGCAGTGACAGTCTTCTCTCTCTTTCAAGAGTGTGTAGACCAGGCCCTCAAGAAAAAAATAGTTGTAATTTATCCAAACAACAACATTGTAAACATTCTTTTTGCCAAAAGTAACATTTGGCTAGGAGTATAACAGGCTCATAAATTAAACTTGCCTTGGCAATGCAAAATTATGCATCAATTATGCCTCTTGTTGATATGACTTCCTACTGAATATGTCAAACACTAATTAAGTACAAAGGGAGGCCCCAGTCTGGTAAATGCTTGTGCCAGGACGACTCCCTTCATTTTAGGTGTGCAAAATATTTGGTGGGAGTGGGAAGAAGACAGGGAATCATGCATACCTGTGCATAGGTCCTCAGAGAATTAAGGGCCTTACATACAAAGCAAAGGCAAAGCTATTCTGTCTGAAATGGACTTATCTCACAGTCTTTCTTTTAAGTTGCAAGTAAAATGTTTTTTTTTTTCCCTTTCAGCTTCATTAATGAGATTTCACTTGAACAAATGTTTTTTGAGCATACCTTACTTTTGGATACTGGCCAGTCCCGAAAGAAGTTGTGGTTTCTTCACAGAAATTCAGATCTTCACAAAAAATAAAACTTTTCAGCTTGTAATTCCCCAGTGGTTGCCTCTCCAGCCAAATCACCCTTGGAAACATATTTTAAACCATTTGAGCTGGGAAAAATATTTGGAACTTTGCCTGTTTTGCTAAGGCTCAGCATCAAATTACACAGTCAGAGCTTCTGTTTTTTTAAAAAATATTTTATGTCTATACTATTTTAAAGTACATGGAAAGTAGTAGTTTTTTTTTAAATAAAATAAAGCTTACTGGCGCCAGTATTACATCAGCAACTGTAACCACTGTGTGCATTGTATCTCTGGTAAGGATTTCTCAATGCAACTGACTCAGGACATCAGGTTAGATGCAATAGGAGATGTGAATGCAATTAAGTCCTTCCCTGAGTTCTTTAGGAAAACAACAGCACAATTACTATTTGATTTATGCATCTCAGGTGATGTATGCCACATCCTTCATTTTTTAATGGAAAGTATGACTGAAAACTGGGATCTAAGCCGAGTTTCGTGGTAGAAGATTTTTTTTTTCATTAGCAAATACGAGCCAGAAACTTGCAACACTTACTTAGACAAATAGTAATCAGTTTGGTCTGCAGCTTAGTGAACCTCATAGATGGAAACAAAGAAGCCAAGTCCTTAGCTGACATAAAATGGAAAGGCTCCAGAGCTGAAAGGGATTTCAGGAGGGCTAAGTCAATTAATGCTTGCTGAGGATCTGCTCCCAGACATCTGCTTATGCGTGCATAGGCTATATGTATGGGTCTGATAATTGTGTGACATACTGTACCACAGGGCATTTGATAAAGAAATATCCAAGCAATTTATCACATAACTACAATTACATCACCTGCTCATTAATCCATCTCTACAGTTCAGTCTGGTATTCCTGGCTATTGAACTGCTTCAAACACTACCATTTATATTTTATAGTCATCCTGCCATGGAAGTATTTCCTCCCTCCCCCCACCGAAGAAGTGGAATTTCCTCAGAAACTATACCTGCCTGAGGTCCAGGACAGAAATGATTCATTCTGAAAAATATGAAATTGTCTCAGTTTTAAAGCTATGTGCGTGCAGTCCTAGGGAGTACTAGTCAATGAAATGGGAAGAACTTAGCAGCTTCCCAGCAGATCAACTCACAGAAATGTAGAGATTCTGAGATTTGGGGCTTTAAGCCAGTAATTTTTTATTAATGGAAATGACCTAAAATGATTTTGGATATGTTCTACAGTTGGTAGGTTTTTTTCTCTTCCTCTTGGAAGTCAAGGCACTTGGTTCAATAGGCCAAGAGACAAAAGAAACACTCTCCTACAAGTATTTTTCAACACTCCAAAATATTTTAGAAGAGTTCTCATACAACATATATGGAATTAACATAAAATCCAAAACTTACGCTAATGAAACTGAGCTGCTCAAGACCATCCATGCTTCCTTACATATTCTTAAATACATATTTCAAGAGATTGTTCAGGCTGGAAATGCAGGCTGTCATGAATTAGGAATTAAAATTTGCAAGAGTTATCAGTGCCATTTTTCAAGTCTGTATCATATATGTTCTCATATAGCCACACAACCTCCTCCTGACCCATCCCAAGCCATGCTTCTTTTAGTAAGCAGATGGCTCATCTGTATTTCTTTTTAGTCTTCCCATTTCTTGTGAGACGAAAAAGAAATTCAGATTCACCATCTGCTTACTGAAGGAAGCACAGCTCCAATTTGTCACAATGTAGTTGAGCTCCGCACTGCATGTACAAGCATTTACTCCCTCCCTGTTGTTGTAGGGATGCTCTCACCACGTCTTCACTAGGCCTCTTGTGAGTTCAGTGCACTCTATTCCAATACTAGAGCTTACGAGTGTGAAGTACTGGAAGAAACAGCAACAGAAAAAAAACCCTCTACATGTGTCAAAAACAAGTAGCTGGCATTTGATTTTTGGTGTACTTGGAATCTGATTGTACACTGTACACATAGGACAGCTGCAATCACCATCACTTGCGCCTGTGAACATTCAGCTGCTCTGCAAATGCATTTCCAGAAGTGTTCCCTGGATGGGCAGAAAAATATGTAGCTAAAGGCTGCACAGGAAAAGACTGTCTTAAATGGCAGTTGGATGAGTCACAGAAAGTCAGGAAGAGAGGGACAACCCAGTTGCTGAAGAAGCCCTCAACTGCTTTTGTAAGGAAATTGGCCTTTCTTGTATGGCCATTCCCTACCTTAATCTGCTAAGATCTGCAACCAAGAGAGGAGGAGTGTGCTTTTTCACTGTTCTGATGCAATGACTGTGTAAAGAATATTCCCGACTATGCAGAAAATGAAGCCAGTATTTTGCAGGACCATGCATGTGATTGTATAATGAAAAGCCAACAGAAAGCACAGATTGAAGGTGTCAGATTAAGGTGAATGTGGGAAACTTTAGAATTTTTCTTTTATTTTGAGTGTTTGGTCTTGCAACATAATGTTTTATCTATTTTAATGTAATTTCCAAATTGAAAAAATCTGAAAATACCTATAAATTCTGTTTGATATAAAGAGGCAGAACCACTTGATCCCTAGATTTGGTGCAAAACCTGGTAACTTCAGCACACTGATCATTATTGATCATATAAACTACTGCCTGAGAAAGGGGTAGAATGGAAAGCAGGAGAGTCTTTTACCAGTGGGATTCCCAGGTGACATCAGGAGATACAGATTTTAGCTTCAAGTCCAGAAGAGTAATAGTTTGAACAAAGTTTTTGCAAGCTCAGATTATATGCTTGTGGCCTGCTTCCAGTGTCTTTGCCTCTATCTATTTGCCCATTCCAGGGCTCCTACTTCTCTTTTTTCTTTTCAGCTGCCCTTGCTGTTGCCCCTTCCTGGTTCCTCAGTAAAATACATAGTTTATGCTACAGAATCTTACACAGCTTTTGTCCCACAATGCTGCTTTTATGTCCTGTGCTTCTCTTTACTTTCTTGAAAGGCATGAGTTCCCCATTCCTCAGGAACTAACTGGGCTTGTTTCTTTTCTTGTATCACCTTGGTCAAGACTTTTTAAAAAGCGTTTCCTTGTATGCCCTGTCCCATGGGAGCCACAGAAAGCTCCAAAAGAGCATTTTCAGAAAAATACTGCACCCAGTTCTTGCTGGTCTGTAGAGAAGGATGCTGTGGAAAACTTGTCCGCTTAATTCTTCCGTTTCTGCTGAATATTTTTTTAAAACATGGTTAAATATGTGAGGAGTTTTTTCCCCATCTAATAAAAGTATGCAAAGTGCATATCCTGGTACGATGGTACCATGCTCCCCTCTTTATTTGCCACAAAATTTACAGGTTTCCTTCAAATTACTGGACTTTAAAGTGAACCAAATATGAATTTTTACATGAGTAGAATACTTCCTCAAAAGTCCCTCTAAATTCAACTTGAATTAGATACCCAGAATGGAAAACTTTCAGGAAAGCTTTTTAACTTTGTGCAGTTAAAACAATTTGGCAAGCTTAGTGGCAAATGTAAGCAGGGGGCTTATAATGGGAAACATGCAAAAACTGTAGGTGTATTTAACACATCTGTCCACATAACGTGGAACAGGAGATAGGCATTTAGTAGAATGCCAGCTTCCAACTTCATCCAGATCTGTATCTGTTTAATCAAAGCATATTATTACATCCCATCATTCTTTTCTTTCATTTTTTTCACATCCCACACTGACACTTCGCTACAGATCATGTGGAGAGAAAGAAAAAAAAAAGATGCAAAAGAACACTTTCTTGACAAATCTTTCATCTATATAGATGGTAATAGAAGAGGGAAAAGGGACTGTAAAAGAAATAGAGCAAGGTCTGTGAAAGAAGACATGGCAAGTATGGCTCATTCATTCTTTAGTGAGTACAAAAGAAATTCAATGATACAATGGGAGTTGAAACAGAATATGAAGGGCATGATAGGTCTTGGAGTGATCAGAGAGGAATGAAAAGTGAAGTGGCTGAGGAGGTCCGAAGCCAGGGGAAATAAGGACTGTCAAGTTGAACAGAACACAGGTACCAAAAAAATGACAGTGTGTGTAAAAAAACCTCTCAATTTGCACTATTTATTTGTGAAAATGCAATAATGAAACAAAGCTCACCTTTTTGAAACTGAGGCCTTTTCCCTGCCACATATTCCTTGGTCTTGTCTAGTCTCAGACTAAAACATAGAACAAAACTTTCATAACGTTCTAGTGATAAATTCCAGGGCAAGAATATCATTTGGGGCAGAGTGGCTGGAAGGTTGTGTGGAGGAAACGGACCTGGGGGTATTGGTCAATGCTTGGCTGAGTGTGAGCCAGCAGTGTGCCAAGGTGGCCAAGAAGGCCAATGGCATCCTGGCTTGTAGCAGAAACAGTGTTGCCAGTAGGAGTAGGGAAGTCATTGTCCCTCTGTACTCAGCACTGGTGAGGCCCCACCTCAAGTACTGTGTCCAGTTTTGGGCCCCTCACTACAAGAAAGACATTGAGACCGTGGAGCGTGTTCAGAGGAGGGCACTTAAGCTGGTGAGGGGTCTGGAGCACAGGCCTACTGAGGTGCGGCTGAGGGAGCTGGGATTGTTCAGTCTGGAGAAGAGGAGGCTCAGGGGAGATCTTATCGCTCTCTATAACTACCTGAAGGGAGGTTGTAGTGAGTTGGGGGTTGGCCTCTTCTCTCTTCTAACTAGTGACAGGATGAGGGGGAAAGGCCTCAAGTTGTGCCAGGGGAGATTTAGGCTGGACATTAGGAAATACTACTTTTCTGAAAGAGTGGTCAGGCGTTGGAATGGGCTGCCCAGGGAGGTGGTTGAGTCACTGACCCTGGAGGTGTTCAAGGAACATTTAGACATTGGGTTGAGGGACATGGCTTAGTGCGGCTATATTGGTGGTAGGTGGATGGCTGGACTGGATGATCTTATAGGTCTTCTCCAACCTTGCTAATTCTATGATCCTATGATTCCTTTCCTAATTTCCCCCTGTTGCCCCCTGTATCCAAAATATCTTACCTGCACAGGTGCATATAAAGCCTGGAGGCCAGTAGGATTCCACTAACCTGTTCTCGGGGACTGTACAAACTGCTTTATGCACAAAAAGGAACTTATATGTCCAGTGCTTACAGCTGATATACTCTCCCTTCTCTTACAATACTATTCCTTCATGAAGCCACATGGTCTCTCTTTTGCTGGGCCATTGGTGCATGCACATGTGGTTTTTGTGGTGCTTGTCTAGGTCACATTTAGCAGCTTATTTGGTTACTCTGTCTGCTCTGTACCAAAAGGTAAGATATTTCAGTATCTATAGGTACAAAGCAGCTGTCACCTCTCCTGTCTTTTTACCTAGTCCTTAGCAATCAGGTATTTGGTACTCCTGTGTCTTGCAATGGACACCCCTGTATCTTGCCTGGTCAGTTGTTATGGCATATATAGAAAACAGACAACTGATAAACTACGATAGGGGAAAAACTCAGAAAACCTGTATGATTTCTGACATTCTACAGTTCATTTCTTTTTGGATGCCATAATGTCCAGCCAACACAATGAAATGGCTCACTTCATGACGATAGCAATTGCCCCAACTTGGTGCGTACCACACATAATTGGCTGTGAAACCATCTCTTGTGCCAGATGCCAAGCAGCTGTGCATGGTTCACCCAGGTAAGCACAGAAGCACAGCTCTTGTGGACATGCAAAAGTACATGGCTGCTACTGTTTGCAAATCCAACATCCCATCCTGGTCAAAAGAGGACTAATTTGATGTGGGAAAACAGGCTGTTGTTTCTACAAAATGTTCTTTATTATTTTGTTTCTATCTTGTAGCACAATCTATCTCAAATGGCTTGCCAATGGCAAGTTACCAAAGGCAAAAAACAGATTATACTGTACATATCTCTACGCTGCATGTTATTCATGGACTTCACATCTTTTGCTTTTTCACCTTCTATTGTGAATTTGTACTCTACATGTAAAAAGATGTTCTTTCTCACTGTACTCCACAGACTATCTAATGACTGTCAGTTTCCTTTAATTATGTTAATGGCAACATTTCATGTCAAGGATTTCCTGATCCCTCATTTCTCCCCAGCTGGCAAGCAGAGGCCATTCCTCTTTATGTCTCAAGGCAGGTGCAGAAAACATGGTAGAGCTATCTAGTGCACAGATATATCTACATGTACTGATCCTAAGCAAGACTAGCATTTAAACAGGTAGACAGTATCTCTTCACCACAAAAAGAATAATAGTAGGTGTTGCAACCTTATTAAGGATGAAAAACAGTGGACTGCCAGATGCAAACATCTGTGCACAGACTTAATACTCAGTAAACCAACTGCACTTTTAAAATAGCAGTGTAGAACACACACTGTCTCACCAGCTAATACATGCTAAAATAGTCATGTAAATGGAGATCCTTTCAAACTAATTGTCCATTCCCTCCTGCCACCTTGTAGGCAAGTCTTTAGAGTATGTTTTTCCAAACAGTCCTTGGCAATTCCATCTCCCAAGCCCTAGCACTTTTACAAAGGACAGAAAATTGTTTTGGAAAAGGACCAAACATTAACTGTTAAAAGTCAAACAAAAGAACATGAGTCAGGAAACTAATTTTTTTTATACATATATCTGAAATGAGAAACAAAATTCAGTTTGGAAAACATTTTTATTAAAAATTGTAGCTGCTTGTACTCTGGAAAACCCTGGAGACCTAAAGATGATATCAGTATATAAATATTCAGGGCTTCCTGACTATTCTTTTTTTCAGTAAAGACTTTTTTTTCCTCCTTTACAATTTCTTTGACCTTTAGAAAACAGACACTATTTGTGGTTTGATTTTTTCAAGATGTTCTTCCATACGTAAGGATGGCAGGGAATTCAATTTAAAAGTCAATTCATGAAACACGGTAATAATACTCAGAAGATAACATTGCTTTAGGCGATATTTTATTAAGTGAACGGCCATTCAAAGCATTTTACCTTGTGCATATTATATCCTATTCAAAGGAGTTCACTTCCTTCAATGCTACAGCAAAAGCATTTAAGGGAGATGATATTTGAACTATCCACAGGCATATGGATAAAATGCTCAGTCTTCAGCTGTAACAGAGATGCAGAGATGTGTCCTCTGTCTAACTTTACAGAGAACCGTCAAAAGGTCTTTCTTTTTCTTTTTTTTTTTCTTTAAAGGGAACAACACTTTCATGAGCTCCCATAGAACAGCTGCAAAAATACCTTCAGTCTGGCATCTGGAATTCCTGAAGGTGACTTGAGGATTTGTGGCTAATGAAACATTGCACAAGAGCACTCATCATGTTGTAAAATACCTCTAATGGTTTATTAGACTTTCACGGGACAAAAAATGAAAGGTGCCCAAGCATGTTTTTCTATTATAGTTATATAAAGCACAAAGTTAGAAACAATGTCAAAGCCTAGACATTCCCTAAGACAACCAAACATACGAATACTTCTCTGTGACCTCAGTAGTACATTATGAATAATTTGTGACATTACAAAGTGATCACTGGAGACTTGGTGTCCAAGTAAGAATTCTCGCTGATGAAAGTCAACATGCTTTCTCATGATTTTCAACAAAGCAAGATTAAAACTTGGTTGCCAAAAACTTATTGCACTTGACCTTATCTAGCACAAGAATTTGTTCCTGAAACAGGACTAGCCCAGTCCAGGGAAAAGCCATCTGATAAAAGTAACAGTGGGTAATAGATTACTTTGGGTTGAGAGCAAGGAGAGGGCACTGAAAGAACTGTTCTTTCCAAGGTTCAGCAAAGACAGTACACATTATACAACAGACAGTCTTTTTGACATTTCTGTTTTTCTGTTTTCAAGACAAGATTTAGTAAAGTACAGAAAATGACCCTATTTCTAAATAAATGATCTTGTATGCTATATTCATTTATTCTTAGTAGAATAAAAAGAGAAACCGTTTCCTCATAAACAACACCACAGTTCAATAATTTGACTTGCGAAAAAATATTTCTCATATTTATATTTTTATCACATACAAAGCAGTTTTAATAACTCACATTTACTGAATTTAGCTTTTTAAATATGTTCCAATAAAAGGTCCCATGGCAGATAGAAAAAAAAGTCCAGTGCAACACATGGGGAGAATAACCAAGAAAGGTTGCAGGGATGTGACAAATGGCTTTACATTCCTGGGGAAATGTTGGCTTGCATTGCTGATGCAATAGCCACTACACAGCTGCAATTGGGTTTTTGCCCTGTTGCCGGTGTAGAGAAGAGTTTCCCCTTTCTGACTGTTTCCATGGCCATTCTGTGAACAAAGTACATTTGCATCAGCATCTTCAAGGGACAAACACCTATTTCCAGCGTCAAAACCTTCCCTGTTTTGAGTGGAACATAAAGACACACACTCCTCTTCAGCCTTAACCCGCACATTTTTAAGCATTTAATTTGGAGTTCTAGGATCAGGATGCTCTGGGCTTTTTTGTTTACTTTGTTGGACAGGGGTGATTGTGACCCATGACCACAAATGCCTACTTGTCTCAAAAGAAATTAAATTCTTTCTGTGCCATTTCAGGTGTACTGTCTGAGAACATTAACTTAATTGTAATGTGGCTGTAAGTACTCAGTGGAAATTCTCACATACAGAGACATCCTCCAGATTTGAACATTACTAGGACTGCAATGAAACTAAAAGGCTAGAAGTGGAGAAAAAACTACGACACTTTTCACCTGCAGTTAGGACATTTTCCCTTAGCATTCATGTTCTATAAACACAGGAAAAAAAAATTTCTTTTTTTGCTAACTTGACAAATCAAAATGTGCAAAAGACACAGAAGTATTTTACTCCTTGTTAGACTTTTCAGCACAGTAAATGCTAACATGATAATGTTGACAGTGATTGCTCTATATATGCTAACTTCTTACGGAAAAAACAAGAGAAGAGACACAAGAAAGGAGCAAGTTTTCTTCCCTTTTATCTCTACTATTTCTCCTCCATTTTCTTTCCTTCCTATCTTCATCTAATCTTTTTTTCTTGAAAAGGAACAGATCTCCTACCCAGATTCAAAAAGCATTCTCCTACACCCAGTCCCCACGGTTTGAAGGTTGGTTACAAACCAGGCCTGGTTTGAGTGAAAGGGAGAGTTCGCAGCAGTCACTTACACACTACTGTCTAAGGCTGGATGAACTCTGTCTGCCTAATTCCAAATCCCCTTGAACATCAAAGGTCTAACTCACACTTAAGGGTTAGAAGGGTCACATTCCACCTAAAAGAAGACTAATACTGCCTGAACTGTTCACAGCAAGCACATTTGACAGCTTTTGTCCCATTTTCCGTTCTCAAATGATGAGCAAGACAACATAAATTTTGTCATATTCTCTAATAATTCACTGAGCACAATATGTGAATGCATTCAAATAGTGGCTTGCTCCCAGTTACCTGCTACGAGCTCAGCTTTAAGCCTTCATTACTTGTACTGTGACATTCAGTCTGCAGTTTTCCACCTGGTGGTATGTATGGCTTCTGGAAGGTTCCAAAATTCACAGAAAGGTTTCAGCATGGCCACTCAGCTGTTCCTGATGCACATTCTCATAGGAGCATGCTTAGTTCATGCAATGCTTTGCCTTTGACAAATGACTTGATGAAGGGATGTTCAATTAAGGAAGCTGGCAAGACAAAACAGAAGGGGTTGTAAGAGTATCAATAATTACGGTTGAACAGAGGGCCTCTTCTATGGAGGCATAGGAAAAATAACTACAATGATGTTATCATAAAGGGACAACCATTCCTCAGTATAACAAAGGATGGTGTAAAAAAGGCAAAAGATACTGGCATTCCCTACATGCATGTATGATTCTTGGAGCTAACCTTGAGGAATCTCACTTCCTTTTCAGGAAACATCAGATTATTCACACCAGAACACACTGCTTAGCTCTGCAGTACATGACAGCTCACCTACCTGAGGAGAAAAAACATGCTGGAAGCTGTAAGGCCCAGCTAACGCAAAGCAAGCAGTCAGTTAACGCTCCAACATTCTTTTGTCATAAAACTATCTCTACACCAGCTATATATCTCAGGTCAAACTTAGGGTAAAAAATACCATTAAATAGATATATATTTTAAAAACAGAGAATTATAAAAAGTTCTCAAGCAGGACTAGTATAGTAGTCCCTAAAGATGTATACCATGAGTGTACTGCAAAAATCTCATCTCTATAGCATTTTTCCATTAGTATGAAAGAAATATGAAAACAGTAAGTGATCTGTGAATTTAACTCAGACTATTGGTAGAACAAACAAATCCAACTTGGACCATAAGAATGAGGGAGGCAGATTCTAGGGAACTTTCTTTTACAGATAAATTAAAGAAGCAAATAACATACATGAAACAGAGAGTCAAGATATACACTTGTAATGCTATTTTCCTCCTAACACATGAACTTAATACAGGGAGTATCCTTTCTATTATTTCTTAGATGTTATATTACAGCTTAAAGGCCATAAACTTGAGTAAGGTACCATAACTGGGTAGAGAATTTGAATGAAAAAGAGAAACAAATGCTAGACAGATTTGTGAGAAGGATGTATAATACTGATAGGAGAACAGACTGCAACAATTATGAACACTATTGACTGGATTTTACAAGAATATCCGCAATGGTGTTATGCTAAATCTTAACCCTGCTCTGTTTTAGCCTTGCTAGTGTCTGAATGCTAATACATCAGATAAAAATGACTATATGAGGCTACACAAACAGCAATTTCACCTGCAGTATAACGAACGAAACTGGCACGGGTATCCTGAATGACTAATTATCTAATAATTACTTTAATAATTAATCTTATGAATACCACAGGAATTAATGTTGATAGAAAATTACTTGGGTGGAAAAAATGAAATATAGCTATGCAAGTGGAATGGCATTAAAGGAGGTAAAAATTTGCACCAGTTATAAGAGACGTTTCCCAACAAAGACATCTCTTAAAAGAATGTGGTAGAAGCCTCTTAACTTCTCACGTAAGACATTAAAAAATAGGCCAAAATAAACCACTGGAAATTAATACAGTGAATGACTAATCTCACACTGATGGAATAATCTTGCAATAAGGATGAAGAATGTTCCAAAACCACTTTTCCATCTATAATTTCTACTATCTGTAAGCTTGTGGACATGTTTGGGCTATCCAACCATGGATATTACTTCTGGCTCCAGAAAGCAGCGTGATGCCAGTGTACAACTCAGTTCCCAGAGACTGGGAAGCCTCCAGAGCACTGCTGTTGCTAACCGCATTCCCAAAAGTACAGCCTTCAGTGTTGTCTTTACAGCCTCCTGAAACTGATTCATCCCTTTTGGGGAACTTTGAAAAGAGCAGTTGCCTCATGCAAACAAAAAGAGGATAGCTTAGCTCACCTCTACTATTCATACAGAGAATGATTACTGTTTGTTAGGAAGAATAAAATACAACATACCTGACACTGGCTGGTGGCTCAGTACACTTTGATGTAACAAAGCTCTGAACACTATCCTTCACCTGAAAAGAAAACCACAGCTATTATATGGTGCTGTTACTGAGATCTCCCAGCTTAACATTTTAATATTTAGTATTAGCACAGTGACAAATTTATGCTGGTTATGTTTCTCTGTATTCTCTGAAGCCCTTAATTTTTGCTAGCTGAAGAAAAGGGGTACATTTTCAAAATGTAGCTGTAACTGCAGATGATTCCTTTTTTAATGTCATACTAGAATATCTGATTTTCAAATGTTAGGTGCTCATCACTCTCTGAAAATCAGGCTGTATCAAAGTACCTAAATCATTCATCACTTTAGCAAATTAAACTTGTAAGATACAAAGACATTTTTCTTTCATCCTAGAATTCAGATAATACTGCTAAGGGCGTAGTAGAGGAACTGAATGGAACTCTGCTAACTGCTTTGACAGCTTTTAATTTTAGGTGTAGGAAGAGAGGCGCATGTACCTGCATGAATATAGATGCTATTTCTGTCACAAAATCTGCTAATTATCCAAACTATCTACCTCCAGATGAGAATTCATTTAATTAATTCTTCTTCCCTAGTATTTCAAGCAAATGAACAAATAAACCAAAAGGAATTGTTCTTTCTGTCCCTAGTAGGCTGTTGACCATATAAAAAGTTGTACTGATTAATTAAAACTGCTTTTTAAAAGAACTAGTGAAATCAGAGGAAATCCTTGCACACTTAAATTAGTTTATTTACACAGCAATACTGATTTATTTGAATTTGGTAATCTAGGTCAGGTCTCTGAAATATTTGCATGCTTACTTCACGTTTATCATACTGTTTAGTCTATACACATTTTGTTTTAGGACAAAGAAAGAACGAAACTTCTGAGAAGGTGTAATAAACAAGTCTGACACTCTTACAGCAGGTCAACTCAATAAAGGCATCACCATTGCTTGATGATATGAAGACAGCTGTGCTTAAAAAGACACACTGAAACACACAATCAGTTTGCTAACTGAAAATTTATGTTGAATTATATTCTCATGACTTTAATTGTTTTAAAGTAAACATTTATTTTAACTACAACTAAACTAGGCCTTTGGCAAATATCACCACAGGATACCTAACAAATTGAACAGACTGGGAATACGCTTTTGAATTGCATGTTTCATTGCAGACATCTTCAAATTCTAACATGGAAATTGAATCTAGGAGTAGAAATACAAAAGCAAATTAGGTACAAGCCTTCTACATTACATGCAAAAGCTGTTGTTCCCTTTTGCTGGTGTAGTCTGAAACCATTAAGATGAAACTGCTACTCTTATTTTTGTCTCTCAGATAATATAGAAAAGAAATCTGCTTATCCACAAAGACCTATTTCTTCATGCTTCTTGTACAGAAAAACTCAGAATTTTCCTGTTTCCTGCAAGCTTGTATTACATGTGCTTCAAAGAAGCACATCCAGTAAATAAAATACAAGCCTATTATCCATTTTAGGGAATACAGGGTTACAAACAAATGAAAAATCTGCAAATTAAAAACATTTTCTAAAAAATATATCCAACTTCTTTTGTGTGCGTATGATCTGCATATGTGTATGCGTTGACTTGTCCAACAAAGAATTCCCATAATACTATAAATATCTGTATCTATATACATATATATACATACAGTCTATAAATACCTAGCAAAGGGAAGAGGCCAGACTCTTTTCAATGGTGTGGCGACAGGACAGGGGGAAACGGCCACAAACTGAAGCATGGGAAGTTCCGCACAAATATGCGTAAGAACTTCTTCACAGTGAGGGTGACAAAGCACTGGAACAGGCTGCCCAGGGGGGTTGTCGAGTCTCCCTCTCTGGAGACGTTCAAGACCAGCGTGGACACCTACACGTGCAACCTGGTCTGTGGAGCCTGCTTTGGCAGAGGGGTTGGAGTCAATGATCTCTAGAGGTCTCTTCCAGCCCCTACAATTCTGTGATTCTGTGATTCTGTGAAAACTGTGGTAGTTACAACTGGTTTGACACAGCGTCAGCATTTGTGGTTTAAATTCATCTTTGTAGTGCATAGTTATTTAAAACCTTTATCTAACTTGCTTAACAGGTGACCAGAAATGTGTTGCCTTCACAATTACTTTTGGCCTTGTTAGGACCAAAAAAGGGGCTGGATTCATACTCTGCTCTTAGATTTGTTTTTACAGCATGTGTGGTCTGGTTTGTAGTTTAGATTGGAACAGAGTTCAAAAAAGCAGAAGTCCAGCAAAGCATTGAGCAGTATTTCCATGTTTACTGTACTGGTTGCACTGGATAAATACCCTCAGTGATACTTACTATTTCATACATAAATAACAATCTCCAATTTTACAAGGATGCTACTTGATTTCTAAGTAAATACTATAAATGGAAAAGGCAAATTAAAAAAGAAAAAAGAGGCATTGAATAAAAATATATATTTAAGGCAAGTTTATATATGTAGTTAAACCTTGCAGCACTGCATTTGCAGGACCCAGGTCATTAATATTCCAGAATTACTAATTATATCTTGCCGCCAGCTTCTCCTAACAGTCCCACTCCACATTCTCTTTCAATGTCCTATAATTCTACAATAAAAGAAGATGGTTGTCGCTCCTTTTTATACTTTGCTCTCTCAGCACCTCAAGCACAGCTGGTTTTTAATAGATCAGTTCACGCCAGTTCCACCTGTCCATGTCACCTTCCACTTCCCCTTCTCTGCTGGCTCTGCAATACTTTTCCTGTGACCAAGAAGATGTTAGTGGTAGAAATGGAAGAGCTGAGGCAGAGATTGTATCTATGCAAACCTTTAGTCCATGTGTGAGTTACATACTTGACTCACTGCAACCTTTCATATCCACCTAGCTGTACATAATAGGTCAGAGAAGAGACTTTGCCCTTTCAGGAGTCAGAGGCAGTAAAAGGGCAAGCTAGAATGCGTAAAATAATCTATGCCCAACAGGGATGGATCTTCCTTGTTGTAGGTCTACTCCATCACTAAAGTCAGCAACGTCTCCATGAAGCAGCAAATATTAATATGCTGAGGATGGATATGACTGCAGAGCCAACCTTACAGTGTGGCAAAACAATCAAATAACTCTGCCTCCCTTTCTCCCTCCTTTTTCCTTCCCCCCCCCCCACCCATTTCTCTCTCAATTTCTTCTTTCTCTCTCTCTCTCTCTCTTTCTCTTTCTTTCTCTCTTCCTTCCTTCCTTTCTTCTCTCCTTTCTTCTGTCCTTTATTGACTAAAGGGAGAGAAGAGATGATCACACTGGAAATTCCTGCACATGCTAGTCAGTTCATGTTTTGGGTAGAATTCACATCTACTTCAAGTGACTAACTCTGGATGCTGATCTCCCAGACAACCCTGTACAGTCAATAACAAGCTATGTTCTATGAAATGTGGAGCAAAATCCTCATCCTGATGGCTTCACTTGCCCTTTCTTCTCCACTGCAACAAATACTATCACAGGCCGTGCTGGGAATCTATAAATCTCAAGGTTTTGCTCTGGTAACATTAGAGTGTAGAAGTTATTATTAATGGCTCTCTGAGGGTACATCAACTCCATGAAATGAGCAGTATCCACATGTCCATAGACACTCATCAGCACAAGCTACTACAAGTGACAACTTAGTGGGCCATTTCTAATGGATGAATGCAGGTGTATGACCAGGACTTTCACCTCCTGCCATGATCCCCAGACATCGTAAGCCAAGCTGAGAGAATGACTGACAGAGTTCAGTAAGAGGCTATCTTTCACTGACAGGTGAAGTCCTCTCTCAGAATTTACAGAATTTAATCAATTATTCAAGAGAAAAAGCTCTCTCAATACAGATCTCCATCAGGCACATACTGAGACATTACCAGATGCAAAAACAGAAGTCTTTATCAACTAGTCAATTCACAGGATTGCTGCCAAACATTTTTAAAAGCTGTTGTAAATCTCTTGATGTGTAGAAAAAGCAACAAAATACAACAAATGTCCCTAAAAATCTTTTAGAATCATAAAATCATAGAATCCTTAGAGTTGGAAGGGACCTTTAAAGGTCATCAAGTCCAACCCCCCTGCAATCAACAGAGACATGCACAGCATCATCAGGTTGCCTAGGGTCTGATCGAGCCAGGTGCAGGACCTTGCACTTGGCCTTGCTGAGTGCTGAAGTCCCTCTAGCATGTCAACTGCACCACTCAGCTTGGTGTCACCAGCGAACTTGCTGAGGCTGCACTTGATCCCATTGTCCATGCGATCAAAGATGTTAAATAGCACCGGTCCTAGCACTGATCCCTGAGCAACACCACTCGTCACCAGTATCCACTTGAACACCGAGCCATTGACTGCAACTCTCTGGGTGCGACTATCCAGCCAATTCTTTATCCAGCCAGTGGTCCATCCATCAAATCCAATTTGGTGACCAGGATGTTGCACGGCACAGTGTCAAATGCTTTTCACAAGGCAGGTGGATGTCATCCGTTGCTCTGCCCTTATCCAGTGATGCTGTATCTCCATCCAAGTAGGGGTACAGCCACAGGAGAAGCAAGCCATGAAATCTGGCTCACCAGGCTCTACTTCCCTGCTAAAACCTCTCCCAGTTGCTGTGATGTCACAAGGCCTTTGTGGTCACCCAGCAGCAACTGGTGCTGGTGCCACCACTCAGTTGCTGTGCAGATGCTGGTGCTGCTGGTGACTTGACTGAGTTCAGGTCAGAGTGACGGACAGAGAGCAAGTTGCAGGAAGGTGCAATGTTCAGCCCGAGGCTTTTGCTACTTCTCGTGTTCTGCTTGCCCTTCCTGTTCGTGGGCAGCCTTGCCCATTCTGGACACCCCTCCTGGGCCACAATTATGTGGGATATGGATCCCCAGGACACGGAGAAACCAGACATTGGTACGGCAAGCCAGAACTACTACCCACCTTACCCACTGGACCAGCTTTGGTCTTCATTTGAGCACCTGGAAGTAACACTGGGATCCGTGGAAGTGCTCTACAAGAACAGCACAGAGCTGGGCCTGCTCGGCAGCATTTTCCTTGTGGTGATTTGCCTGTGGAGAAGAGTCAGGAGGTGCCACAGAGAGGTGAGTAATGGAGGTCAGGCAAGCCAGATGGTGTCTGAGTTTCTTGGGAAGACACCCAGCTCAGCTGCAGAGGTCTCTGGCCCCCAAGACTCCTGTCTTCTTCATCACACTCCCTGCCCTGTCATTTCCAGAAGAGGAGCCAGATACTCTCAGCTGCCCCAGCGACACACTGCCAGAACCACTCCTGCAAACTCTGCAAGCTGCTCTGCCAACTGAAGGCAAAGCCTGAATTGATGGAGATGCACCTAAAACATGTGAGACACTGCTATCAGCAGGAGGATGTTCGCAGGAGGCAAGCGATGGCAAAATTGTGTGAAGATGGGGAAGAAAATGGAGCCTTTTCTCTGCATACCAGTACAAGTATAGCTCCTGAGTAGCTCCAGAGCAGCTGTAAACTGAAGGCAATCCAGACAGAGATACCATCACTGTGCATAGGGAGGGCACTGCTACAGGACAGGAAAGGAACAGGAAGGCATCCAGCTCCAGAAAAATCATGGCTGGGAGGAAATAGACCCCTAAGATTGCACAATATTATTTGCATACTTTTAGAATAAATATGTTTGATTTTATTAGAACGAAAGCATACATTTGCTTTCTCTCGTTCTCTTGTATTATTAGAGAGAGTGATTCTAAACTAACGATTTCTTTCCACCTCACTTTCTGGTAAGGAGTTCTCTTCTGTACATTGTGGTGTCTGAAATAGTGAACTGTAGCCCAAAGGAAAGACATATTCAGTAGTATTTCAAAATTATATGAACTCATCTAGTGTATTTTCACCACAAAGAAACCTGCACACTGAAGAGTGCTGCTGACTGCTGGCAGTACCACTCTGCCCTACAGCCCGTGGACATCACTGAGGGAAAGCACAGGTCAGGGGATGCTGAGGCAATATCCCCACGCTGGCACAGATACTCCTTACTGAGCCCCCAGCCTCTGGCCTGGGCCCCAGTGGACAGGCAGATCACAGAATCATAGAGTGGTGTCATGGTTTTACGATTTTTGTTATTGGTATTCCACATCATAACATCATGTAGTGCACTGGGAGTTAAAGAGTTAATGCTCCAGTTCTGTGGATCATTGATAGTTCCGGATAGACCTGTCTCAGACGAGACGAACAACTACATAGCCCAGAGGACTTTCCACTGATCTGTTTTTGTTTTCCGTTCAGAGGAAAAGATAAAACTGTTCCCAGGTCATGAGACGCCTCCTTTTTTCCCTTCCTGCTCATCTCTGCAGCATGTGTGCTCCCTAACCGTCTCACCTTCAGCATTAGAGTAAGGCCTTCAGTTTTTGGACACTCTCTCTCTCATTTTATTTGATGTATTAGCTTCACTTACAATTATGTTGTATCATATTGTGTTATGTTGCATTCTGATATTGTATTTAGTAAATTAGCTTTCCTCCTCAGATTGTTGCCGCTGTTTTGTTTTTAGGCCCATCTCCCTACCCTTTCTCCTTTTCCCCCTTCTCCTTTCCCAGGGTGTGGGTCCGTGGGTCCCCCCACCCTATTAGTCATGGAACCAGGCCAAACCAGCCCGTAAACCGCTGACATTTTTGGTGGAGAATGCAGCCAGATAGATGCCTTGGCCAGGAAAAGACATACTTTTAAAACAAATCTCTCTCTACTCTTGGAGAACTTCGTTAGAAAGCTTATCAGTACTGCAGGTGCTGTACTGAAAACAAGGCCCTGAAGTCCAGGCGGACTGCCAATCTTCTGGGATATTTGTAAACTTTTTGGGTGCTGCCAGCTTGCTTCAGTAAAGAAAAAGAACAATGCTTTCTCTTGCAAAACTGCTCTTCAAGGGATTGCATTCCATCATTTTTTCTCTTTTAATGCTTAGAATGTAGTGGGCCTTAATTAAGTTTGCCACTCTGTTCTGTGGAGCTATATGTATATATGATAAATTAAAAACACCGGTGGAAATACCCACTTGGTATCTGCATACAATTTGGCATACAACTCCAAAGGGAGTTGCTAATTTTGCAGAACTTGTAATTGTTAAACAGTCTCCCAGTCTCTCCCTTGAATCCTTTATGTGCTTTTTCAGTGTTCATCCAATGAGCATTGTTGTCAGTCTCCTTGAATGTACTCTACATCATTTCACTCAGTATCTGTATTTATAATGTTTTGAGGAATCCTTCCCCAAAGCCAGAGAATACTGAGTGGCAGGGAGCATGGAGGGACTTGGGAGAGGCTTTAGAGAAATGAGCATTGTCAGTGTTGTGGAACTCTAACTCCTGAACACCTGCAAGATCCTGAGAACCTAAGCAGATATTTGAGACAGGGATACTGCGGCTCAGGCATATCTGAGGATGCACAAATTATTTGGGGCCTGGCTTATGCTTATCAGGCCTTATTCAACACTATTCCAGAGAGGGAAAGAGTCTCTGAAATTCAGCAAGAGAGTCTCCAAGCCAAAAGGGAGAGTTTCCAGGAGAGAGTCCAAACTGAGAGGGAGAATCTCCATGTCCAGAAAGAGAGTCTCCTAGTTGAGAAACAGTCTCCAAACTGAGAGTGCCTCTGAGCCAAGAGGGAGAATCTTCAGGTCCAGAAAGAAAGTCTTCCAGCTGAGAAACAGAATCTCCAGACTGAGCAAGAGAGTCTTTGAGCTGAGAAGGAAAACCTCCAATCTGAATGAGACACACTCCAAAATGAACAAGACACCTTCCAATCTGAGCAAGACACCCTCCAAACCGAGCAAGACTCCCTCCAATCCAAACTAGACACCCTCCAATCCAAACAGAACACCCTCCAAACCAAGTGAGACACCTTCCAATCCAAGCTAGGCAGTCTCCAAACCAAATGAGACAAACTCCAATCTCAACGAGACATCCTCCAGACTGAACAAGACAGCCTCCAAACCGAACAAGACAGACTCTGAGTCGAGCTGGAGAGAAAGAGCATCGAATCTGAGCAACCTGATCAATCACAGGAGGCACCAGAATCGATGTCAGTTGCCCCTGTAAGAGAATGGAAACTGAAACGAACAACACCCCGTTTAGAACGGAATAGGAAGAAGATACTATAAGAAAGAGGAGAAAGTAGAGGAAGAAGATCCAGGGGAGTAGCCCCTATTTCCAGGGGAGGAGCCCTCAACAAGACCACAGTCACCGACGCCAAGGAGGGCTAAAAGAGAAGAAGGTGAGGAAGACATTGTCACCATTACTACTCGACCTCTGAAAATGAGTGAAATTCGAGGTTTGAGAAGAGTTTTCACAGCACCCAAATTAACCCATTGTCACCTGATTACTTCAATGTTGGGACAAGGGGGCCAACAGTGAGTTGCTAGATAGTAGAGAAGCTCACCAACTGGCAAGCACTGCTAAGGACTCAGCCATTGACAGAGGTACTAGTGGACGTCAGGATGAGACCTTCAGCCTCTGGAAGTGGATGCTGTTAGGCATAAAGGAAAAATACCCCTTCAAAGATGATCTGATGCCTGAGATAAAGAGATTGACTACTGTGGGAAAAGGCATCCATTATTTGAGAGAATGCACCATGATGAAAACGTTACATGTTTATTCCTGGTGATCCAAACCAAGAGCATGATCCTGAGAGAAGCAGGTGTACACCAAATACGTGGCGTAAATTCACAAGAACTGCACCAGAAAAGTACGCCAGTACATTAGCGGGCCAGTATGGCAGAGGGCAAAGCAGACTCCTTTTAAATGAACTGATTACTAGACTTCATGACTTTGAGCTACATTTAGCCCCTCTACGAGCTTATGTTTCAGCCACTGCAAAGGTAACTGAAAGACTGGATAGAATGGAGAATAATCAAGAAGATACGATGGAGGAACTGTCTACTATGCTTCATCATGACGAAACCAATGAACCTTAAGAGACACCTGATAAAGATCAGCATTATCAAAACAGCCTACTGGAGGGGCTGACCAAATTGTTTTCCTTCCGATCTGCATCATCCAGTATCTCAGCTATTAAAAGATGTCCTCCCACTCAAGCAAGTGACAACAGTAAGACTATGTTGCATATTGCCTTCTGGAATTACCGACATGAGCATGGAGAAGATATGAAGAAGTGGCATAAAAAAACCACTCCTGCACTACAAGCAGGATAAGGGTAAAAGAATTACAAGACAAATCAACCACCAAGGCGAACTCCTCCAAAAACGTGATTACTCCAGCTGCTGCAGGACATGGCAAAAGCCATAAGGACCCTGATCATGACTCAAGGGAGAAGAACAATAGAGGTAACAAGTAGAGGGGCCCTGCTCCCAGCCGGGTGGGGAAAGGGATAATAGAGTGTATTGAACAGTGTGGATTCAATGACCTGGCACATCAGAACCACAGAAATATGAGGCAGCGGTGGACACTGGCACAAAGTGCACACTAATGCCCTCAAGTCACAAAAGGACAGAATCAATTTTTATTTCTGGGGCAACTGGGGGTTCCCAAAAGCTGACTGTTGGAAGCTGAAATAAGCCTCACTGGTAAAGATTGGCAAAAACATCCTATTGTGACTGGCCCAGGGGCTCCTTGTATACTTGGTACTGATTACCTCAGAAGGGGGTATTTTAAGGATCCCAAGGGGTATCAATGGGCCTTTGGAATAGCTGCTGCAGTCACAGAAGATGTTAAGCAGCTGCCTGTTTTGCCTGGCCTGTCAGAAGATGTCTGTTGTGGGGTTGCTACACATAAAAGAGCAACAGGTACTGATTACTACAAAAACGGTGCACAGACAGCAGTACTGCACCAACAGGGATTCCTTGCTCCCCATTCATAAGTTGATTCATCAACTAGAGAGCCAGACAGTGATAAGCAAAACTCACTCACCTTTTAACAGCCCCATATGGTCGGTGCATAAAGCCATTGGAGAATGGAGGCTGACAGCAGACTACCATGGCCTGAATGAAGTCACACCCCCACTGAGCGCTGCTGTACTGGACATGGTAGAACTCCAGTATGAACTGTAGTCAAAAGTAGCCAAGTGGTATGCCATCACTGACATTGCTAATGCTTTCTTTTCCATTCCTTTGGCCACAGAATGTAGGCCACAGTTTGCTTTCACCTGGAGGGGCATTCAGTATACCTGGAACTGTTTGCCCCAGGTGTGGAAACACAGTCCAACAATTTGCCATGGGTTGATCCAAACTGCACTGGAACAGGGCAGAGCTCCTGAGTACCTGCAGTTGATGATATTGTTGTGTGGGGCAATACAGCAGAGGAAGTTTTCAAGAAAGGAGAGAGAATAATCCAGATCCTTCTGCGAGCTGGTTTCACTATTAAGTGAAACAAAGTGAAAGGGCCTGCACAGGAAATTCAGTTCCTAGGAGTAAAGTGGCAAGATGGACGTCGTCACATCCCAATGGATGTGGCCAGCAAAATCATTACCATGTCTCCACCCACTAGTAAGAAAGAGACACGATCTTTTCTGGGTGTAGTGGGCTTTTGGAAAATGCATGTTCCATACTATAGACTCATTGTGAGCCCCCTTTATCAGGTGACGCAGAAGTAGTATGATTTTACATGAGGCCCTGAGTAGCAGTAGGCTTTTGAGCAAATTAAACAGGAGATAGCTTGTGCCGTGGCCCTGGGGCCAGTATGGACAGGACAGGATGTAAAGAACATCCTCTACGCTGCTGCTGGAAAGAAAGGTCCCACCTGGAGTCTGTGGCAAAGAGCCTCAGGAAAGACCCGAGGCCAACCCCTGGGATTCTGGAGTCGAGCATACAAGGGGTCCGAAGAGTGCTACACTCCAAATGAGAAGGAGATCTTAGCTGCGTATGAGGGGGTTCAAGATGCTTCTGAAGTAATAGGTACTGAAGCGCAGCTCCTTCAAGCACCTCGACTGCCCCATCCAGCTTGGCCCTGAATGCCTCCAGAGCGGGAGCATCCACAACCTCTCTGGGCAACCTGTTACAGTGCCTCACCACCCTTGCGGCAAAGAATTTCTTATCATAGAATCATCACAGAATCCTCAGAGTTGGAAGGGACTTTTAAAGGTCACCTATTCCAACTCCCCTGCAATGAACAGGGACGTCCACACCAAGGAAAGGCTGCTCAGAGCCTGGTCCAGCCTGGCCTTGAAAGTCTCCAGGAAAAGGGCATCTACCACATCCTGAGGCAACCTGTTCCAGTACGTCACCACCCTCACTGTAAAAGACGTTTTCCTTATATCCAACCTAAATCTATCCTCTTTAAGCTTGAAGACATTTCCCCTTGTTCTGTCACCAGAGACTCTGCTAAGGAGTCTGTCCCTTTCTTTCCTGTAGCTCCCCTTTATACTTTGAAAGGCCACCATCAGGTCATCTCAGTGCCTTCTCCTCTCCAGGCTGAGCTGCCCCGACTCTTTCAACCTGTCCTCATAGGAGATGTGTTCCATCCCATGGATCATTTTTGTGGCCCTCCTCTGGATGCACTCCAACAGGTCCATGTCTCTTCTACACTGAGGATTCCACATGTGGATGCAGTACTCCAGGTGAGGCCTGACCAGCACAGAATAGAGGGGCAGGACCACCTCCCTCAACCTGCTGGCCACACTTCTTTTGATGCAGCCCAGGATACGGTTGGCTTTCTGGGCTGTGAGGGCACATTGCTGGCTCATGTCCAGCTTATCATCCACCAGTACCCCCAGGTCTTTTTTGGCAGGGCTGCACTCAATCCTTTCATCCCCCATCTTGTATTGGTAGTGAGGGTTGCCTCGACCCAGGTGCAAGATCTTGCATTTCTATTTGTTGAACCACATGGAGTTCACCTAGACCCACTGCTCAAGCCTGTCTAGGTCCCTCTGGATGGCATCTTGTCCCTCTGCTGTGTTGACCACACTCCTCAGCTTGGTGTCATCAGCAAACTTGCTGAGAGTGCACTTGTCTCCACTGTCAACGTCATTGATGAAGAGATTAAAGAGTATCCGTTCAAGCACTGACCCCTGTGGGACACCACTCATCACTGATCTCCATCCAGACACTGAGCAATTGACCACCACTCTCTGGACTCAATCCAGCAGCCAGTTCTTTGTCCATTGAACAGTCCACCCATCAAATCCGTATCTTTCCAATTTGGAGAGAAGGATGTTGTGGGGTACCGTTCCAAAGGCCTTACTGAAGTCCAGATAGATGACATCAGTGGCCCTTCCCTTGTCCGTTGATGCAGTGACACCACCATAAATGGCCACCAGGTTTGTCAAGCAGGATTTGCCCTTGGTGAAGCCATCCCTTCTTCCATGTGCCTTAGCATAGCTTCCAGGAGGATCTGCTCCATGATCTTTCCCGGCACAGAGGAGAGACTGACAGGTTGGTAGTTCCCATGGTCATCCTTTCTACCCTTCTTAAAAATCAGTGTGATGTTGCCTTTTTTCCTGTCACCAGGGTCTTCGCTTGATTGCCACAACTTTTCAAATATCATTCGGAGTCGCTTGGCGACTACATCAGCTATTTCCCTCAGGACTCTGAGATGCATCTCAGTGGGATCCACAGACTTGCGGATGTTCAGGTTCCTCAGGTGCTCACGAACTTGATCTTCACTTACAGTGGGAGAGACGTTGCTTCCTCAATCCCTTCCTACCAAACCAAACCAAACATTTGAAGGCTGCGTGATGAGCAGTTATCAGAGAAGACCGAGGCAGAAAAGTTATTAAGTACCTCAGCCTTCTCGTTTGTTGTTACCAACTTGCCCTGTGTCACTCACTAGGGGAAGTATGCCCGGCTGGACTCTCCTTTTCTGCTTGAGGTACCTGCAGAAGTTTTTGTTGCTCTTTCTGACACCTCTTGCCAAGTTTAGTTCAAGCTGGGCCTTGGCTTTCCTGACTCCATCCCTACACAGCCTAGCAGCTTCTTCATACTCTTCCCATGGTACCTGCCCATTTCCACTGCCTGTGCCATTTTCTTCTTGCTCTTCAGTTTGACCAGCAGGCCCTGGTTCAGCCATGCTGGTCTCTTGCCTTCCTTTCCTAATTTGCTACACCTGGGTACGTAGCAAATCAGCTCTTGCACCCTGAGAAAAGCTTCCTTAAAGACCTGCCAGCTCTGCTCTGCTCCCTTATCCGTGAGGACAGTTTTCCAGAGTGTTTTATGGACTAATTCCCCGAAGAGCTGGAAGTCAGCTTTCCTAAAACTTAGAGTCCTAACTTTACTCTTTGCCTGTCTCATATCCCTCCGGAACATGATCTCAACCATAGCATGGTCTCTACAGCTCCAATCCTGATGTCACTAATCATTTTGCACTGGTGAGCAACAGGTCAAATAGTGTATCCCCCTTGGTGGGGCCATCTGTTACATGGCTCAGGAAGTTATCCTCAGTGCACTCCAGAAGCCTCTTGGATTGCCTACAGCTCACCATGCTACTTTTCCAGCAGATGTCTGGTGGTTGAAGTCCCCCAGCAGGACAAGTGCTTGCAATCGAGATGCCTGCTGTAGCTGGAGGTAGAAGGCCTTATTGACAGGCTCCATTTGATTGAGTGGCCTGTAGTAGACACCAATCACAAGGCTCTCTTTGCTGGAATTTGAGGGGAATTAATCAAAGTTTATGTGAATGGGAACAGCTAAATTTTAAGGTGAACTACTTTTTTATTATTATTATTTTCATGTTTTTAAACACTCCTGTAACACGATGAAAAGTGCAACAACGACAACAGAGCAGCAAGATTCCAGGCTGCACCAAGCGAAGATTTGCTCAAATGCAACAGCAGTAGGCAGAGAAATAAGGGAAAGAAACTGCTTGCCTTCAGAATGCAGTTCAGATACGCAGGGATCTCCAGAGAGATACCCTTACCTCCTCTGCCAATCCTTAAATGAGGTCTGGGAAGGGATGGAGGCAGGTTCCACCCCTTCTGGTCACTCAGGTGCATTGCATGCACCTGAGCTCCCCTGCAGTCCTACCAGGTGCTCAATCACTGCTTTAAGCCGTGACTTAGCATTTCCATTACAACTCCTAATGCAAAATACGTCAGATAAATAATTTTTAAAACTGCATGAATGAAAAGCTATGTGTTGAGAAGGAGATCCATCAGGAAAGGGTTTGAGAAAAAACAGAGGAAAAGATACCAGGCTTAAACAAAGATGTGTCACAACCAATAGGAGATCCCTTTTCTACCTTTTCCACAATGACCCTTAGTGGTAGAAGACCACTATTTTTTAACAGAGTCTTCTGGGTATACTATACTACTATATCTAGAAGACCAGTGTCACAGTATTATCTATGGATCTGTGTCTGTGACAGGGGGACAGCAGGCCCACAGGCCCGGAAAAGAGAGAAAGGAGGAAAAAAAGTGTAGGTGGTTAAGGGGCCGGCCTGGACTGGTCCCGTGACTAATGCAGCAGGGGACCCGCGCACCCATGCCCTGGGAAAGACAAAGGGAAATGGGGAAAGGTAGGGAAATCGTAAATGGATCTAAAACAAAACAGCGGCACCAATCTGAGGAGGAACGTTAATTTACTAAATATTATATTGAAATTGAAGCCAGCAAATCAAAAGAGAGAGAGTTCAAAGCTGAGATTCTTACTCCATAAGCTGCAGGGGGACCACGTGCTTCTCTGCCGCATAGGAATAGAAAACTCCCAGTCTGCCAGGCGGCTTCACCAGCCCTCTCCAGACACAAAGACCCCTGGGGAATGCAGCTCCTCCCTTCCCCCTCTGAAAACCAAGCATACAAAAAAGGCAGTCCACAGAAACCAGGACATTAACTCTTTAACTGCCAGTGCTTTACATGATGTTATGATGTGGAATACCGACAACAAAAAAATCACAAAACCATGACAAGCAGTTATTCTTTAATAGCTTGGACAGTTACTATAAAGGAACAACATTGATTGCTTCACAGGAAAGGATGGCAAACTAAAAGCGTAGCCTATTTTAGAATTCAGAAAACTGTAAGATCTTATTTTACTGTCCAGTCATGACATATATTTTCCAAATGATTCTTTGTGACAAAGAGTTGCCTTCCTGCATACTCTTAGGGTTATTCTGAAAACCAAAAAGCTGAATTCGACAAAACTGTTTCTACTGCCAGAAAACGTGCATCCAAGAAGAGAAGCCAAGGAGTTATTTCATAGAATCATGGAATCACAGAATCATAGAATGGCCTGGACCTCAAAGATCATCTAGTTTCAATCCCCCTGCTGTGTGCAGAGTTGCCAGCCACTAGATCAGGCTGCCCAGAGCCACATCCAGTCTGGCCTTGAATGCCTCCAGGGATGCGGCATCCGCAACTTCCTTGGGCAACCTGTTCCAGTGCATCACCACCCTCTGAGTGAAAAACTTCCTCCTAATATCTAACCTAAATCTCCCCTGTCTCAGTTTAAAACTATTCCCCCTTGTCCTATCACTATCCATCCATGTAAACAGTTGTTCTCCCTCCTGTTTATATGCTCCCTTCAAGTACTGGAAGGCCACAATGAGGTCTCCCCGGAGCCTTCTCTTCTCCAAGCTAAACAAGCCCAGTTCCCTCAACCTTTCCTCATAGGAGAGGTGCTCCTGCCCTCTGATCATCTTGGTGGCCCTCCTCTGGACCTGTTCCAAGAGCTCCGCATCTTTCTTGTGCTGGGGGCCCCAGGCCTGGATGCAGTACTCCAGATGGGACCTCACAAGAGCTGAGTAGAGGGGGACCACCACCTCCCTCTCCCTGCTGGCCATTCCTCTTTTAATGCAGCCCAGAACATAGTTGGCCTTCTGGGCTACCAGCGCACACTGCTGGCTCATGTCCAGCTTCTCATCCACCAGGACCCCCAAATCCTTCTCCGCAGGGCTGCTCTCAAGGAGTTCTTCCCCCAGTTTGTATAAATACCTGGGATTGCCCTGGCCCAAGTGCAGCACCTTGCATTTGGCCCTTGTTGAACTTGGTTTTCCATTGGTTTAGTCCCACAGAAGACAAGACTTCCTTCCTCCAGCAGAGCACCACAAGCCCTGAAGCACCAAAGTGGCACAAATAGGGGCAGAATCAAAACGCTTATTGAATAAACAGCCAGACTAGTATGTCTTTAAACACTTCAAGTTAATTTCTTTACAAAGGATATATAAACCAAGATGTAGAAGATCATATGCTAGATGGCTATAGGTGTGACAAGTGGAGAGCCACCTATTTAAGACTTTTTCAGTTGTTTGATAGGAAATATAAATTTCAAGCTCCAAAGTCAGCATTTCCATTAATAGTATCATTAATACTGTAGGAAATCCGCCTTCCTTAGCTGAGGGGCATCGGAGTGTCGTTGCCTGCACGCAGCTCTGCTCCGTACTCGGCCCGCCCGACCGCTGCGGTTTGCACAAGATCTCCATTCCCGCAGCAGCGGCTACTCTCGGCTGCCCCCCTCCGCGGCCGCCCCGTCCCCACCGGGACGCAGTGCTGCAGCGAAGGCTCCTCTGCTCCCCCTCCTGGGACTCCGAAGTTCCGCTGCTCCGTTCCTCGCGAAGTTACGGCCCCGTGTGCTCCAAGGCGAGCAGCAGGCGCTGCAAGATGGATTTTGCAGATGGAGGCGGGAGCTGGGGGCAGGCAGAGCACATCGCCTAGCTGCCCGGAGGGCAGCCCCTCTGCGACAGACACAGCCGCTCCACCTCTTCCGCGCTGGGGAAAATCGAAAGGCCCCCTGGTCCCACGCCAAAGGATCCCGCAGTCTCGCCCCCGTATGCCTGGAAGAAGCCTGTCCCTCCCATCCCAGTTGGGAACAGCCCGGGCCGCTCTCACCAGCCATCAGGCTGCACTTGCACAGCGCACGGAATGCCTCCACCTCACCCACCTAGTTCTGTCTACCAAAGCAAAGCGTGAGCGAGCCCTGGTAGCTGACAACGCACACTTACTGCACCCTGCCTAAACGGCATCTGACATTATTAATCACGCAATTAAACAAGGATTAAAAGAAAGAGCAAAAAAAAAAAAATAGTTGGATGGCTGCTCTGAAGGCAGTTTTCATGGATTTGGGAGCAAGTATATTGTTTGCACCAGAAGGGGCAAAGCCGTGTTGAGGAAGGAAGGCTAGCAGAGTGTAAAAGCGACCATAGTGGAGCGGGCGCATGTACTTTCCGCTTAGCACATCCATCACAGCGGCCCCGGCCGCACCACGCTGTCTCCCACCATCCATGCGCTCTCAGACAGACATCGGCCCGCAGCGCTCGGATCCCCGAGTTTCTGGAAAATACATTCAGCCCTAATTTTTGTGACAGATGGAGTTGATAGACTCACGATGAAAAAAAGCGCCAGTTTTGACAGGCAGCAGATTCCGCTGCCCCTGGCGGTCGGAGACGATTGTGCTCTGGAATTAAGGTAGCACTAACTAGAAAGGCAGAGGATAAATTCGGCACTGTTTGTTTTGCTCCTCTCGTTGCACCTGGAAGTGTGCACTGCCGTATCTACTTCCTTAAAAGCAAATAAAAAGCACGGAGAGTACAACAGGTGCGCAAGGTGGTTTTCTTTCAACGCAAACTTATTTCATCCCCTTAGCTAGGAAGTTTCAAAACAGCTCTTATCGGTGGGCAGACCTTCGCGAAGTACCACAGAAGTACACTGATCCTCGCAGCACTTCCGCTGGTCAGCACCGTACGTCCGTGCACAACCACCGCAGGCAGTAAGCTGAGCTGGGTGAGTGTACCGTCGGTGGAGTGCATTAAACCGCACTACTGAGGTCGCAGCAAGCCGCAGTACTTACATGGTTGCAGCACCCCGCTACCAGCACTTCAGCACGGAAAACGGACAAAGCCACTCTCCGGGCCCGGAGCCCCCGCCTCGCCCCCACACGATCCGCAGGCAGCGGGCCCGCGCTCCGTTCGGGGATGTGCCGTCGCCCCGTGGCTGCGCGGGGCCGCGCCGCCTTAACGGGAGGAGGGGCTCCTCGGGGGGGCTGTCATTCTCCTTAAGCCTTTCCTTTCAAGCTTTGAATGTGAGCTGCCCTCCAGCCCCCCTCTCCGCTTCCCTCACTTCAGCAGATCGTAAAGAGAGGAGGGAAGAGGGGGAAAAAAAAAAAAAAAAAAAAAGTTTCAACAACAGGCTGGGCCAATGGCAAGTCGCAGAGCTGGAAAAGGGGGCCGAGCGAAGGGAGAAAAAAGTGGAGAAAAGGAGAAAGAGAGCGAGAGAGCGCAGGCTGGGGGATGTGTAAAAGAAGAAGCGTTGCTAATTTTTTTTGTTTGTTTGCTTTTCCATGCATGCATAATGAGGCCTAATCAGAGCACGTTGCCGCTGCTCGGAAGGCACTTTTGTATTTAAAGCCTTGCAAAGAAAAAAAGATCCACAGACGGATCCGCAGAGCAGTTTGCAGGGCTTGTTGACAACAGAAGCAGCATCAGTCGCCCAGAGAGAAAGAGACCCCGAAGCCTGCCTTCCTCGCGCTGCCTTCGCGCTGCCGGGGAGAGATTCCTCCTCCCTGCTGACCGAATTGCGACCCGAGCCGAAGGGAGCGAGCAGAGCCGGCACCGCCTGCGGGATCGGAGCGGCTGGCATGTGCAGAGATGCTGCGAGCGGAGAGTTAAGAGCTCTCGAGAAGGCAGCGGCCGCAGCGGAGCATTTATTTTGTGCAAAAAAAAAAAGCGAAAGAGACACGGAACTTCATGAGGATCGGGGCAGCACTATGAGTACTCCCGACGCCGCCTTCAAGTACCCGAGCGCACGCCGGAGCCGCGCTCCTCCGCGCCTCGCTCTGCGCTGAGCTTCACGCCGCCGCCGAGCCGCCGAGCCGAACCAGACCGAGCCGGGCCGGGAGCAGCCGGGGGTGCTCGGGTCGGCCCCGGGCGAGCGCTTCGCACCGCGGCTCCGCCGCTTCCAGCAACGGGGCCGCAGGGGCCGCAGCCCGCGCGGATGGATTGATGCGAGGAGACCTCATGCGCACGGCCGGCGGGAGTTCTGCAAACTTTTTCAGCGGCGGCAGCTCTTTCTCTTCTTCCTCTTCCTCTTCCTCGCCCGGCGGCACCTCTCCTCCGCGACCCCGCGGCAGCAGCAGCCTCCGCCGCCCGCGATGCCGGCCCGCCCGCCCGCCTGGCTGTGGCTGGCGGCGGCGCTGGGCGCCGTGTGGCCGCCCCGGAGCTCTCCGGTGCAGGGCCGGCGGCTGATCTGCTGGCAGGCGGTGCTGCAGTGTCAGGGGGAGCCCGACTGCAGCTACGCTTACAACCAGTACGCCGAGGCGTGCGCCCCGGTGCTCCTGCAGCAGCAGCCGGCGGCGGGCGGCGGGGACGGGCCAGCGGCCGCCGCGGCCTCGGCCGCCTCCCGGCGGCGGTGCCCCAGCCACTGCATCGCGGCCCTCATCCAGCTCAACCACACCCGGCGCGGCCCGGCGCTGGAGGACTGCGACTGCGCGCAGGACGAGAACTGCCGCGCCACCAAGCGCGCCATCGAGCCCTGCCTGCCGCGCACCAGCAGCCCCGCGGCCGGCGGCGCGGGGGGTGGCGGGCCGGGCGGCGGCGCGGGGGGCAGCCCCGGCGTGATGGGCTGCACGGAGGCGCGGCGGCGCTGCGACTGGGACAGCCGGTGCAGCCAGGCGCTCAACCGCTACATGGCCTACTGCGGAAAGCTGTTCAACGGGCTGCGCTGCACGCCCGAGTGCCGCGCCGTCATCGAGGACATGCTGGCCGTGCCCAAGGCCGTTCTGCTCAACGACTGTGTCTGCGACGGGCTGGAACGGCCCATCTGCGAGTCGGTCAAGGAGAACATGGCCCGCCTCTGCTTCGGCGCCGACGTGGGCAGCAACGGCGCGGGCAGCAGCGGCGGCTCGGACGGCGGCCTGGAGGAGTACTACGACGAGGACTACGAGGAGGAGCCGAGCCAGAAGGGGAGGGACGAGGCGGAAGACAATGCGGGCCCGGAGCCCGGCTTCCCCATGCAGGCGGATGGTGCCGGCCGGGCTGCCGGTGCGGCCTGGGCGCTGCTGGCCTCCATCTTGCTGCCGCTGCTCCCGCCGCTCTAGCCCCACGCCCGGCCCCGGTCCCGGCCCCGGCCCCGGCCCGGCGGTGTTCCCCTGCTTCGAGACGAGCGGACAGTTCCTCCCGACTGTTATCCGGGCGCCTCCCCGCGCCTCCCCTGTGTGTCTGTCCCCGTGTGCACTATGCAATGCGTCCCGGCCGCCTGGCGCTGCGGCCCGCGGTGAAGTGAGGGGAAGGACTGCGAGCCGGCTCCCCGCCGCCTCGGTGGGAGGGAGAGGAAGCGAGGGCGCGGCCGTGTGTCTGTAGCGATTTGACGTGAAGGTTAGAAAGAGGTGAGCTGCCCAAATTGCTGCCAAAGCTATTGCCCAGCAACCTGACTGTGTCTCGGTACCGCTGTGCCTGTTGCCTCGCTGTGTCTGCCGCTCACTGAGCTTAAGAAAACACCGGCTGGGTGAGGTTAGGTGGTTCGCAGCATTGCCTCTTGCACACACGTCTGCCCCTAACAGCCAGCCAGTAGCCGCCTCTCCTAACCTAGCAGCACACAAAAATGGTTATTTTCAAAGAGAGTTGTTGGCTATCACAAACAATGCAACTTGTCTTCCAAAAGAGCTCTGCACTGCCATCTTCAAAAGACACTTTTAAACTCAGAACATCTATGTTCACATATCCTGAGAAGCTATATTGCCTCTTGTCGTATCAGGGTGCTGACCTCTGGTAAATCTTTTATAGAGATGTATTTAAAACTGGGATTTGTTACCAGTCGCTCTTCTTTGTATATACAATTTTATAAATTGTATGCTCATGGGGATAATTTATTTAAGAAAAAAATAATAAAAGTTTTAAATCCACGTCCTATTTGCCAGGTAATCACATGCGCTATTCTTTTCTGGAAAGGTACAGGTTTCGTTTTACATTTAAAGGGGTATCACCAGCAACAATTCACTGACATATTCTCTAGAACACCAAATGTACAGTGTGTTTTATAGATTTGGAGTTAACTTTCTTATTTGGAGAGACATTATGAACATTGTAGAATTGTATGAACGCATTTCCGAGCTGCCTTAAACCTAGTATTTTTTATAGAAGGCGTAACAAAGGCCTGTGTTTCAAATATGTATGGCTTTTTGTATTTTCTAAACGTTTAAATTAGTAAAGAAAGAGCTTTAAATAATGGATGTGTTGAAATTGTTTTCCAGGGACGCTTGAACTCTCAGCACCCGAGGTTGGAGGGGGGGGGGAGCGTGAGGCAACCGCAGAACAACAAACCAAAAACAACCAACAAGCAAAAATCTCTGCCTGCCTGTAATACTTTACATAGATGTAAATTACTGCTATTCTTACGTTAATGGATAATTACATGCAAGAAGTAAATACAGCTTTGAAAACACTACTTTAAAAGAGTGGTTGATTTTTATAATGCGTTGGCATAGCAACGTGCCGGTGCCAGAAGATAGTGAAGCGATTCAGGGACACTGCCCCTGTCTGTGTGTAGAATTGCTTGTGCACTGTGCTTTCTTCTTGAAGTGGAGGCATGTTGCTCCACTGACACCCTTAGAAATACTCCCTGCCACACGAGCAAGGAAACAATGAGAAATGTAGAATGTAGAGCCTTCATGCAGGCTGTGGTGTGTGCATCCAGGAGGTCACTGCAAAATGCGCAGGAGTTATCATTCAGCCTGTCCTGTCCCACAGCGAGTAACAGAAAAGTAAAACTGAGGGAATCGGCAATTACTGGATCTTGTAATACCATTCTGAGGAGTTGCTTTGCATCGTGCTGAAGTCTGGTTTGCTGCCAGAGCTACTGATCTACACTCAAACGCCCTTAGATAAATAATTACACTCTTAAGCTGTGTTGAGTGCTGATACACTTGACCTTGTAAATAGAAGTGTTTGCAGTAGGAATAAACTCCGGCATTGGAAAATCTTTTAAACATTAACACAAAAGACAAAGCTCAGTCCTCTAGGGATTTGAGTTTGGACTGCATCAAGCCAGGCACGCACGCACACACACACACACACACACACACACACAAGAAGTAAAAAAAAAGTTTATTTATCTTTTGTTCATGGTGTTTATTTAAAGCTTTTCATTTTAAATGCAGTGATTGGAGGGCAAGTCAGAAGTTTAAAAGCTACCTCAAATAAACTTTGACTGAGGGGGCAAGAGATTAGCAAGATAGTGTCTTTTTCATCTTGAGAGAGGGCAAATCCACATCTGTCTGTTGTATAAATCAACAAAATTAGAAATCCTCGCTTCTGGATTAGTTATTTCAGTGACGGATTATTTTATTATTTCTTTGGGATGTGAATTTGATTATGTTGCCCAGAGATAAGCATACAAAGACAGACGTGCATGCACAAACTAACCTCCAAATAGTTGTGATTCCAAACAAGCATATGAGTATGGTGTGTGGCTATGATCTGAAGTTTGTTTTCAAAGTCGTCTGAATGGCTGAGTAAACTTATTGTTACAACAAAGTTGGAAATGTTTCCTCAAGAAGAGAACTGAGCATCTGGGTGAGACTTGTGAATAGCATCAGCTTTCTTTACGAAACACTGAGTCTGCAATTCTGCAGAGATGATCGTAAGTCAGGAGATGCTCAGAAAGATATTTTCACTTTGCCAACATTTTGTGCCAACAAGGACTACTTAACTTGTTGATGAAAAATTAAGTCCCACCTAAAAAGCCTCTATTTTTCTTCAGCAAGGAATAAAGACGTTAACACTAGAAAAGATCTGGTAATTAACATCTACCATAATCTCATAACTTGATTTTACGGGCTCCTGTCAAAATCATCTGCCTGGAATAAATCAATACAGCACCTCTAGGGAGGGAAGACTTATCTATACACTTTCTTCCCCACAGAAAGTGAGTTGCTTTAATTTAAATAATTGCACAATAAATAAAGCTGAATTTATTCTGTCCCACAAGCTCCTCCCCATAAGGAGATAAGTCTGTGGGTTTTGTCGTGTTGTCAGAGTAAGCACAATTTCCAGGAAAAATGGCTGAGTGTTGGTATGTGTCCCAGCCTGCAAAGCCTGTGCAGATGTTGATGTCCATCAACTTCATATTTCTTCTGCTTGATTTTGAGACAAATGGAAATTCTTGAAACGTCAAGGGATGTTGTAAGGACAGTTTTAATTGAAGAAAAGACCTCTCATTCTCTGAGAGGGAGATTTTCCACAGGAAAGGAAGTTCTTGTTTGTATGGATGTTTGAAAGTGCTCCTTGCCAAGGTCCTGTCCAGCCAGTCTCTTCTGAGCGGAGAAGGAACTCTCTACCATTCTATGTAAAGTAATCCAGTAGGTTCTGCTCCCTTTTTATTCCCAGTTACCAGATTTGAATTCTTGGTGACAGTTTATTTGTCTTTGGAGGCACTTCAGTGACAAATGTTTAAGGGAGTGTGGGACAATGGTGGAGAACAAGGAGGCAGTTCATTGAACTGACAGTGACCATACAGTAAATAGAGGGAGATTCAAGCTTCACTGATCATCCAAGCACACAGCAAAGCTTTTGTATGCCATCACAATGGACAAAACATAAGGTCTCTGTTTATTTTTAATGATATACATCAATATATACAGACAGACATACATAACTTTCAAAATTATTATGAAACAAAGCATTACAATGAGGGAAAGGAAAGACCTGATTTGGCCATTCTTTTACTGTCTAATTGGAAAGTCTGATGCATTTTAGTTGCAGTCTCCTCTCCATTCCTTATAAGAGCTGCCAGTGTACCAGATCTCTCACTGCCAGCATGCGCGTATAATAAATATCCATGGTAAGGGTGCAAAGGTGACTGCAGACAACTTTGCAGTTCCATTTTGGTGTGTTAGAAAGCTATTAAGAATTTAATGAATGCTTGCTTTTTGGTTTGTTTTTTGTTATTGTTGTTTCAAGTTCATTGGAAGAGGATGAGAGCAACTCCAGAATAGACATGGTGCAAGTAGAGACAGTAGTGGGACACAAAATCATCACCAGCTGAGTCATGGAGAACACTGCTTGAGGGGCTGAGTTGCATTGTATTTTCAGTGTCACTAAAACAAATTCAGACTTTCAATTGATTTTGTTCCTGTCCTCAGTAATAACACAACACACTGCCACACTGCCTGTGATAACTCCCTACAAGTCTTCAGGAAAAGTAGGCAGTCTTGCAGAACAAAACATTTTCAACAGGGAAGAGCAGTGTTTCTGTGTGAGATCTCAAGTTTGTGATACAGATTGGTGAGCAGTAAAGTCGAAAGTTACTGTATTTTACTTGAGGCATTGGCTGTGGTAGACAGTTGAAAAGGCTCACATTGACTGTCTGAATGACACAAGTAATGCGCTATTAGCATAAATACTTTCTAAGACATCCATTTAATCAATTTCTTAAATAACAGAATGATCTACTACAAAATAGTGGACTGTATACACTATATTTTGGCACAAAGATGGTCATTCTCCCACTAGTAACCAGGGGCTCTAAATAAATGATTTCAACAATGTTTTATTAAAGGAGGACAAGAGCCCTCGAGCTGCATTAATCGGGGAGAAGTCGAGTGGCACTTTTGTTATGGAAATGTTAAACACATAATAGTTCAGGCAAACAATGTGGAGCCACTTCATTCTCTCAGCCATGCTGACACCTCTTAAAGAGGAACTGCAGGGAAGGATGTGGGAAAGATTTGCTTTCTGAGGAAGCTTTCAGCTAATATTTTGGATATTTACCTCCAAAACTCAGGCAGTGCAAATGTAACTGAAGGGCATAAAAGTAAAACAATAAAGGGGGATGACTTATGCAGCAACTACGAGTAATCAGAATTTGGTACCCAAATTGAAGACAGGCATTGACAGAAAAAAACTTTTTTTCAAAAGTTCTTTCCATGAATTTATTATAAGCCAAGTGGATGTTAATGTAAAGGGCGGATGTTCTTGAAGAGAGATTCTTGCAAGTACAAAGTAGCATAGTTCCAATACTATACCTTGGACAGGAAAGGGAAAGACGAACAACGTGGAGTTATCTCAGGAGAAGAGATGAACTGAATTTTAGCAGGATGGGGCAGAAGGTGAATTGTGGGATGTAGGCAATCCAGAAATGCATTAATAAAATGGTACACAGTGAAAACATTGCTGTGTAAAGGAAGGTTCATTTTCAAAAGTGGTTGTTTCAGACACATGGGAGGAAGAAAGGGCATAACCATTGTGTAGAGGTTTGTAGAAGAAGGAAAAAGTGTACTTAGTAGCAAAGAAAAAGAAACTACTAAAAATTATCAAGAACTTAGCTGAGACAGACTGAAAATATCAGAAGGAAAAATAAAAGGAAAAAATAATTTAAAAATTAAGCTAATCAGCTTTAATAACGTTAGCAGGGCCATCAAGGAAGAAGAATGTGGTGGCAAGATAAGTATTCAACTTTGGAGAGAATATTTTTCCTTTCTTCAAAAGTCAGAGAGGGAATTTACCATCCTGTTCTTGGTGTTCATGATGCTGCACCTGGAACATCATGACATGTTTTCAGACAGCCCTTCCCTCAAGTTCGAGGACACTGAGAAACTGAAAAGGAGTGAGACTAGCAGGATGGCTAGGATTTGTGATCAGTGAGGAAAAGATGAGGGAGTTTTTGTCTGGACAAGAAGAGGCTGCTGCTAATCTATAGCCACTGAAACTGGAGCTACACGGGCTACAAGACCAGAGTTCAATTTGGCAGTGTTAGATGGTATGACAAGGTGCAGGCATGAATTGTGGCTGTGTGGTTTGGAGTGAGCATCAGCAAGGACTATGCCAGCTGAGGTGGTACACCATTTTGATAGGATTCCCAAAGAAACTCATTTTTCAAGGCTTGACTAGATAGCTTCAGCTGATTTTCACTTAGTGTTGACTGTAATACAGCTTACAGCAGAAGGTGGGACCAGAGGGACTCCAGAGATCCCATCAAAATAACTTCCTGTAATTCTGATTTTAATGTTTGCATGACAATGTGAAACTAATACAGTTTTTTACTCGATCGAGCACAGGAATACATATGGCACACTTCAGTGGAGATGGTGATGCAGGAAGGTTGCGGAAAAGAGGTAGTAGTTACGCATGTCCACTAGGCCAGAGTGGGTAGAAAACAGTTGGCAAGGAGTCAAAGGAACTTTAGTAGAGCAGAGAGCAAAGCATACTACATGGTCCACAACCCGAAGACAAGGAGGAGGAAGTATAAGTATGGAAACAGAGAAATGTGAGGGAATGCAATGAGGAAAAAGGAAGGCATCTGTCTGTGGGTAGCACTTATGAACTGAAAAATGGACAGATTGACTGGAAAAGCGAAGGAGTGGGATGGGAAGAGAATTTGGAAGAAACTGAAAGTACAGGAAAGACTTTGCTTTCCTTTCTGTGAGAAGTACTTGTATATAAACATATCTTTGGCGCAGTAACTGACACAGTAACTTGATGCCTCAGCAGAATATAAATACAAAATAATCATAGAATCACAGAATGGCTTGGGTTCAAAGGACCTCAAAGATCATCTAGTTACAATCCCCCAGGCCTTGAACACCTCCAGGGATGAGGTATCCACAGCTTCTCTGGGCAGCCTGTCTCAGCCCCTCATCATCCTCTCAGAGAAAAATTTCCCCTGACATCCAATCTAAATCTCCCCTCTTTTAGTTTAAAACCATTCCCCCTTGCTCTATCACTATCAGACTGTGGAAAAAGTTGCTTTCCCTCCTGTTTATAAAGCTGCCTTTAAGTACTGGAAGATTGAAATGAGCCTTCTCCATGCACAGCACCCTCAGTCTGTCTTCAAATGAGAGGTGCTCTGATCACCTTTGGGCCCACTCTGAAACGCTCCACAATTACATCTTCCCACTTGCATGAATGCTTATATATAAATACAGACAGTGCTGACACTGTCTGTATTTTTAACGTAGGGCTGTCTGAGCTATTACAGTGCTCTACGTAGTCACAAAACACATGTTCAGAGGGAAATAAACATAGCTTGGTAGATGTTCTCTCTAGACAAAAACAAACCCCACGTGTTTGTAGTGTTCTATAGCACAAATTCAATTACCTACTACTTCAATCACCTACTACTACTGTCTCCAGGGAGAGCAGCCTTTCAGTATGTAAAGGGGGAGCTATAAGAAGGAAGGAGATAGACTCTTTAACAAGGTCTTTTGGTGTTAGGACAAGGGGAAATGGTTTCAAAATAAAAGAGGGAAGACTTAGACTGGATATAAAAAAGAAGTTCTTTACAATAAATACAGGTGAGGCACTGGAACAGATTACCCCTGGGCAAGTTAGTGGATGCCCCATCCTTGCACACATTCAAGCTGAGGCTGGACCAGGCTCTGAGCAACCTGATCTAGCTGTAGGTGTCCCTGCTCATTGGACTAGGTAACCTTTAAGGATCCTTTCTAACTCAAATGATTCTATGATTCATAGCCTTTGTATATTTGGCTTACAGTATTTTTCATTGTTTAAAAAATTGAGAGGTTAGATAGTTTAAATAAAACAAATATAAATGCCAGAATTTATAATTGCTCACCAGCAATGGCACTAAGTCTTCTTTTAATGGTGACAGTTGAGAATTTGCAATTGATATTGTAGGTACGATCTTTGTAGTTGTAGCATGATGGCGTTAAAAATGAAGACTTATATACCAGCATACCTACCTTCTGAAATCTGATTGCATTCCAACACAGCAGAGTGAAGTCACAAAATAGCTGCTAGAGTACTAGTGGAAAAGAGCACAATCAGAATAACTACTTGGTAGTGATAATCTCCATGTTATCTCTTTCAGAATGTAATTCTAAACTTGTTGAAACATTTTGATATCATGTAAAAGTGGATTATAGCAGGAAGTTAAAGAAGAGTCTGTAGAAACTCTTTTACTATCTTATTTTTCTTCATACTAGTGTATTCAGGACTATAACATATGTTTGCAAATTAGTCTTAAGATAAAAGGATGAAGGGAAATCATACGGAATAGAATAAAATCATAGAATTATAGAATCATTGGATCATAGAATCATAGAATGGCTTGGGTTGCAAGGGACATTAAAGTCCATCTAGTTCCAATCTCTCTGCCATGGGCAGGGTTAGCACCCAGGCTGCCCACAGCCCCATCCAACCTGGCCTTGAACACCTCCAGAGATGGGGCATCCACAAATTCTCAGGGTAGCCCGTTGCCTGTGCCTCACCAACCTCTGAGTAAAACATTTCCTCCTAACATCTAACCTGAGCCTACCTTCTTTTAGTTTATAAACATTCCCCCTTGTCCTATCACTATCAGTGTAAAAAGTCTGTCTCCATCTTGTTTATAAACTCCCTTTAAGTAAAGTACTGAAAGGCTGCAATTAGGTGGCCTTCTCTTCTCCAGAATAAACAAGGCCAGTTCCTTCAACCCTTCTTCAAATGAGAGATGTTCCAGCCCTCTTTGTGGCTCTCCATCTTCATGGCCCTCCTCTGGACCTGCTCCAGCAGCTCCACATCCTGCTTCTGCTGGGAACCCTCAGGCCTGGATGCAGTACTCCAGGTGAGGCCTCATGAGGGGCAGAGAAGAGGGGGACAATCACTGCCCTCTTCCTGCTGGCCACTGCTCTTCTGAAGCCCAGGATACAGTTGGCCTTCTGGTCTGCAGGCAGTCACTGCTGGCTCATGTCAAGTTTTTCATCCATAGGAACCCCCAAATTTAGAATAGAATAGAATAGAATAGAATAGAATAGAATAGAATAGAATAGAATAGAATAGAATAGAATAGAATAGAATAGAATAGAATAGAATAGAATAGAGTAGAACAGATTGAATTGAATTGCACCATTGCATGGCACCTACAAAGATAATCAAGGCCAACTGCCTGACCATTTCAGGGCTAACCAGAAGTAAAAGCATATTACTGAGGACATTGTCCAAACGTCTCTTGAACACTGACAGATACAGGGCATCAACCATCTCTCTGGGAAACCAGTGCTAGTGTCTGACCACCGTTACTGTGCAGAATTTTTTCCTAACCCCTAGTCTGATCCTCCCTTGGCACAGCTTTGTGCTGTTCCCATGCATCCTCTCACTGGTGAACAGGGAACTGAGCCCGGCACCTCCCTCTGCTTCCCCTCCTCAGGGGGATGCAGAGAGCAGTGAGGTCTCCTCTTGGCCTCCTCTCCTCCAGACTGGGCAACCTAAATGTCCTCAGTCTCTCCTCGCAGGACATGTCTCCCAGCCCTGCTACCGACTGTGCTGTCTTCCTCTGGATGCTTGCAAGATTTTACATTGTGGAGCCCAAAACTGCAAGCAATATGTCTTGGTTAAGTCCATCTCAGAAACTGAGGCCATGGAAGAGTATGAAACATAGGAGTGTACAAAGAGATGGAAAGGACACTTGTGACAAAAAGCTTGTCCAGAACATCTCACCTTTTTATGATACAGTGTTTTATTTGTGTAGTTCCATATGCTTGACTGCTATTACAGGTTGCCTGAGATTGTACACCATAACTGATGTCAGTATTTAGCCTATGGGTTTTTTTTCTACACTTAGAGTGAAAGATTAATCACTTGGATAGATAACATTGAAGATGACACAAGCTTTTGTGAATCAACAAGATCAATAGAGATCAATAGAATTAATGCTTCGGCTTAGGCCAGTGTAGCTTAATCTGTCGGCCAAGAGCTGATTGAAGCAAGTAAAGTTCAGTGTCTGAATATGTTGAAGAACTTGTTACTACTAGGCAAAAGCTATTGCTCTAATAGATAGAACATGCTTGGAATACAAGCAGATAAGAAAGATATGGAAATTTGAGAAACTGTGAAACTTTTTCCTGTTGGGGCTGTACAAACTTTATGTGGTTTCATTTTTTGGCAATTCTAGGCTAAAGTTTAGAACATACTGGCTACATGCATGGACTGAATGAATGAATCCCTCTCACTGTGTTCAGAAATAGTTATGACTTTTTTTAGGACTTACTGGGAACCCTTTGGTCATGATATTGTTTGGTTTGCCCAGATGTATGTGGAGTAAGCAAGCAAAATAACTGGCAACCAAGTATCTCCTCTGTATGAAGAAGGATTCTGTCCTGTAAGTTGTATGTACAAATTAGCTATCTCTCTCCGGTCTTCATGGGAGCAAAGCTGATTTTCTTAAATGCTTTCATAGGGAACATTTGCTAAATTCATCAGAATAAGTGAAAGCATGGAGCAATGATGCTTTTTCAGCCCAGCGTTGATGATGGTCTCATGTCGTGGTCCCGTGGTCTCAATGCTGTGATGTGAAGATCAAGGCAGACAGCTGTATTTCACTATCTCTGACTCATCAGATATCTTTGCTTTGCCCCAGGGAGAGCTGAGGCAGAAACTAGAAAAGCTCCAACTGCTCCTAAGCCTGGCCCAGACTCTGCCCAGGCCATGCCCTCGTGCCACAGTGAAAAAACTGCTTTACACTGCAGCTGCTTCCACTTGTCTCCTGGGAAGCTACATCAGCTGGGCGCTGCTGTTCGGAAGTGTATTCTACCCCTAATCCCTCTTGTCCTGTTGCTCTTCTGCACAAGGAATTGAAGGCAGGGTGCAGAAAGCTGGCTAAAGTATCTCAGCTCTGTCTGGACAGTCTTCTACATTGAGACAGTTGCAAATCTCTTGTCTGCTGCCAAAATGGGCTGGGACTCACAGTCTGTTACTGTATGGACTTCCATTAAAATCTGAGAATAGCTACATAAGTCAGATACAGCCCTTGGCTTCTGAAATTGTATAAATATGACCTTGGCTGACTGTTGTCCATAGGAATCCTTTATTTAACTTCTGTCCATATGAATAATTTTGTGATCATTCAGAGGACAAGTTTTACAGCAATATAGTTCTGTGAACAATTACTGCTGCTTTACATTTTTCATTTTCTGTTTTTGGAGGAATAATGTGAGGAAGAGATAAAAATATATTCAGAATTATAACTAAAATTTTGAGAAAATAATGATAAATCTTTTTCCTGATTCCTCGGTTCCCAATGATAATAATAAACTAAATGAAAACATAAGTTCATTTTGGAAATGTATCCCTATTTATAACTTTCACAAGTTTCAACACTTAAGTTATCAGGAGTGCATAAATATAGACAAAATTGCAATGAGAATGTCAAGACTCTTGGCCAGAATAAAAGTGAAGAACATGAAAACAGTATTTACAGCAATATTATGATATAAAGTGTTTAGCTTGGGAGATAGCAGATAAGTGGCCCTGGGCAAGAATGACAATCTAATTTACTCTGGAAAAAAAAAAAAACAACACAATTTCAGATGTATTATACTAAAAACATCCTAAGAAGAATATGTGATTTCAAAACTTATTTAATCTTTAACACAACAGCAGTTTTATTACAAAATATATTTCTTTTTTTCTGAAATTCCTTGAGTAATTCTGAGGATATACATACCTTCAAAGAAAATAATTTAATGTCACACTAGGGCTGAGGCTTTTCGGGAAATTTTTATCTAGATGAGTGATTTTTTAAAAAATTAATTTTCTTTAAGTAACTATTTGTGTTCTATTTGTGTTCAGCTGTAGCTAAATACTGTGGAGAATGGGGGGAAAAAAAGTGATGAACAGTATAATATACTGGCCAGGCTTGCTTTTCTCCTAAGGCTTCTATTCTTCCATTTGTTTCAGATTTGCTTCAGAAAAAGAATGTGAAAGACACGGTTTCAGAAACACACTGCCACTTTAAGAGGATACAACATGCCTATTAATAATTGTATTACTCCTCTATTATTGTTAAGAATAATGAAGGAATGGGAGCGTTGGCCCCCAAGCTGAATTTATCCTGAAATGTTTTCAATTAACTCTTGGCACCGGCAGGAAAGCATCAAACCTTTCCCATGCTGAAATATGGAAAATCTGCAGGGAACATCCCAGCAGGAGTGGAATTTCATTAAGACAAGCACATCATAATTCAACAACTTCTGCACCCTCTTTAAACCTTACTATTGATAAGGAGTTTGAGACAATTTTTATGGATTTGCAAGAAGAAATTATTTCATATGATATTCTCAATTAGTTTGTTTTGGCTGAGGCTTTTGAGTTATTATCTGCTCCCTGATGAAGAAATACTAAGACATTTAGCATAACTGTGGCTAGCAGTTAAGAGGCAGAACCTTAAGAAGTTTCTTTAAGAAAAAAAATTTGTCTTCTACACAGCCACTTTCCGTTATCTCATTAAGGACCTGATACCTCAACTATTTTCCCAGATCTTTAAATAAATGTGTTATAATGGTATTAAAACCTCCACTTTTGAATGAATAGCTAAATGTGGAGACTAAAACATTCTGGGGAGCTAACTATATATCCAAATATGCAAGATAATACAAAGAATATAATAAATATAATACAAATATCCAATATGTAAAATATACCTGAAGATTTAATAATAAAATATTACACCGATGTTTGTATTTATTTAATGAAGTGCATATTGCTTTGCCCAGACACAGGTAGTCTTAAACCATTTGACAGTACTCCATGTAATTAAAATTTACATATGGGATGCAGGAAGTGGATAGTTTTAAATGCTGCTGGATGCTTAGAACTTGTTTGTTGTAAAGTGCTTATGGTTTTATCTTGACTGAACTCTCCATTCCCTGAAAGATCATTTTTCAGTTCAGGATATAGATAGGATAAAGAGATACCACTTGCTGCTGTTTACAGAACACTTCGTATGTGATAACCTTTGTTATAACAATTTATATTTAATCCCCACAAAAGACACAGGCTGCACTTAAATTGTAAGGTTGGATATCTATATTGGTGTTGGTCTCCCTGTTTTGAAGTAGTATCTATAACTTACAGCAATGTCTTGTCACTAACTGCTCTATGTTCAAAAACCCATCAACTTCTTCGCTGCAATTTTCCCAAGCACACAACTCATCATGAGGTGGAAAGAAAGTCATACAGATTTAGGAGACCAAGCTGCTGAGGCTAGTGCCTCACAGAGGAGCAGGTTCTGGGGAAAGTGCTGAAGAAGGTGGTGGTTAACGCAGGGGAGGCTGCTGTTGACAGAGGCACCTTTTTCCCATCCCTATCCCAGTGCTTGAATAAAGCCCCACACTAAGCATCTGCAGTTCTAGCTTGATTACCCAGCCTTCTCCTCCACGAGTCTGGAGAGGTGCATATAACATCACATTTCAGTTTGCCACAATAACAACAGATTACTGGAGTTAGCTGGCTATCCCTTAGCCAACTTTTACTGCAATAGCCCTCTCCAGTTATTCAGGGTCAGGAAAGCTCATGTAACCAAATCAACCCAAGTGATTCAAATCCACGCTGTCATGATTTTGCAACATGTCTTTCATTCAACAGGAACAGGAGGACTTCACAAACACATGTATTTTCATATTTTTGCAGTAAACTCTTTTCAGAATAGCAGCCAAGATTTATTCTGAATTTTTTTTCTGAGAACTGGGTAAATGACAGTTTTTCTATCACATTTACGATGAATGAAGAAGCAGAGTAATTTTCATGGTAATACTGACAGTTTTTTTCTGCCTTCAGTTTATGAAGTTACATCTACACCGTATGCATACTCAACATACTGTGGCAAGGAGTTCTGCCTAATTGCACAGTCCAAAAAAAGGTGATCCTTTTCTTTGGTGGGATTTTGCCACGAGACCCTACTTTTGTACTGGAACAGTGAAAAAAATATTTATTTATACCTCCTTCTTGCCATATCATTATTTTAAAGAGTCCTGTCAAGTCCCTTCTCAGCCCTTCTCTCTCCATGGAGCCATTCCATCCCTTTGATCACTTTTCCTGCTCTTTTCTGTTCTACCTATAGATTTATTATAATATGTTGTGTATTAAGAGGAGATCTGCACATAATCTAAAGGAAGATACTCTCTCCCCTTCCCTTAGATGACTGCCAAGTTCAACCTCTTGATTCAGAGAATTAATCCTGACAGTATTTGTTGCTCAGGGTATTTGAAAAATAATGACCACAAACTGTTACTAGTTATGCAGTGAATTTGGTATCTCGGTTCATTTTGTGATGAATGAGTCTAGCTAGCGTAGAAATGTAATGAAAGAAAGTAAATAAAATTTTTAATTTCTATGGAAGTTTGTTACATAGTAGGGCAAGCCCCTTAGCCTTTTCCCGTTTTGATTTCCTTAAAAGATGGTTAACATGCTCTGACTTGTACAGAGATGGAAATTAACCTTTTGCTACACTTTTGCCAGCCAGTAGCTGGGAAGATTTACAGACAAAGGATGGTTTATTCACATTTCCATTATTATTTTTTTATTGTATCTCAGGCCTTCTTCAGCTTACTGCTGTACTGTTCTTACTGCCTTACTGTAGTTCATTCAGTGAGCATGACACAGAGTAGAAGAGAAGGAAATGCTGAGCATTACCAGTCATTAAGGACAAATTCCACTTTGATTTCTTAACTTCTTAAAAACATGTTGTTTTTATCTTATCATTAGAACTGTCACTATGCACTTCTTCATCTTAGACTACTATCCAGATCTTCCCATTTGAATACAAAAACTTGCATTTCATCTTTTCTGCTCTGTCTGGCTTTCTGCTTTGGCATTCAGCCAAAAGGTCATGGTGTGCTCCACTTCCCTTCCTTGACATTTCCCACCACAAGGAGAATTTAGAACAGTTATGTATCTTTCAGAATATTCCCAGAACTCAGTCACTCATCCTGAATTCAATATTCTTTCCAACTTTGTTAAGGCAGTGCCTTATAACACTTGATCAATGATGTGGGTCCTGTTTGGTGAGACGGGTTTTCAAAAGGCATTTATTTTGCCTTTTGACCAAATTCCTCAGGCCTACATTGCCTAATCTAGCTCACTGATGGCATACAAATGATTACATAAGGATGACATGAATTTAAAGCATTTGTTTTTACATGTTGTCAAAATACTTTTCAAAATGGTGACTGGAAGAACACACTTAACATTGTAAGCACAGACAATAGTGTTTAAAAAGACTTAGATAATCATTAACTGGAGTTTAATTCTCCAGAAAAGTCAGGTATTCACAGCTTTTATTGATACCAGTTGTGTAGTATAAATGTAACCAGGGACCTCAGGGTGGCTTATGAATTACAGCCATACACAGGATCTGTATCTACCTTATCTGCATTCTCCCAGAGCCAAAAGAAACACGAAAGGAAAATCCTCCTTTGTTGTTGTTGCTTTTGTTTTTGTTTGCTGATGTTCTTTGATGTATTTATTTTGGTTTTGTTTCTAAAGTGTAAAGTGTTTTAAATCAACAGATTTTGATTCTAGACCTCTTAGCTGTGTAATGTGGCATTAGTCTGAGTAATATACACAATTTGTCCTAGAAGATATAATGTTTAAAGACTGATACAATTAGTCTTATTACCAAACTATCTTGATGAGCAGATAGAGCAGAAAGAGGAATTGGATCAGTATGGTCAAACTGCAATATTCTAAATCCTCTAACACAAGGGGGAGTGTGGGGAAGAAAAAAAAAATGTAAATTATCTCAAATGGTTACAGCATGGAGGAACAGCACAGAAGTAGAGGACTAAAATCAGAAAGTCTAATATTTGTGTGGAGAAATAAACAAAAGTTGTAAAGAAATCATTCTACAAGTGCAGAAGAATACCAAGAATGGCCTTGATGCATTACTTACTGTTTTTCAGGTGATGGGGAAAATGCCAGAATGCTTGATTCCCTCTGTAGTTTCAGTTCCCTTTAAAAAGCATTTCTTACAAGCGGGGTTAGTTCAGATTATATCAGTAAATAAAGGGAAAGAGGTTAAGACAGAACAGGGAAATACAGCTTGCTACAGTAGTTTAATCAATTAGATATTTACAAGGCTATAGTATATTAGTCCTACTGTACTTAAAAAGTTACTTTCAGATAGAACCTCTGGCCATTGTCACTCATAAAGAGTGAATGAAACTTCAGACACCAAAACGAGACAAACTCTTTGAAAATGGGAAGGGCTTAGAAAAAGCTGTGGAATTGCAGATCATTGGTACAAATAATTTAATAAATTATAAGGATCAAGAATAAAATGAGGAGATAAATGAAAGCTAACCTGGATTGGTTAAATGCAGACCACTTCATATCCACTCAGTTTTATTCATTTTAAAGTTTGTGGATAGAAGAGAACCAGTAACATTTATATCTGGATTCTAACAGGTATTTTTGCATGCGTCTCTTTTAAGCAAGTGAGTGAAAGACCCTGAAGATGAACCTGGCATGACTGGTGGAGAGCAATACTCAAGTAGTCATCACCAGTAATCACAGTCAGACTCAATGGAGGTAGGGTGTAAGATACCACAGGACTATTCTGCATCTCGTATTATTCATTTTTTCTGGGCTTATTGATTTTTCTTAATGACTTGGAAGGTGGATTACAGAATATGCATATTAAACACAAAGATGACATGAAGCCGAGGCAAAAGAGATGTTTATTGTACAACAAAGTAGAATATAAACTGATCATAGCAAACTGGAGAATGTTTTTAGATAGATATAGATTTTCACAAAGATAAACACAATATCCTCTTCATCTTTAGGAGTACAGAAAGAAAGGAAATATGATTGAATGCAATCTGAACAAGAGTCAATAATGTCATACCATCATAAAAATATAAATCATCCTTCTGACCTTTATAAATGGAATATTGCCTGAACGGCATGTTAAATAGTAATCTACATCCATCAAGCTCTGCTAAAATTTCTTGAAGTCTGTAATAGGTTTGAATTTGGCACTTCACAGAGAGGTGACTCTCTGCTGGAGAGTCGAGAGAAGGGAGGTGAGAATTTGGAGGTGCAGAAAACATAGTGTGAATAGAAAATGCAAATAAATTATTGTTTAACTAAAGCTGAGCATACTGAGGAGAGATAATATTAGTTTTTAACAACAGACGTATCTAGCTCTGAAAGTAATGTGTCCTACTTATTTCCATGGAAACCATAACAGATACAAAAAACACAATAACACTATTTGATAGAGCAAATTCTCAGCTACAAAACACTGTTTTTCAACATCACCACCACCACTTACTATGTATTTTTGCCAGTAATGAACAAGAGTCTGCATGCTACACTCATAAAAATCTGCACTAGCGGAAGTGACCCACTGTTTTACAGCTTCTGTGACACTGTTATGACTAGGAAAATGCTGCCACGTGGTCCATCTTTCATTGGCCTGAAGAAATGGAAATGAAAAGGAGCCAAATCCAGACTACATGATGGATGTGGTAGGACAGTCCAGCCAAGATTGGCAGCGTGTTCCATGGTCTTCAAACTGGTATGGGCCTGGCCATATCATGTTGCAAGAGAAAGACTGTCTTCTCTGGCCTGACTGTGGACGTTCAAGCCTTCAGCTTAGGCAGTGTTGTGACATAGTGGTCAGAGTTGGTGGTTTGTCATGTTCCAGGAAAACCAGGAGGATCACCCATTTCCTGTCCCAAAAGACAGTGCACTTCACTTTACCTCATTTGGGCTGTGTCTTGAACTTTTTCTTCAATGGGGAATTCACATGTCACCACATCATGGACTGCTATTTTGACTTCAGCTCATAGTCACGACACCAAATTTTGTCACCAGTAATGATGTGGCCCACGAAGCAGTTGCTTCAGCCTCATATTCAACCTCAACAAGTCCTGACAAGCTTGCACATGGTATTCTGTCTCCTCCTGTGTGAGCGTTCAGGGGACCTACCTGGCACAACCTTTGAGATATTCCAACCTTACCACCATTGTTTCCAGTGCATCAAAGCTGATATTCAGCACCATACACAGTTCCCTGATCACAGTCCACCAATTCACTTGGATGAGCTAATCAAGACACTCTTCATTTCATGGTGTGACAGCTGTGTATGGCCACCCAGAACATGACTTGCCTTCCATCTCACTGTTACCACTGCTGAAACGCACCACCCACCACCTCACTGTGCCCACATCCACTGTTTGGTCTCCTTAAACATTCAGTAATTGTTGGTGAATGTCAGCGGGTGTCATTTTTTCCTCATGGAGGAATTCAGTGACACACATTTGCTTAATATGTATTTCCATGTCAGATGCCATTTGTCTGACTGCCCCTCTGTTGCTATCTGTCACATGGCAACCAAATGTAATGGAATATTGGTGGGAAGTTGCACAGCTAGCTCCTTGCTGACCAGGCAGCACAAGAAACAGAGGAAACCTTATTCAGCAATAGGCAGCGTTCACTGGTGTGTTATCAACAGTTTTGGTTGTGAATCTGAAACATAGCACATACAAGCTTCTAAGAGGAAAATGAGTTCTGTCCCAGCCAGAACCAGTACACCAAGGCACCAAGGACGAGACTAGGTGACTTGGAGACCTTCTGGAAACTTCGTGACTTGTCCACAGTTAGTGTATATATAAGGAAAAGCAATATTATGTTTCCCCATCCTTTTGCATATTACTTTGCCTGGGTTCTCTTGTGCTGAATTCTTTTTTACAGATGCATGTAAATCACTACTACATTCTGTATGCATTACTTCCTTTTTCTTTTGAAGTAAAATATCTTATTTGGCATATCTGAAACAATGAAATATCAGTCATCTCAAGAAATATCCCTAAATCATTCAAGATTTTTCCAAAAATACAGGCTAGCTGACATTCCTTGTGTGCAGTTTTTCATCTTTATCTTACAGAGAATTTTTCAGAAGACACCCTTTTTACATTCTCACTTCTGTGTATGTACAGACTTTCATATATGTATCATACACTATATGTTTATCAAGGTGAAAGTCAAAATTAATTCACAGTCATATTGGAAGTTGTTGGAGTTTCAAATGGTCCAATGTGTGGTACATAGCTCTGCAGTTTAGCACTGGTCTTTGAGAAAGATTTGTCACTTGGAAAACTGAGTTTCACTCTTTCGGTAGACAACTTTTTAAGGTCTCTTGCAACACAAGTCATTCTATGACTCTATAACTCTGAAATGTCATCAGTAGAGAGTTGTTGATGACTTTTATTTTGATGTATAATGAGCTTTTCAATCTACTCTTGGCAGGTTTTAACACAGAATATCTTTTGTGCCTCAGAGAGAGATATATTGAAATCAATTAATTATACTATATATTAGCATATATATATGCTATATTATATTAATTAAGCTGTAAGTCATACAGAAAATATTTTCTAAAATGGGGAATCTCAGAGAATTTTTCACCATCCAGAGTACCAAAGAATGGCATCATTTTTTTTTCATATGGAAGTTATCATCTGTTATGATTTGAAAACAGTGGTCACTTTCAGCAGCTATGCAATGCGACCCATTGCTAACCTACTTCACCTAGACAGCATATGAAAGTTACAGAAGAGGTAGCATTAATTGACTTGTTTGCCTTTATTATAACTTTTCAGTGCTGACATATTTTTGGCCCTTTGTACATCTGCCTTATTTTTGTTCTGGGTACCTATCTTTTAAAGGATGTTGTGCACAATTTTCATGTATACTTTCTTACAAATGCGTAACTTAATGTGTAACTTAATTTATTAATCCTCATTCTCATTTTTCTAAATGCATGTGACACCTGGAACTGTAGAGTTTATGCTGTTATGAGGCACTTGATGAGGGCTTAATTTAGAGAATGCATGAACCTGTTGCAAGGCTTCATTGCAAAGACTGTGCATACCTCAAACCCTGTCTGCCTCAGAATGATTTTGTGAAACAGGTGTGCTATTATTATCCACATTTTGCAGATTAGGAACTGAGGGTGACAAAGCAGGAAGGTGGCTTGTTCAAAGTCATGTGAGATGTGCCCTTCCCTGGTTAGATCACTGGATTGCTTCAAAGTCTTTGGGGCCCTCCAACACTAGCTAGTGACAAGAGCAACAAAATAAAAGCATTAATTACGGTATAATACATATTTTTGTAGCTATCATTATTTTAGTTTCACCTGTGTGAAGATATCCTCTACTGATGTCACTGAGGGACTGTATTAAAATCAGACAGCTAAAAGCAACTCATTAGTTAACTACTGGGGAATTGTCACTGCATTCAGAATTATTTTAGAGATGGGATATTTTTATATTTTCTCAAACACAACTTTCTTCTTTATACGGACTTTAATGTAGTTACCACATTCATATCCACCCGAGCCATTCTCTCAGATCTAGCCTTCAGGAAGTTCAAATCCAAATAGTTTTCAAATCCAAGCTGCCACTTTGATTTCATCACATCAAACCCTTGTTGAGATCAAACCTTTGAAATGAGAAAAGATTTTTAATCCAGTTACCCCAGATGGGGTAGAACTCTCCAGGTCCTGAGAGCTGCAGGATTAGGAATTCTCAACCTCCCCTCACCCACTCACCCACCCATCCATACACACACACACATGCAGGCAAAAAAAACACTGCTCAGATTTGCACGCTTTGCTCATAGAAAGTAACAAGCCAATATGTAAGAGCAGATAAATAATGCCTTTATGCCTTCCTCTTGTGATCTAACAGAGCATCCACACCCACCACACAGCTAGCTCTGTCCTTATTTTGTTATTCAGCTAAAAGATTTTGAGAATTGGGTAAAAATCACTGTAACTGTAAATGATGCAATTCACTGCTTAGCTGTGAAATTATTTGGAACTGGATGGTGAACTTTCAAAGTATCTTTGCTTCACTTTTGTAATGCCATACCTAGCCTTGGATTCAGTTGTCAGAAAATTCTGTTTCTAGGATAAATTCTAAAAGACCATGGATAATTCTGTGCATGCAAAAGCTGAAATTAACAATTCCACTATCCTATTTACAATTTGCAACAATTTTCATCTAGTGTGCTTCCTGATTCAGATTACATAGTAGGGAAATCTGTGGCAACAAACTATATTTTACAGCAATAAAGCTGAATAATCCATTCTTAAAATGACAATATGTCATGCGCATTAGTGATGTTTAATAATACTCTATATTCTGGTAATTTTGGTGATGTCCTACTCAAACTATATCCAAAAAGTACATATGTACTGCTACTAAATGGGGTGTTGTGTTGCTCTGTGACCATGAAATGGGATCAAGAAATTAATCATGAGAAGAAAGGCAGAATATGATGGGTAACAGCATTAGTGAGAAAACATAAAGCCATGTTTAGTTTGTGACAATTACAGCTGGCATTTTTCTAAGGTATCAATGTGTGAGTGTGTGTTTGAGTGCCTGTGGATGCACATGTATGCAGGAAGGGCTTGGTTTCTGCATGTTCACTTTCCAATTTTTTTTCTGATTATTTTGCTATTTTGCTTTGTCTTGGTCTTTTGAGGATGAGTAGTCTAAGGAAGTAACTGTTTAGATCCTCACAAATTCTGTGTGATTTAATATAATTTCCATTTCATAAACAGCAGCACAAGGACAGAGGAATAAGGAAAAACTTCACAATAAACAAAGTCAAAAAAATTGTGTTTTTTTTCTAAGGGAAAAATAAGGAAGGAAACAAATGCCTTTAAAAATGAAGATGGAATAAAGCAATATCCATAAACCTCAGGTCTATGAGAGGTTTTTTTTTTCCCTCTTTTTTTTTTTTTTTGTATGTGTGTGTGTGAATGAAAGTAAAGCAGTTAAGCTTTCGTCACAATAAACAGCAGCCCAGAAGTAGACAGACAGCCTCCTCTGTGTGGGGAAGATTTATAGGGACCCTTCCCGGGCCCTTTGCAAGTCCAACCTATGGGCTACCCTGACCAAGGCTCAGAGCTGTCGCTCTAAGAGGGGAATAAGGGAAGGTTTGTCTTTTTCCTCTTTTTTTTTCTTTCTTTTTCTTTTTTGAAATCACCATTTGTTATTAGAATACAGGCCTCCAAATGATGAAAGAGAGAAAGAGTTGAGGGAAAGATATTTCTCCCCTCTCCCTTGTGTGGTCCAGCATATTCAGGGGCCTGTCTAATTTCACTGAGGAGAAATGAGCTGATTTAACATGGTTTGCAGCATCGCCGAGAGACAGGGAGAGAAACTTCCAAAGAGTGAGCTGTTTTGGTGTCCATGTGCATGGACATACAAGCAAGAGAAGTGGCCAGTCTCTAGGCACCTTCTTTCTGAGAGCACAAGGGCAGATAATTGATGTGACAGACAATTCTCCTTAACGTCCTCCCAACAAAACATCTCTTAGACAGCTCACAGCTCTGCTCACTCAATGAAGGCCTGAGCCTATCACACACACACACACAGACACAGAGACACACAGACACACAGACACACACACACACACACACAAAAAAAAAAAAAAAAAGAAAAAATAGCCAAAAAAAACCATGGGAAAGGTTTACTTGTGAATAGCAACAACACAAGCAGGAATAGCAACCCATTTTCCCCCTGCACTGAAGGACATTAAGAAACTGAGGGTTCCAAGAAAACAAATACAATGGCAAATACAGGGGAAGTGCTGGTCGCAAATGTCACTGTCTCTGCTGTTATCAAAACAGTATTATAACAGTGCTGTAAGAGCTCCTCTTCTTGCATAGGTACATATTACCTGTGTAGGAGACAAACTGCAATACCCTTATTCTGCCCCCACTATCTTCTATCTGTATCACACTTTAAATTCTCAAATCATTTGTGCAACTACAAATAAAAAGTTCATAAGGAAGGATATGGCTACTGAAGTCTTTTAGTAAGTACTTCATGAGCCACAGTCCTTTAGGTAAGAGTCCTCTCTTCTCACAAGCTCATGTCCTGCCTATGGAAAAGCATGGCAAGCAATCAGTCAGTAATAATGTCAGAGAAAATAGTTCTGTCCTGGATCTGGACCTCTTCTGGTGGACTTCTGAAGTTCAGCTTGTACCATGCTGGCAGATATCCTCAATGCTTTTTGCACTTGAGATGCATTCCCATGGTTTTGGTAAAACCGTGCAACATGCAGATGACTTCATCCTGCAAAGTTTATACTAGTATTGTAATCATTAAAAAATGCTTGCTCCTAGCATACTGAATGATACTCTGAGTGTGAACAGCAGGTTGTACCAAGGAACTTCTGAGGACGTCAAGGAAGAAATGCCAACTCTCATTAGCAAATAAATTCCTATATAAAGTATTTATAAACAAAAGGTAGCTGAATATGCAGGTAGTCAGACTTCATCCTGTACTATCAATACACACTGGAACAGTGGAATGAAGAAAGCTTTTATTCAAAGCATCCTGGCATTAGTGGGCTCTGGCACAAATAATCCCATTTAAGTCATTGTCTTGGCTCAGAATAGGAGGCTAACAGCAAAGTGTGCAAGACTAAAGCCAGGAACTTTTCTATAAGTTCCTGCATATGATGTAATTCAACCACTTCAGGTGGGTGATATTGTTTATATTTAATATATATATATATGCATTAGAGATAGGCTCAGACTAGGAAAGAGATGCTAACTACCGTAGTGACTTCACATCAGAATGGATATTTCTAGACAAAGCCTTAACTAACTTAATAACTTTCCATAACAGTCAACATCTCTGACCTGTCTGAAGAGGGACAGGGTGATCTCCAGTCATAACTCTGTACCTCAAGCAATTAATATTATATAGAATGAGGCAGTTTGGGGATAGCCCACTGTGGTCTGCAGTTGTGGACAACTGCAGAGGTCACCTGGGGAAATCAGACCAGCAAGCCACAGAACAATATGTTTAAATTACTTTTCAGAGATTGTTATCTACTCCGCAAGATTTTAAGGTCATAAGAAATGAAGATGATTGGGAATGACTTGCTGAGTGTATCAGCAGATAGGTCTGCAAATTATTATTTCTTTTTGCTTCCTCAACTCTTCTGTAGATTCGTGCGTTCCCACTCTGCCAGAGTAAATACCAGCATGATCATTTTTCATGCTGCTGTAAGCTCTTTGTCCTCTCCCCATATCCAGAAAGAAGATAGGGAGCTGGAAGAAGAGGGGGGTAGTTGGTGCCCGCTAGCATCGCAATGGCATTTAAGGCAAGAAGCTGTGCATGTACACAGGGTGCGCATGTGTGAGCAAATGTGTGAGGCCCTGACCCGTGACAGTGCCTAGCAGTGTAAGGGGGATGGCTAGTGCACGAGCCGTCAAGATGAGGGGTGGGCAATGCAGGCCACCGGGCTGAGGGGAGAGGGGTGCAAAGTGCTTGGTGTCCAGCTGCAGCGAGTAGATGCCTGCATGTAAGTGAGTGAGCAGGGAGGGCTGCCTCTACTGTTGGGCCCGGGAGAGGAGGAGGAACAAAAGCCTCCGTTTTGACGGTTCTTCTTTATCCATCAGCTCCATTTACGAGATCTCAATAGCTGAGGCTCAACAGCAGTGGTGGCAGCAACTCCCGGCAGGCTTCCACCTCCTCCTCAGATGCGCACTTCCCAGCAGAGAGGAGAATGAGAAGGGGATAGGAGAGAGAAAGAAAGAGGGAGAGTGAAGGGGGGAGGGTGGGGAAAGAAAAGGGAAAAAAACCTTGCTGACACGGGGCATAACTTAATTTTCACGGTGCCGGGACAGCTGTATCGTGTAATCTGCCATGGCATGCCATTAAAACTTCAATGCCTTTACTGACCCAGAAGGGAAACTCAGACCGTGGAGAGCCTTTTGAAAAGAAGTGGTGATCTTTCACGATTTATGAGCTTGTCTTAAAGAAACAGACTCCACTCACTTTAAATTAATCACCCTTTTCAGGGTACATTGAAATCTGGGGTCTCTCAGCTGAAGACTGTGGAGACCTGGTGTCTTAAGAATGCTTGCCCTGTCCTTATTATTTTTATTTCATTTTATTTTTATGCCCACCAAAATGGGTTGGTTTTCAGGGGAACTGTATCTTGCAAATTGAGGTGCAAAATCCAATTACACCATTTCAGTGTGAGTCTGAATGGGGTAGCCGTGGTACTTATGCATTCTCGTCCCTGCATACATTACACAAAAAGGAAAAGAAGCTGAGAAATATGAGGAGTTAAGGACTCAAAAACTAGTGAAATCTGGGACATCCTCTGTGATTCACCAGCTAAAAGTAATACAGATTTGAGTCCTCCCACTTCCATTCTTCACACAGACCAGGGAACAAAGAGCTATAAACTCACACTGATAAAACCTGAAGTTTTGAAATTATAAAAAAGCCCTGTGTGTTACAAGAAAGTTTAGGTAGGTAAAGTGCTTCCTTATTATGTTCCCAGAAACAAAAAACCTCGTGATTTACATGAATGCCTGGGTTTGGGATTCTCAGAGAACGTATATCAGCATCCTTTCATTGTCTGCCATTAGTATAATATCTTATTTACCCCAGCTATTTGTCTGAACTCCTCTCTTGAGCACTTGCTTTCCCTGGCCAGAAGCATTTCTCAGTGGGCACATTTTTAATACAGACATAATAAGTGACCCTGCAATATGAGGATTCACAGCAACACGATAGTGATTTTCACATCCCTAAAACTTCACACATCTAGAAGCAGCGACACTCTTTTTGTACCTTTGGTGAGCTAATTATGGAGTAACTTAAACCAAAGCAACAATTTAATAAAATTATAGGCAGTGATGGAAAAGAAAGTAGTAGATGGAAATAAGATCTGAGATCAGAGTGAAACTTGTATATGGAAACTGCACATCTGAATTAATTAAAAAACCTCTTGACTTGGAGGACTGGACTTCACAAATCCCCTAATGCACTTAAAGTGTCATTCACACTAGTTTTTGTTAGCCATCTGACTTCTGACTATCTTTTGAATAGTTAGTTATGATAAATAGCAGAAATGAGTGCTCAGAGAAAAAAAAAAAGGCTTCTTTTATCCATCCCTTTTAGGGTTTAGAAATTTTGGCAGTTTCCCTGGAGTTTTTATCAGCTGGATGCTTGCAATTTCCTTTATATATCCAACTGTTCTTTAGACACAGTTCTTTATATGTGAGTGTACACATCTCCCATGCGTACCCACATAATGTGTGCCCATTTTTTTTTGAGACGGAGTACCCTCCAGAACTCTAGGTTATGTAGAGCGGGTTTGGTTTTGTGCCTTATTCTCCTTGTGTACGTATATATCAACATTCTCCCCAGTGCTTCTGATATGCATTTTTAGTAGTTCAGGTGTTCTTATTTTCAGTTTTCAAAATGTTAGGCAGTGCTGGCACAGTTTCTGTATGGCAGTTGTACTACATATGGAATAGAAATTGGCACTTCTCCGTTTCTTGGATGGTCTTATTTTGTAACTATTTTCCATCAGCTTGTTAGACTCAGAATAATGGCATTTGACAGTCACATTTCTAAACTTACATATTTCATTACGAGCAGTTTATATTCTTACTCACTGGACTGTGGTACACTGTGAGATGTCATAATGACAGATACATCAGTCCTAGGAGGAAAAAAAGGGTATTTGGGTTTATTTACTTTAAAACATTTTGGTAGGCCTATCTCAGGGAAGCAAGGTTAACAGTGCTGAAAAATTTATTTTTCCCATCAATAGAAAAAAAGATGTACCTATTTTTCTGCTGAATAATCACTTTTTTATTTATACTTAATCAGTTCTGTGAAAAGTTTTCAGACTTCAACAATTCAGAAGCCCAAGTTCTATCAGGTTGACAATTACTGAGTTTATGCAACTAACTACAGCTGTATTTTTGGAACATAACACCAGAATCTACTTAGGATCTTCTGATGCCTTTAGTTATTCACCTTGACTTGGGCCATTGACATTCATGGTGCTGCACTGGTAGCAATTAAGCACTTAGGGGTGAGGGGACTACTTTACTAGATCTCCAAGTAGCAGGTTTAGCTAATGCCATAATGGACCCTGTTTCAATTTCAGAGTGCAGGAGAACGCCACATTCACTGTTTTGCCTTAAAGTATTCCCTTTCTTCAGGAGGTGTTATAACTGCATGCATCAGCCTGACAGGGCTTTGGATAGGGCATAAAGCAGAATTCTCCTTGAGTTATGCTTGATAAACATAATCAAGAAATAAAATCAACATTTCAGGAAAAATCTTCTTTGAAGATTTGGTCTTGGTGAACTTCCTAAGTCAAGGATTGTGGGTCTGACTCCCTTGTGTGATGCCTTGTAGCCACAGGACTTGCTTTTCAAGACCTAGGATAGCATTTCAGGTGGTGGCATAGGGCACAGGATATGTTTCCATTCATCCAGTGGTTGCTTCCATCATGTGAGCACATGGCAATTGCCATGGTGAGTTTGTGGGAGTACTATACTGTAAACCTGCCAGGCCTTGCCATATTTATATTTCAGCCATTGTCTTCCATATCAAAGGGGCTTCATCCTCTTTGGCTTGCTTAATTATAGTGCATTGTATCATTGAATTTTACCAGGGGCTAGTTGTTTTGATGTTCCTCTGTGACATGATTCTTGGGTATGTGGAAGACGATGGTTGAAAAGTGCAAAAGCGAAGAGCAAAGAGTAACTTATCTTTATGGAAATATTTCCACAGTGCAACATCTAACAAGATTTCTGTCCTTCTCTCTCCAGCAGTATATGCAAGTACATGCAAGGTAGGTGACTTAATGTTTCACAGGAAAGAGCATGAACTAATGTGAAAGATGTTTCTTATAAACTGGAGAATTCATTCCACTTGCTTGTCTGGGTGAAATGTTAGTCCAGCTTTGGACATCTGCAGGAGCAACCAAACATAGCACTGAGAAGATCATGGAAGGTACCAGCAGCTTGCATCCTAAACAAGTTGGTTCATTCTATGTCTGTAGGAAAGCCATATGCAGTTATTTTTTCCATTTTAATGCTTTAAAAAATAGAACATCTATAGAGTAAGACTCCAGCTAAAATTAAGGCCTGACACTTAAATTAATTCTTCGTCAGTAGAACTGTAGTGAAACCATCTGGATTCTTTAATTTTGGGGTAGCTTTTTTTCCTCTGAAGATGCAGGAAATGAAAGCCATTACATTAAGAATATAGGTGGGCTGATTCTTTAAAGGACTGAAAACTGGTATAAATCCTGGAAAGACAAGCAAAGTACTCAGTTAATATTGCATGGGTACAGAAATCCATTCTGGTACTTCAGTTGTCATCATCGAGGCCATATACTGCTGGCACTCTCAGTTCAGAACACAGGCTGTAAAGGAAATGGCCCAGTCTAGAAAGTTTTATGTAGGCAAGAGGTCCAATAAAATGCTAACTTTAAAGTGTAGCATTAAGAAATTTCCAAAATGACTCTCACACCACAGCTAATAAATTCTGCTACAGAAGAAAACTCATATTTGAAAAATTTGCAAGGATTACAGATACACATGCCAAGGAAGCACTCTGACTGGAGAGCAACCATCTGGTACATCATAATGTTCAAATATTTTTTATCACACAGAATAAAGAGCAATTTATGTCACAGAGAAGTAGGTATTTGGAAACCTGAATTAGAATGTGGTGTGATAATTTAAGTAGTGTGTTGCTAAATAATTTGGGTATGGTGCAGGAATACTCTCATGTGGTCTTTTGAATTGCTCACTTGAAAATTCACTATATTCAAAGTATTAAGCTACTTTTGAAAATAAAATATAATTAACTGTTCAAGGTATGTTATTGATATATCTTCTGCAAACAGACTAATTAAAGATGCTTCAGTCCATTTAAAAACAAGCATGCTAAATGTTAAGTGAAAATCAAGACATTTGACATAATTAACTTCAGTCAGGCACAACATGCAACAATATTTAGAATAGTTGCAGCAGACTAGATACCCTCCTGGGGTGGGGAAAGAAACTGTGGAGACTGCCCAAGAAATTCTCCTGGTATGCTTAATGGTAAAAGCACTAGTCCTTGTGGAGGAAAGTTTTAGGAGTTAAAACATCTTTCTGCATCTCAAATTGTCCAGAAAACCTTCCAAACTCTTTGATGTCCTTCCAGCACTAATAAGATGTGGCTCCTTGGTAATATCTTTGGATCCAGAATGAATCCCATGAGACCTGGTTCTTCATACAGACTGCAATTTCTGTGAAGGCCCATGCATCTGAGAGTAGATTCTCAGAGAAGGCAAAATCTGTTTTCTTGATTACAAGCTGATTTTCCTGTGTGTGAAACTTTCACCTTTCATTTCTGGATAGAACTTCTGCACTAAATTTCCTGTGAGAGACTGTACTTCACTGGATCCCCTCATTTTCTGGGTACAGGCTTCTTTGGAGGGTTGATAAAGCCAGACTACAGCTCTAAGAAAAATATTCACATGCTTCAAAATAAAACTCTATTAGGTCCAAGCCTTCAGGTTGTTTAGACCTATGTTAATTAAACACTGGTTCGTTATAATATAGACTTACTCCTTTGAATTTCATTTTCTCCCTTGTTTGCTTTGTCTTATCAAAGGGCTTTGCACTACAATGAGCATCCTGCATTCTGATTAATAGTAGTGATATGACCTCATCAGTGTAGGATTCTGTGGCTGTAGGATTGTGTACTGACAATAAACCTGTTAGGCACAGGATGTTGGTGCATGTACAGGAGAAGCTGTGAAGTGTCAAAGGGGATCTGCAGGAATGGGAAGAACTGCCCACAAGCTGGTTGATGGGAATGCAACAGAACCTTGCTACATCTTCAGCCATCTTAGACAGTGACGCTGAGTGGCCATTTGGCAGGTATCATTAACTCTCTTCCTCATGTTCTCCGTACTTTGGACACCAAAGGTGAAATTATTTTCTCCAAATAAAAATGCCTCAGAAATATTTAGTCTAAGCGAGCTTTTCTCTCTAGTCAATAGAAACATACAGCCATGTGTAGAAGTCATTTCATTCCACTGCCAGGAAAATACCTGAGATAAGTGACACTAAATCACAGAATCAAACAATTTCAGGGGTCTGAAGGGACCTCCAGTGATCATCAAGTCCAATCCCACTGCCAAAGCAGGTACCCTACGGTAGGTCACACAGGTAGGTGTCCAGACCGGTCTTGAATATCTCCAAAGAAGGAGACTCCACAACCTCTCTGGGCAGCCTAATTCAGTGCTCCATCACCCTTACCTTACAGTAACCTGAAGAAGTCCTTCCACATGTTAGTATGGAACTTCCTATGTTCAAGTTTTAGGCCATAACTATCATGCAACATGTCATATTGCTATACTTGTCCTATCCTAAATGCCGTCAGGAAAGGTCAAGGTTTGTCCATTGACTGGGAATAGACACTAGGCAACTGGTGTAGTTTGGACAACTGCCTTTCTGACTTAAAATCAGATGGGATGGATCTAATGCCAGGAGATGTGCTGGCAGGAATGATGACCACCCAGAGTGCCAATAGAAGAGCTAGTAGAAGCAAGGCATATTTCAGACTGAAAGATCAGAGTGGGACAACAACTTCAAAAGAGCACAAAACAAGTAGACACTGTCATGTTTTTGTTATCTGTCAGTACATAAATTTCTGAAGGCTAGAATTAGAATGTTGATCATTCTCAGTCTCAGGAGGAAGCTCGAAAGATAGATCCATTAATATTTGAATTTAGTTTGGGGTACAATATAATTGTGACTATTATTACAGACTACATAGCCAGAAAACAGGCAAGCAAGAGTTTTGTACTATTTCTTACTTGTCCATTGGGATCAAAAGAAGTTGGGCACTTTGAAAAGCACAGGACCAATACAGATCATAATTTTCTAAACATTTAGAATCCAAAGGACTTACAAGACCATGTATGTATATTTAGACTTCCTGCAGTTAACGGATATCTGAATAATACACTAGAACATTCAGAACTGTTGATATCTGGCCTCTAATAAACATGGAAAGAGTTATAATATACATACTTTTATGGGATTATGCATTGATCACATAATCTGAACATCTATATGGAATTCAGATTTGATCATACCATCTCTGAAACTGAAAGGTCAACAGAATATTACTTAATCTAAGAAAATGGTAGGATTTCAATGAATAAGATAATAAGTAGGATATTTCTTGGTTCTGTGGTTCTTGATGTTTCTAATGAACACCTGAGGGTGCTCTTATTAGAAACAATTGAGAACAATTGGATACTTACCTCATATCAATATGAATAATACTGACATTCATTCTTTCTGCTCTTAAACATACTTTTTAACCTTTTTTATGCAGCACTTCCATTTTCCTCTTACTTTCCTGAGTGTTTCATTCTACCTAATCTCTTGGTGATATCTTCAGTCCTCCTTCCCTTCCCACTCTTACATTGTCCCCTGCACCCCTGAAATGTGCACTAGGTTTGGAAGTTGTCCTAATGACTTTAAAGATTAGAAAAGCAAAAGGAAATCTGGATGATTTTTAAAAGTGTACCAATATGATTTTTCAGAGTGGAAAGCAGTGCAAAGGCTAGGATGGAGAAAAACAATATCTGCACAAATGTATCCAGAACACCGGTCCACTTAGAAAACTGAAGTGGAGATTTGCCATCCTTACAGATACCCTGTAGTTGTTTGAAAAACGGTTCAAACCAAATAGATGTGCACCTGTCTAGATCCCTGAAGAAGAGGTATTCCCAGGCTGAAAGTAACCATTTATTTTGCTAATGTATCTATACAGCCCTTTGAAAACATCAGGTACTACTTACATATTATTACATTCAAATAACAGTAAAAACACATGAAGCATCAGATATTTAACCCTCTCTATCCCCAAGAAACACACACATACAGTACTGTTCTAATAAATCCTTAATTTTACAGATTTCCTGCTGAAGTTTCTGACTAACGGTAAGTTATTTGTTCAGAAAGATTTTATGGTGCTCATAAAATCTCAATTACAGTTTTAAAATAACTTGTAGTTTTTCTGTAACATGATGCTGCCATCTCTGTTCCCAGAGGGTATATTAAATTCAAGTAGCAATAACAAATCATTTAAGCAATAAGTAAATAACCTGAGACTGAGTTGTTAAGAGTTAATAGTCTCCCATACACTCAATAGAGACTGAGGCTCCACTCTATTAAAGTGACCCCCGGGGCCATGGGCCAAATTGCACCCAGTTGTTTTGTGGAAGGTATTCATCCCTCACACATTCATTTCCTTCTTTATGTTGTCTCTTTTCATCAGTGAAGGCACTCTGCAGTCCCTGAGTCCAGAGAACAATTACGGTACAGTCTCAGAGAAAAGAAAGAAAACTGGGGTCATAAATATGTTAAATGGGTACGTGGGTTTAAGTGGCTTTGTAAACTAAACACGAGGGAAACCTCAGACTAATTAATGAATATGAAGCAGCATGACAGGAATGTTTTAAGGAGAAACTCACAACTCCCCCGACTCCCCTTTAAAAAAAAAAAAACAACACTTTTTTTTTTTCTTATTTAAAATTCATTCCAGAAGGACAGTCGTGAAGCAACACATCCTCACATCTTACTGAAATAGTATTCAAGTAGGAACTGGTTGCAGAGATAACTGAATTGATAATTAATTCGCAGCATCTTATTGGAAGCGGTATTCATTTTCCTCAACAAACTTCAGCCATTTGTCATGATAGCAAAGCTATGCAAAACTGCAGGAAGATTTAGGACTTCAGCAAAGATCACTGTTTAGTTTTACACTGTGTGTCTATTCCTGACCTGACTTACACTCACCACTAAAATAAACATGGATTCACTGGGTGTCAGAGGTGTCAAGTTTTGGCCCTATAATAATAAGATTATGAGCCCAGACAGCAGTCTTCATTCAGTTCTAACAGTGGGACAAATTTTACTCTCAGGATCTTCTCCTGTCCTCCTGTGGGAAAACCAGCAGGAGGCAGAAGAGGGGAAAAAAGATCTGTGGGATTTCTCTTCTTTACAAAGCTTAGCCCAATTTCTGGGGAATGTTATTCCTAAGATCTAACACAGGCTTCTGCAGCAGCCCCCAGTTCTGCTTCCACGTCCATAGTTGGCTTCAAAATACGAGTTGGTTTGCATGGGGAGTACTTTGGGTCTTAGGTTTGAAAGAAACCACATTAGAAAACAAAATTAGTTTTTAAACTGAAACCATCTATATATATATATGTGAGAGATCTCCTATACAGGGAGAGATCAAACTGTTTTGGGAGGTATTTTTTCCACTGAAATTTTTGAAGAAATTAATATTTATGTGCAGATTATTTTCTGCACAATACAGTTTTTCCAGAGTTGACCAAATCTGCAACAGTGTCAACCAACAGCTATGAAGGGCCATATCATCCTCACCTTTCCCAGAGGCCTCTGAGGACAGTGCTCACCCATCATGAGATCAGTGTTGCCCATGTCACTAGTGGCTGTTCTAAAACCTAGGCTACATTAATGAAATCTGAAGAGAAACCAAGAAGCATGGGAAGGCAGCTTCTCCTGCAGCAGTGAGACAAGCAAACCCTGCACTTTATTAGCCCAAAAAGAGTTTAATTAGATGGATGGAGGAGAGATGAGTTCTCACTTCTGCTACAGTCTGTAACTCTTCTGCAGTATCCTCCAGCACTTCTGAAAACCATGAGAACTCTCCTCACTCAGCAGCATGACCAGGCCCTTCTCAGAGGACAGTGACTACCTCTAAAGGCAGACAGCGGAGCAGAAGCTATACAGTGTCTCTACACCACCTTCAGGCAAACAATGTGGAGGATCTGCAGCAGGATACCTCCTTTGCTCAGGTCACAAAACTGTGGCTTGGCAGACTTTGGGTGCACTTCAAGATCTGTAATGTGTCTTGGCTAGTGGGCAAAGGTATAAGTTAACTAGCAACCATTATCTCCCACCTTTAGGCAAAATGGGATAGGTTATCTTGAACTGCTAGTGAACAGGGTTTAAGCAGACCTTGTTGACTCCCCAAGGCAGGCATTGAAGTGTCTATTTGATGCCTGCCATGTGCAGTACTACAGGGCTGGTGACCTCTATATGACTGGTGATGCTGAGGTAGTCTTAGGATACTACTTTGACCATGCTGGACCCTAAATACCAGGTCTGCTCATAGCCTAAGCCTTTGTCTTTCCCCTAATTGCACAGGTTTTATATGTTCCACAAACTGCTCCTTAGCATGGAAGGTTTCCTACTCCACTGAGAATATTTCAGAAAGCTACAAGTACAATAGAAGCTAATTATTGCTAAAATTAATACACATATATAACAGCATTTATATCTGTAGATGCCATTTGTTTTCACTATAATTTTATGTTTTGATTTGTTCCTAATTTTCCACTTCAGGATACCTAACAAAATTTTCATCAAGTCTGTTATTAAACAAACATTATTTTCTGAGATGCAGAGATCACATGGCTGCCACTGGTGTCGCATATAGGTACCTAGCTCTGCTCCTCATGGTAAGCACCAGGCTCAGAGTAGTAAAGGTCTTGTTCCTGCACTACTAATGTCAAATAAAGCTTTTATTTTTATTTACTTTAATTTTTTTATTTTTTTTTTTAGTTCAGAGGAGAGAGGTTTGAAAGCCCCTGCTCAAAAGGATGACAAAGCGTCAGTCACAGCTCCTGTAAGACACAGAGATGGAAAGCCTTCAACAAGGCCTTCTCCCAGAGTTTCAGAATATGGATTCTAAATTTCTCTGTTTAAAAGTACTGCTGAAAAACAGATACAGTGCAGAAAAGAGGGGCAATGACAAAACGAAACCTGAGCAGTTGGCCTTTAATATTTTGAGTACATTATTGACATAATTACACAGAAATTTATGCATAGTGTTTATTCACCAGCAGTCAAATTCTCCCAAGTCAAAGCTTTCCACTGAAGGCAGTGGAAAGACATTTTCAGAAAGGAATAACTGAGCTGGTTAAACTCTTTGCCAGGAAAAGACCATTTTCTTTCTGTCCACTTGGCCCAGCTTCTCAGCTGAAAAACCACCATTGTCTTCAATGCAGTGACACTGATTTATACCAGCTTTTCAGCTAACAGATAGTTCACAGACCACTTCTGGTTTTTGTCAAGTGTAGTCAAGATTTGTAAGTATTTTCAGCTTCTTTTGTTTTTGTTTCTTTACTTTACTTTTTTTTTTTGTTGTTTGTTAAATTATTTTTCCCAGCTCTGTTCCATAATATTCGGTCAGCTATTTGATCCACTGGCTGAAATGATCTGAGCAAGAGAATAAAGGCAAATTTGCTTCCTGTAGATGAACTTTGATAAAAATAAATGCGAAAGGAATAAAAAGAGAAGAAAACTTTCAAGATCAAAGGACACTTTCCAACCACCAGCATGTAAGAAGTGACACCACTCCAAGCAGATGGACACAAAGGCAGTGCTTTCATTTGGTCATCTTTTTAATGGTTATTTATTTATTTTTACTATCCATTCAGCTGAAGGAACTGAGCATGGTCTGAGAACAGAATTTCGGATTTCAGCCACCCTCCCAATAGCAGCAAAACCATAAATAGTGTTCAGTCTTTTATCCTTTGAACACTCCGAAGACCCTTATAGTCAGCGGAAGTGTTAAGCATGCCAAAGAAGCCCAGAGTGGGGTCTTCAATGAATAGCCTTCGTTGTGCCTGGTGATTACACAGGTAGATAGTGACAAGGCAGACAGTGTCCAGTCCTAACAACAGTCCTTGTGTTTGGGAGATGATCCTTTCAAACCCTCTGTTCTGCTCCATCTGATCCTTCTATGCTTGTCCAAGACTGGGTGGATCGAACAAAGCTACACCCCTTACATTCTGGCTCCTATAAGGGGACAGGGATGGGACAGAGAAAAATGGACATTTTGATCCTGCAGCAGCAGTGTGCAGCAGGCATGCTGCCAACAAGTCTGAGTAAGATCCTGCAGTCATTTTGTTCACCTGGTTTATCCCTGTTCCAGTTCCCAGCTCATGGCTGTGCTTGAAAACCATGCAAGTACTGCAACATTTTTCATACAAATGTTTTTGGTGATAAAGAAATTTCATCCAAATTTAACCTCTCTGAACTTTTCCATGCAAGCCAGATAGTACACTATGTGTTATCTTGGCAGGTTTTTCACTTCGGTAGTGTTTCAAGAAAATGTGGAAATGAGAAAAATTAAGCAGTAAACCTCTGTCTCTTTCCTTATTAAAACTGTCAGGATAGTAAATCAAGTTTTTAATGGTCAGAAAAAACATTCAGTACATTTAAAAAACTTAGAGAATGTTCTTGTGGCATCTGTAACAATATCATCTGGTATCATTTAACTTTGAGAGAGAGACACATATGACAAAGTTTATAGAGAAAATGTTAGGGTGTAGCTCAGCTTGAAATGGAGCACCTCAAAACACTGCTCATTTTTCTAAATTGTTTCATGTGTGATGTGATCCGTGGCAACAAGGACAACCATTATCATCTAGTCAGTATTTACTTAGAGCTTCATAAACACCAGCACTAGTATATTATTTTTGTTTTTTGTTTTTCTCCTAAGTGTGTGCATTTGTGATTTTAAGATACAGCGAATGATAATGCCAGGAAAAAAAAAAAAGCACATTTGAACTTGCATGATAAATTACATGTGAAGAACAATGTTCAAGTGTAACAGAAAAACAAAATCTACCTTTGAGGCAATTGATTTAATCCTGCAGCTTTACCTGAAAAGTTGAAGAGGTAAAAAGGAGTTTTGGCTGAGGAGGATGGAGGCAATTGAAGTTTATGCCGGGTAGTCTTCCTGGCTTTTTTTTTTTTTTTTTTCTGTATGATCGATCTGTCAAACTAAAAGAAAAAATAGATTTCCTGTCTGTTACGTATACAAGTCCTTGAATTATCTTTAGCAGTTGCCTTTTCATTGAACTGTGAGACAACTTAATTTGAAATTTCTCTTTTTGGAAATCCTAAACCCTTGACACATTTCATTAGGCACAAAATGATTATAAGTATCAGTTAATTTGTTTGAAGACTTGGTAAACACTTGTTACTAAGAGTTTTAGAGACGTCTAGTAGTTAGCAGAAAAGGGAAGCTGTCTTCAATTCTTAGTGTATTTACTTAGCACTTATTAAGCACCACTTCTGTATCTACCCAAAAAAGAAATATTTTAAGCAAACCGTAAAAGTAGGCTTGACCCTTTCACAGGCACATCATAAATCAATAGTTAAAGCAAGGGTGAAAACTCTGAAAGAGGTCAGAGGTGGAAGAGAGGTCATCTCTGAGAAGGGACAGTGTGAAAATCCACAAAGGGAGGAGCTTAACTGGAGATAAAGGCTGGAGAGAGGAAATTCTAGAAGTGGCAAGGTTGTTACACCAAGAAAGCACCAATAAAATTACAGCTATCAAAGTGCTGAGGTTATTCACAGATCGTTCACAAGCCTACAACACCAGCTGCCAGATCAGTGATGCCAGCTCATCTGTCCAGTGACAAAAGCAGAATTTTTAAGTGGAGCGTTTGCTTTTATTCATATGCACAATAAGAATAGTTCTATCCGTTTCTCAAAAACTGTCTTTTTCTTCTGTTTGAATTTTCCTGATCTTGCTGTCACTAAGTCAGAGAAGTTTAACTCAGTAGCATAAGAATTTCTCTGAACTACCTCCAGTAACTTGGGAGCAAGTGCTCTCTAAAAATGTTTGATTTTTTTTCATGAGCAGTCAAGGAATTCAGCACATGTTTGACTTCTGTGGTTTTGACACTGTGTACCAATGGCTAATACACTAGGATTTTCAGGACTGAAACTGCAGACAGAGTGATGGGAGTTACATAGTGATATGATTCTGAATACATTTGCAATAGCATAAATAAAACACTATCAACCACACTAATAATACATTTTGTCATCTCTGGGTTTTGTCTCATCTTCAGTCTACAGATACAAAATGATGCAACCGTAAGATTTGCTCAGTCATTAACCAGTCCCACAGTTTTTTATGCTGGTTTTAGCTCAAACTCAGAATTTCAATGAAGAGCTCTTTTTAAGCATTTGTTTCACTCAATAGACTAAAGTTTAAATTCCAAACAATTAAAGTTATTCAGATTTAAATGGGAAGATTTCCTGATTGTTTTGTATCTGTGCAATTTATAAGTCATAATGACATTCCTTCACTTTGTCCAGAAAAAACAAAGGCTGATTTATTTCCTAATAACAAAGGCAAATGGCGAGGCTATATGAAACTGCTTCCTTATTTTCAATGGGTCAGTGCCAGGCTGTTAGGTATCTTTGAACGTTCCATCTATAACCTTCCCCTGAAGCAAAGCTCTCCAAAACTTTGCCAGTCTATGGCACATACCATATTTGATTTATACTAAGCACCAAGTTACAGTACAGCTGATACCTGCATGGACTGTTTCTAGAGATCTGCTTGATATTCATTGTATCAGCATTGATTGCGCTGAGCTTACTGAAACACAGCAGAATGCATTCATCTGGCTAATGTACATACCTTCATTGATGCTGCATTGTGATGTAAACAATGTCCTGTTCCTTCCTTATAGCAACCTAGTTGACAGCCAGGCATTTTGTTTGCTCCAAAGGCCTATTGTTGAAGTGAACGCTGTAACAACAGGATTTCATATAAGTTGGGGATTAAGAAAAGTACTATATCCTTTTTCTGATATAAAACCACAGACTGCATACTGGTTGAGTGCAAGATAATGAGTTCATCACAGAATTAAGGCTTTGGCTTTGTTGGGAATCAGCTACTTAAGTTTTATAGATATACTTGTTTAAAAATAGCTGTTTGAATATATATATTGTCTTTATATACATAAATATATACATAACATAGGAAGCAGAGTTAAAGCAAACAAAACCTCAGCCCTCATCTAAAGAATAATTTTGTGGTGAGACTAACAACAACTCATTCTGTAAGCGTGAGACCGAAGCACTCAGGCTATTTCAAAATGCCCCTTAACTTCAAGTGCCTTCCATTCTTTGCCTCCCTCTTGAGACAGAATCCCTCTCTCTTCCATCTCGTGAACGATACTGCCAGTCCTAGGCTGCATTGGAAGATCTGGCCCTTAAACTCTTGGGTTGTGAGCAAATATTAAAAAACAAAGTTCAAAAAAAGAATTCTTGGAACCTAATTAAAACAGTTCTCACTGTTTGAGCCCTTTGGTAAGTGTGATATTTTGGTATCTTCTTGTTACTGAATTGATTTCTTTGATCAGTGTGCATTTTATGGGGACAGAGGCATCAGTGAGGAAGATGAGAAAATGTCTTCTAAATTTGAAATATGTGCAAATGGAAGTGGGCAAGGTGTAATTTGTGCTGCTTCAAAAAACACACTTGCAGGCTCCAGCTGGCATTGAATAGACATTCAGCACAACCTCCTCCTCTAGTCAAGTCCTTGAAGGAGCATTTCAAAAGCTTTCCCCACAAACTCTACTGAGCAGCTTTGTCTTCCAAAATTGAGAGGATTTTCTTAAGTGGCTGGATTTTCTTCCCCTACAGAGACCAGTCCTGAGGAGTGTTGAACATCCAAAGCTTCATCTGAAATCATTAGGTTTGAATCTGGGTCAAATGAGTGAACGTTTTCAGTTTTGATGTGTTAAAACTATTCAGACTTATGTTCTCTGAACTGCTGAAGTACCTTAGGCTCTTCCCATTGAAGATGAATGGGTTCTGTATTTTGAGACATTCAGCTGCACTTGAAGATCCAGTCTCTAACACGAAACAGGACAACAGTGTGATCCAATAGACATGTACGCTGGCAGAAGCAAGAAGCCCACAACTCCTGTCTTGCCAGGTTTCAACAAATGTCAAAGATACTTGAAGTTTGTACCTTCAAGGGCCTAGAAGTAATCAAGCTCAGATTTTTCTCTCTCATACTTATGCATTCAGGTGTATGTTTGAATGATTTTTTCCAAAACACAACATATTTGAAATCAAGTTTTTCCCACACATACATTTAAAATAATCTTTACACTAATTATTTTAATTGGTTGAATATATTTTAAGTGTGTTGAAGAATAGGATTTGCAATGTTCTCCTACTTCTCTCTTTGGCATATTTGGGAGTTCATATGTGCAAGCAACATCCTCCTCTCAAGCCCATCTTTCCTGGGATTCCTGAAACACACTCAAATAATTTTGCAGAAATGTTTAGCCATCCCAGTGGGAGCAGGACTGTTGTGATGACGGCAGCTGCTGGGTGAAGGATGGAGAAGCTTTTTTGGCACTGTTGCCAAGTCCATTAGTACAAGCTATCTCCAGATGTTGGAACTTGATTATAGTAGAAAAGTAATTTCCTATTAGCATTATTGCTAGGAATGGGCAGGTTCATATTGTCTAAATGGGCTCAGAACCAAAAGACTTGAAAATTCAATAAAAGCTCACATATTACTTATTTTTAGCACCTCTGGGAAGTTAGGAAAAAAAAAAACACTGTCAGAAAAAAAGAAGAAAAAATGTCTAGTGAAAAGACAGAATCCAGGGTGGAGGACTCAACATAGTGAAACAGAAATACAAAATCACAAAACACAAAATAAACCCATGATGTAAAATATGTTTCCTAAATCTCACTTTTTGGGATTTAAAGGGGAAAGTTAAAGAGGATTTAAAGTAGAAATTTAAAGAGAGAAGTTGCCCTCCTGCAGTCTACTTATTAAATAAAGCAACTTTTTAAAAAAGATATGTAAAGTTGTCCATCCAGCATGATTTATTTGTATTTTCTAGCAGAACAAAACCCCAAACAAGGAATAGAAGAGGTGGCAGAAATGTAAGCGGGAGATGCAGGCATACTTTGCTATAGGCTATTACAGCTTTTACAAAGTTTGCCTCAGCAGGACCAAAAATAAAACTATCATATTAATGCCTGAAGAAGCTCACTGGGCATCTGGTGTTAACTATGTGGATTCTTCCCAGCAGTTAACAAAGTCCATAACAGGAGAGAGTTGCAGGATATTTGCTTCCTGGCGACAGAAAAAAATTAGTGTTGTTGAGTCTCAACTGTGAGAGCTGGGCCGTATGTATAAGTGATACCAGGACACACAGGCCTCCATTTGCCACTGCTTCTGCCCAAACACAAGAGCATACATAAAACAAAAGTCAAGTTTTCCAGTAAATGGCATAGTTGAAAGGGATAAAAGTAAGAAATAGACTGAGTCCTGCTTCAGACATTCATTTTAACTTTAAAGTCAACTTTAGAGAAAAATGCTCCTAGGAAGAAGCTCTCCGAGCAGGAAAAAGTTGAATATGGAGTATGACGTTTTTAAAACAGCCATGAGAGAGCAGAAACTCTCCTTCAGACATACCACTGGTTTCCACATTTCTCTCGAGTGCAGTGCAACATGAGGAGCATGCATTTTACAGCTCTAAGCATATTTAATACCGTGTTTTTACAGCAGCTGTTGCTTTCACAGAACTTTAACCTCGCTGTGTAAATGCATCACAGGGAAAATACTCAGTTGTCTTGGAGACTGCCTTTGCTCGCAAGCCTTTTTCCACTGAGCTGGTGTCAGCTTTCAGCTTCGGTCACATTCCAGGCGGGCGGGCAAATCCGCTCCTCTCCACGGCCCTCGGTTCTGGCCCTGACGAGGGCAGCTCAGGAATCCGGGGCAATTACCACGGCTCTGCACGATCAGCTTCCACCACTGCACCTGACGAAAGTGGTGAAGATCAGTCCGAAGGGAAAAAGAAGTGTAAAATTGTTCCCGACACCTTTTCTTTTTGTTTTCTTTCTGTCTTTTTTTTTTTTGGTAATCTTTTTTTCTCATTTATTGAGCCCACTGCAGAGCAAGGTGTCTTTTTCCTGCTAAATTTAGACCGATTTATTGTCTTAGCTGAGAAGTGTTAGGTTACAACTGACGCTTGGAAGACAGTGTGAGGTATAGCATGACAAATGCCTGCCGTTAAAGGACTCACAGAACTTCTCTTTGCAAAGTGCCACCTCCTGACTTGTCTGGCCCGGACCTCCAGCACATGTGCTTGCAGCTACAGGTAATACACAGCAAACATTGTGTTTGTGGACACAGCACAAAAATCTATCCTAAAATCCAGTGTTCAAAAGAAATAATGGAGACTTCTGTTGGACCCAAGAGTATTTGTTTTCATCTCCATATTAGACATGTGAATGTGCTTGACGTGGCCATACTCCATGAAAGAATAATAATAATAATAATGTAATAATATGAAATGACACTGCAAACTTCATAGATCACTGCCACACGTCAAAGAATTTCAGAGCTGTGGATCTGCTTAGATCCAGTTTCAGAGCTGGACCTATTCTTGCTAGGCAGTGAATAACCTTGGGTATAGCGTATGTCTAAAGGCCTCAGGTGTTCCAGGAAAACCCTTCAAATAAGGTGCAGTCTTATATCTGATTAATTTATAATCCACACTACTTTCCTTTGTGCTTAAGCACTGTTTTTGTCAGCCGTCAGTGTAGAGCTAAGAAGATAGTATTTGTTCCCAAACGCCCTCATCAGGGCCCCAATTCAGAAGGCCTAGCCAGGACAATATCTAATTATAGTTTTTAATAGACATCCATACTTCAGATTGCTTGGTTCATATGACACTTACAAAGCATATGTTTAACATTAGGAGTGTCTGTTCCAAAGTCAGAGTCTAGAAGATTACCAGAATAATTTTTCAAAAAGATTTTTAAAAAATTCCCTGTGTCAGATGATTCGTGTAGGTATAGATCTGAGGGAACCAACTGTAATTTCAACCATGTTTGACTGAAGTAAGGACCAAAATATTGTCCCCTTTGCAGCAGAACAGCTCTCAAGTGTAGTAAGAGTTCTGGCTGCGAAACAAAATTAGGATTGAATTCTGGGTTGGACCTGCAAATAAACTCAATGCAGACCAAAGAGAGCTTTAATGCTGCATACTGTTCAAATAGGTAGGGCTCAAGAAGGAACAGGCACATGTCCCAAAGCTTCACAGGAAGCTGTTTCCTGAGTTAGGGTATGTTTTAAGCTTGTGTTTTAGCTTGCGTATTGTGCATTCCACCAGCTTATATCTCCTAGTGCTTAGCAGTGGGTAACAAACTGTGGGAAGATGTCTTCAGCACAAGTCTAGCTTAACTGGCATAGACAATGGTGATTTCTTCATCCCATGCTCAAGAGGCAGCACAGCTGGCTCTACCCAACTTAGGAACATGCTGCATATATGGTGCTTTTTTCCCAGTGTTTGCTGTGCCACAGCCTGCTCTGCTGGCAAGCTAGGGGTTGCAAAGGCTACTGCAAGGGTGAGCGAAGCAAACAAATTTTCTCATGCAATCACAGCCACCACCAGTTTCCTTGATTAAGACTAGGTAGCCAGAGAAGCAAGTAAGCTGCAAACACTGCAGCTGGTCTGTATGGTCCCCACACAATTCTCAGAGCCATGCTCTCCACTATCCTCTTTGCTCTTACTCAGAAAAAGAATTTGGGTACCCTTGGTGAGGTACCTTATTCCTGTCCATCTCTGATGATTTTGTTCCAGAGATACACTAGCAAAAGAGGACAATGAGGATCCTGGATTTCCATCTTTCCTGGGTTTCTCTTGTTTCTACTGTGCTAACTGCAACAGGGGACAATGGCGGCCAGTCATGAGCGGTGTCCCCTAGGGCTCAGTGCTGGGGCCTCTTCTATTCAACATCTTTATCAATTATCTTGATGAGGGGATTGAGTGCACCCTCAGTAAGTTTGCAGACGACACCAAGTTGGGAGGGAGTGTTGATCTGCCTGTGGGTAGAAAGGGTCTACAGAGGGACCTGGATAGACTGCATCGATGGGCCAAGGTAAACTGTATGAGTTTCAACAGGGCCAAGTGTTGGGTCCTGCATTTTGGTCACAGCAACCCCCAGGCAACCTACAGGCTTGGGGAGGAGTGGCTAGAAAGCTGCCTGACAGAAAGGGACCTTGGTGTGCTGATGGACAGTCGGCTGAATATGAGCCAGCAGTGTGCCCAGGTGGCCAAGAAGGCCAATGGCATCCTGGCTTGGATCAGGAATGATGTGGTAAGCAGGACTAGGGAAGTCATCCTGCCCCTGTACTCAGCATTGGTGAGGCCTCACCTCGAGTACTGTGTTCAGTTTTGGGCGCCCCAGTACAGAAAGGACACTGAGGTGCTGGAGCAGGTCCAAAGAAGGGCAACAAGGCTTGTGAAGGGCTTGGAGAATATGCCCTACGAGGAGAAACTAAAGGAACTGGGGCTGTTTAGTCTGGGGAAGAGGAGACTGAGGGGAGACTTCATTGTTCTCTTCAAATACCTGAAAGGTGATTGCAGTGAGAGCGAGGCTGGTCTCTTCTCACTGGTGACAGGTGACAGGACAAGGGGAAATGGCCTCAAGTTGCACCAGGGGAGGTTTAGGTTGGATATCAGGAAAATCATCTTTACAGAAACAGTTGTTAGGCACTGGAAGAGGCTCCCCAGGGAGTAGGTTGAGTCACCATCCCTGAATGTGTTTAAAAACCATTTGGATGTGGTGCTCGGGAACATGATTTAGCGGTGGGTTATTAGAGTTAGGGTAGTATGGTTAGGTTGCGGTTGGACTTGATGATCTTGAAGGTCCTTTCCAGCCTGAGCAATTCTATGATTCTATGATTCTCACTGATCACATTACTTTCCCTGTGGCAGCCAGGGCCACAGTTATACTGTTGACAAGCTAGGGTGAGCTGAAGGCATTTATTGAGAACAGAAGCAGCTTCTTAGAATAGAAATGAAGTTAGAAGCATGGAGCCAAAGCCACAAGAGAAATCTCTCCTTAGTGTTATGATCAGGATCTGGCCTTTTAGAGGATGTGTGTGCATCTGCCTGCAATCTGAAAATAACATGCCATGTGATGCAAGTGTTGCACATCCACCCTAGATACAGAAGTTCACTAGTAAACAGCTGACCAATGCTGTCATCGTTAAAGCATAGAGGAGAGCCAGCCTGACTTGACCAGTATGACCTCAGAGAAGAGTTAGTGTGTACTTGGCATTTATACATGCACCATTACTGCAAGGGAAAACATGCTGTAATTGTAACTGTGTATCCCATGTCAAAGTACAAACCCTTTTTGAGGTTGTGCTGTTGGCTGCATTACTTTTTAATTCTGTTCATTCAAAAGTACACCCCAAAAATTCTACATTGTCTGGATAAAGTCTTGCAAAGGCAGCTGCAGTAGTCAGAGTGACACTTGAGTTGCTTCCAGGGAGTACTAAGGAGAGGTAAGTAATTAGAAATAAATAGTGCCTAATCACATTCATTTTGCTTTTGTAAAAGGCCTATCCTTATTTGAGTTCAAATGAAAACATGCATGCAGAAAGTTTGCATGCAATCACAGACTATACTATCTGACATTGTTTCTAGTCAACATGAAACAACCCAGCTGGAACATGGAGGCCCTGAATGCTCCCAAATAAGCAAGGGGCCAGAATTATTAATAAATGCATTAGCAAAAGTCTTGGCTCTGTTTTAGGCATTATATTTCAAAATGGACGTTGATTTTTTTCTTTTTTTCCCCCCCTAATTTAAAACTGACTCAAGTGAGATGGTTGTGATTTATGTAATTCTAACCCTGACATACAACTTTTTTCATAGACTGCATTCCTATATATATAGTCAGAAGTTGAGTTGTCCCATTATTTTCAAGAGGGAAATCTTTCAATGTCAGAGTTGAATTCTTGGAATTTCATGTTAGCCTTTCATCATGATTGGCTGGTATTTTATTTACCTAGGTCTATGACCTCTTATGTCTTCAACCTCATCTTCTAGATCTGCTGTCTTCATCACTTTTATGGTGCAGTCACAGTCTCTTACTAATCCATAAAAATTACCCTCAAGACTGTTTAATTCTCTTGGAAAGAGAACATTTAAACTCATATGATCAGTCAACTTTTTCTTTTCTTCTCTGGTTCTTCTCTTTTGAGTTTCAGAAAGAAAAATGAGTGTGAAATTATTATTGGCCTCTATTGTCCTCTTGCAAATACTCTAACTAGGAAGATACAACATTTCTAATACTAGTGCATGATGAGGAGTTTGAGTGAAAAAACAAAGCAGTGCTCAATACACGTGGTCCAGTGAAAGCAGCATTATACTATTTTTGTGAAGAGATTTACGAAAGCAATAGAACAAAAATCCTTAAATTTTAAACTTCAGGATGCATCAAAACTTTCCCAGACAAATAGCTAGGACTGGGCAAAGAAAGGGAAGGGATAACAGGCTGAAAGTTCCATTCTGGGATCTTAATGCACTCTAAATGACAGAGCATAGCACTGTGAAAGTAATTGGGTGGCAGATACCAAACTGCATCTTCACACCCTGGCTAGGCTCTGACTCTTGAGGCCACCTTTGCTGTTCTTCAGTTTAAAAGTGAGTATTTTTGTGTTTCCCTACCTTGCCTTACTCAAGAGTGGATGCCCATACTTCTTCTCTAATCCTCCCTTTCTGGGAGGGCTGAGGATTCCTCCAGTGTGGTAATGTCTCTGCCCATCACCTTGGTGTCATCAAACACATGAATGCACTCTTGGTTTCTGCAGCATCAGATTGTAGAGGAGAGAATGACAGTGTCTGCTCCTCCCAGAGCACAACAAAGCTGGACTACCCATTAGAAACAGTTGCAGGAGGCCAGGCAAATGTCCCCTTTAAGCCCAGAGAGCTTCAGGAACTGGTGGGAAACCAAAGAGATAATGTTGCTCCCATCTTCAATAAATGAGCCACAGCAGTCAGTAATTCAGCAGTTATAGTCTTTCCTGACTTCAGTCCTGATGGACAAGTTAACTAAATTTCTTACTTGTATGTAAGAGTCCTTTTGTTCTAAAGTACAACAGAGCATTGCAACAGGCAGATTATTTCAACAGCCTTTTCCAGGGAGCTAACTGACAACAAAAAGTGATCTGGAATACTGTCATGAGAAATCTTAATATTAGATACAAAAGCATAAGATATCTTCCAGTAACAAGTTTGCAAACAACCAATTTTCTCTTCAGTAAGCTATGAAGAAATGACAAATTAAATTTCTGGGGAGAAATCACTGACAGAATTCAAGAATCATAAGATCTGTTTCAGTATAGCATTTATTTGTTGGATCAGATGGTGAAAGTACATAGAAACTCTTGTACCATACTACCTGCAGATGGTCCCAGATCTCTCTGCTGTTTGAGATTCTTGGGAAATGAGCAGGTTTCAGAATAAAGTTGTTAACACTTGCAGATTTCTAAATGGACTGCATTTATGTTGGTCAGTCAAAAGAATACAAAGGAAAAGGACAAAGAGGGCTTCCTTACTAAAAAATATTGTTATGTGATACTTCTAAAAGCTTTTTGCTTTACCTAAGGAAAAAAACAAGTATTAGTTCAGTGAAATCTGAAGTGAATCAATAGAAATTATTTTCCTGAAAAGAAACAAAGTATTTCCTCATAAAATCACACAATGTTCTGAGTTGGAATGGACTCACAAGAATCATCACATCCATCCCTTATCACACAGGACACCCAAAATCAAAACCCTGTGCCTGAGAGAGCTGTCCAGATGATCCTTGAACTTCAGCACCTTGGGGCTGTGCCCACTGCCCTGGGCAGCCTGTTCCATGCCCACCACCCTCTGGTGCAGAACCTGACCATAACCCCCTCCTGCCCCTCCCCTGACACAGCTCCATGCTGCTCCCTTGGGCCCTGTCACTGTCACCAGAGAGCGTGAGGAGCTGCAGCTGCCATGAGGCCTCCCCTCAGCCTGCCCTGCTCTGGGCTGCACAGACCCAGGGACCTCAGCCGCTCCTCACACACCTTGCCCTCAGACCCTTCATCGTCTTTGTAGCCCTCCTTTGGATGCTCTCTCATAGTTTTATGTCCTTCTTCTACTGTAGCACCCAGTGCTGGAGGTGAGACTGCACAGCACAGAGTAGAGTGGGACAACCCCTCCCCTCACCTGCTGGCAGTGCTGGGTGGTTGGTCCTTTTGGCTCCAGGGCACACTGCTGACTCAGATTCAACTTGCTGTCAGAAGGAACCCCCAGGCCCCTTTCCATGGGGCTGCTTTAGAGCCCTCATCCTCCAGTCTGTACAAATGTCCAGGATTGCCCCACCCCAGGTGCCAAATCTAACATCCACTCTTCTAAAACTGTGTATCATTGGTGATTGCCTTCTAATTTGTCAAGATCTCTCACCAAGGTCATTCAGCTTTTGAAGAAGTCAACAGTTCCTCCTAACCAAGTACCATCTGCAAACTTATTCAGTATAGATTTGAGCCCTGCATCCAGATCATTTATAAAATATTGAAGAGAACTGGCCCTAAAATGGAGCCTTGGGGAACACCACTCGACCTGTACCTCTCCCTCCCAATTCCCTCATAAGGGAGACATCTTCTATAGGCCATGGTGAGGTTGCCTCTCAGTCTCCTCTTCTCTTGGCTGAACAAACCAACTGACTTCAGATGCTCTTCATATGTTATCCCTCCTAAACCTTTCATCTTTTTTTTTTAACCTTATAAAATTATATGTATTATATACTATATACTATATGCTATATACTATATAGTATATACTAATTATATTATAGATATATATTCAAATGAAAAGTATTAAAATACCATGTATAAATCATCTACACCATATAAAGAACGTCAAATGAGGCATTTGACATACAAACAATCTTTATTTTCAGGTGAATTTGAAACAGCTGAAATAGTTTTATGAATATGATTTTTTTTTTCTTCAGCAAAATGCCTACTAGATTCTGTACACTACCCTTTTCCAATAACAATATGCTTCAACACTGAATCAAAGTGAGTGCTTGTTAGAGCTAGTGGGACTCTTGCCAAAGTGTGGAGTCAAGTCAGATCCCTAGGGGAAAGGAGGATTGTAACGATGATGCTGTTCTGAAAGACCTTCCTGAAGGAAGGAAAGAAACCCTGTAGGGAAACCTTCAGGTAGCTTCTGTAATTAGAGACAAATTCAGTATCATCTTCCAAATCAAAGAAATAATTATCTTCATTGTATCATTTGGAATGATGGAAAAAGAAAAAAAAAAAGAAAAAAAAAACAGCCTGTTTTCCCCTAAGCTCCCTGCATTTGCCAGGGAACACATATACCTACCTAGACTGGCTGGCTGGAACTATGCTTAAGCTACAGCTGAGTCACCTGCTGCTCAGAAAGAGAAAGGAAGCATCCACAGAAAGTAATTCACACGTCAGACTCTGGCACAGGCAGAGTAAGCATAGGTAGCTGGACATGCTGCGTGCCCTTCTGGTGTCTCCACCTCACTCTTTCCTGCAGTGGTACGACACACAGTTTTCAGTCTTTGGAACAGGTTCCAGTCTAGCACAGATGGCGATAGCTCTGGTGAGATCGCAGGGGTTACCCTAGATGGTAACACCACCTTTGACACTTACCCTACAAATCATAAATGTGCTTGGTTTCCCTCCTTGCAATGTCTGATTCTGTCTGAACTACACCTACTTCTGACATGCAGTCATCTAGGTGTTTAGAGAAAGAATTTTGATCAAATTATATAAAATTCATGTTACAGCACTTGTTTTTATTTTACAAATGCATTACATACCGAGCATAAGCTGAGGACTTATTATTTATTATTTGTTATTTATTATCATATTATTATTTATTTATTTATTATTATATTATGTATTATTTATTGTTATTTGCTATTATTTATTTGTCAATATCTGTCAATAGTGTAACGGTATCATGAAATCAGTGAGAAGACTCTGTTGTGTGAAACAATGTGCAGCTAAGCTGATCAGCTCTCATTATTCCTGTAAATTCTCTGTTGCAGCATTGTGAACAGCTGCAACAGCAAGAACTGCTGGACCACTAAAGGAGCCGCTGCTCTAGTTCCACTCAATAACCTTAGCATTTAAGATAACAGGGAGACAGACTCCCAGTCACTTCTGTTTAACACATGGAGTTTCAGATCAGTGACTGGTCTCAGGGCACAGAAACTGCATTCCTTTATGGTTAAACTAAACCAGAAGACACACCCCCAGCAGTGCACTGACAGTATTCCCACTGCTAGTGGACATTTAGCACAAAGCCAGACCAGAATTCGTCCAAAATAAAATGCCTGATGTACATCTGGTATGTCGGCTCTCCAGTTCTGCTCCTATTGTGTTTCCATAGATATTCATGTGAAAGTAGCCTCGGTCATCTGCTCAAACAGCAGTAGGTGACAGAACATATACAGGCTGCATTAACACAATCACTCCAATCTTAGCATTTGCCTGTGGAGCATCATCTGCTCAGTACATGCACTAGATGTGAAGTAAAACTGACTGGATTGGGTATAACTTGATAAGACAAGGCTACTGGTGCTTGTGCCCTTGGGTGATGAGATACCACAAGCATTAGAGCTGAAATGTGGGTCAAAGAAGAACAGTGGCATATTTTAATCCTCTTAATAGGTACATGAAGGTCAGGGTCACTGGTACATTTTGGATTGACACCTTCTTAATTTGTGATTTTATGCCACAGAGTGGTTGCAGAACAAACCCAATATGACTATATTCGCATACCCTCATATCTTTTCTATGAAGGCTCTCAGATGATTTCCTTTGTCTAAAAGACCATGAGATGTGATGGGAGTGCTCCACTCCTACCATCTCAGACCTTTGCTCTGTGTGACTCATTGCTTTTTTGCCCCTGAATTCATTTACAGACTGCGTTCAATAACAACTAGCAATCAGACAACAGGAGAAAGGATATGCAGCTAAATCTGCCATTGTATTGCTGTGAAACAGGCAAACATTATACAGCAGATTCCACCAGCTTTCTCCCTCAGGCAATCAGTTCCTACATAACCCAGAGCTGCTGACAGACTTCTGCTATGTTTGCTTAGGCAAAACCTGCCCTGCAGCTGATTAGTTCCTATTCTCTCCAGCAGATCAAACTGCTGTTCTTTTATCAGAGATTTTGTTAGGATCCAGCCCTAAATTCCCCAGTAGCAGAAGGGAGCTGGGTATATATCCCCTTCCCAAAAGCACAGCAAACAGAACATCCTTCTCCAGTAGGAATGACTTGAAAACATCACAAATTTTCCTAAGCTAGCATTTTGTTTTTGTTAAGAAATGCCAGTTGTGTTAGAAAGTGCTCTGTGTAATCCATTACTTAAAAAAGTAGACTCTTGACTTTTAAAGGAGCTTGTTATTACAAAACTATTGTTATCCACGTGTGGCAGTATTAGAATGATATGGTTATGCATTTTGTTTGTTAATAAATCTCAACCCAGCCTTTGATGCACAGTGGTGATAAAAATGTACAAAAACTTGAAATACAAATGCACTAATGTGTATATTACCCAAAGGACTCACATCTTTTCCAGACATGGGTTTTCTTTCAAAATGAGTAGAACACGTTACTGTAAAAAATTTTTTTAAAGGTGCTATAAACTTGGTAGTTTATTTTAAAGGTTAAATTTCAGCAGTTAAGTCTTGTGGAAATTGATATTTTCACAAAAGTATTACAGACATTTTAGTACAAAACCACAGTTTATCAACAAACAAAATAAACAGCTACTGAGCCTTTCTTTCGTCATCAAAACAAACGAAAAAATACAAAACCAAAATTTGAGGACTGTGAAAGAAGTAGCAAACTCAGAGCTAAGCCTGTAAGTTCATTAATTTTTTTTACATTATATTGAATGTTGTTTGAAACACAGTGTTATGCAGGCATGATTTACACCTAGAGCAAGGAATGTATTCATATGCTACTGTTCTTTATGTCCAGGTTTGGGCCTTGGCAAAAGCATCTGTTTCACATGGCAGAAAACTGGAATCAAATTGACTTGGTTTCAATTAGTTCATTAAGTGCTAAGTAGTGGTTTGGAGCTGTGGGTGTCATTATGAAATGTTTTTCTTGTCTATAGAAAACTAGGAAATTACCTAAACTAAAGGTGGAAAATATTAACTAATGCCAACAGCACTTGAAAATAATGGCTGGAGGTGCTGGGTCCTCACTACATGAATCACGTCAAATTACTAGCTCTCTTTCCCAAAGTGCACCTGTAATAGTGGGATTTTGATGAGAACTAGATTTTAAAAATATGTGAGTGGTTTATTAGAGTATGAGTTGTTCTTCATATAACCACAAAAATGTAACATAAACTGCAAGCTCCCCAGCAAATTGTAAGTGAAGCTTGCTGATTTCTTCAGTCTCAGGAAGAAATTCATGTAAAAGAGACTTTCCTGAAGAAAATACTTACCATAATCAGAATTTTGTTAGTTCTAAAGGTGATTTGCTGTTCTATGGAATGCACAGCTTTTAGTGAAAATATGCTCTTACAAAAAGTGCATTGCACAGTTTCAAATGGGACTTTAGGTTTTTTATTTTGGTACACTGCTTTCAAAACACACTGGCTGGGAGACAGTAGAGAACTGGTAACTGTGCCTTCTGAGAGGGGCTGGGATATCTGGTTCTCAGTAGTCCCACAGCGTCCATATCAAAACTCCAATCTGACCACGCATAGGTCATCCATCAGGATACTGCCGGATGCTGACAACTCACCTTGAGCATGCGTGCCAGCTGGTGAGCTGTCTGAGTTCTGTATTGAAAAACATGTGCTGTCTCAACACAGAAGAAAACAAGTTTAAAGAGATCTATTTTTCTTTTTATTTTTCACCTTAAAACATTCCACTTGGAGCCAATAAATGCTATCCACAGAAAACATGGCTCATCCAGGACCCTTTGTCCAGGTCACCACTCCTTTGTAGAAGAGAACGGCAAAACAAGCACTTGTTTTCTTTTGGGCTAGCAACATACAGAATGAAAGTTGGTACCGGTATTCTGACGATCTCAAAACTGTTACCTCATCTTACAGAAATGTTTGGCATCAGCTACTATTTATGCCCTTGGATGAATCAGCCAAAGGTTTCAGAATCTCTGTGAACCCTCTCCTCTGACCAGTTGTCTGCAGTCAAATCACTGAAATCTCTGAACACATTTTTGCTCTCTGCTCTACTTTAGCTCTGTGAACCCTACTGCCTGCTCAGTAAAGCCAACAAGATGTTGAGCAACATCTTGTCTCAATGGCAGAGGACATGGTTTTGCCATCTAATAAGACCTCAGAGTGCAATGTGCAGAGTCAGTGTCTGAAGTCCAAGGAGGGGCATAATGTGGTTGGAAAGCACAAAGAGGAGGGAAATTAAAATGCTTGGTATTGGTTGGTAGAGCAGCAGCCTTAACAGGAGAGGTAAGAAGGGTTGGTACTCTTTTGTGAGGAGAGAATCTCTCCTCTTTTGTGAGGAGAGATGGAGGGATGATACGACAAGTTTCAAAATCATAATGGTGGTAGATAACTTGAATGTGGACCTGCCATTCAGTCTCACCACAGTAGAGGTAGGGGGCACTCAGTGAAACCTTAACTGAGACTTGCTGCCAGGGAAGGCTGAGGAGGCAGGCAGTGCCAGGAGGACTTCAAAAAAGGATTAGTTGAATTCTTGGGACAATAGCCATATAAATGAGCACTAAGGCAGAGTTGCACCTTCTAACACCCTCAACCCCATGTTTGGTGATGCTGGAGAAAAAGAGAAAAGGATCAAAAGCACCTGAGGCTCACAGGCTTCCCTAAATATCACCTCATGTTCTCAGTAGAAAGACAGAACTCCTGAAAGGCGTGTGCAGGCTGCAGAGATTTAGTAGCATCCTTGAAATTCTTAATCTGTAACCCAACCTCCAACAAGAGAACCAATATCAGAAGGTAGAACTTTCCAGGGTATAGGTTGGTATGTCTTCTTTTCCTGATTGCAGACATGACAAATAATGTCATGAATGTCATAATGTCACTGCTGTGAAGCAGCGTGTCTGGAGGATTGCTCTTTTGCTCTTGTGGAGACATGGGTTTGGTCTTGCCCTAGAGGGGGACGTGTTATAAAAATACAGTGTCACTGCAGTCACATATCTCTATCATACCTCTGGGTAGGGAAAAGAATCAAAATTCATTAACAATTAATCCTTTAATCATAACCATTTAAACATTATTAGTTTGGGCTTTTTTGTTTATTATTTGTTGTGGGAAATATCTTTGACTCTATGGAACTGATACATAATTGCCTTCTTTCACAGGTTCCCCGATCCTCAGTATGACAGGTTGCAATGTAAATATCTGTCAATTCCCTTCATCCCAGTTTTCACAACAACTGGTGCAGCTTTTGTTTAGCACTGCACCTTTCTTTCTTCTTTATGCTTATGATGGTGCCACTACTCTTAACCAATCAAAATACTACCCTTTATACTGGGACCATCATCTGAGAGCACACTTTCAGGAAGTTTCTTTCCTCAGCCACAGACCTTCTAATTTGCCTCGGGATGTCTCTTACATTGCAGTTAGCAGGGCCACAATCTCACTGTGGATGCGTGTATGGCCATGTACTTACATGGGCCTATACTTCAGTAAGAAATATCTTAGCTATTACTAATAATGAAAGTATTAATAGTACTAATAATCTTCAAGCAAGGAAGACTGCGGTAAAAAAACTCTACATACCTGTTATGGAATTTGCTTTGCAGGAGACTATTGAGTCCAACACTTGTCAACAACTGATAATGGCTATATGTCAGTGATGGAGGAGAACATAGGTGTATCAATCTGCAATGGATGCCCATGAGGTCATCTATACCTCAGCTCTGGCTCCAGGGTCCTGGGCCATCCATGCTGCTTGCCTGCTTTCTCAATGGAAATCAGAGATATGCCATTACTCCAGAAAGAAACAGTAGATGATGAATTGTTATGCAGTTGTCACTGTTCCGCACAGGGAGAAGGATCTGGAGAGAGAAAGATCTGTGAGATGAGCAGGTGCATATGGTGTCTCACATGCCCTCAAGGTCTACTTGCCATGTTTAAGGCTTAAGAAAACACAAGGCAAAGTCACAGTGTTATTCTATTACCAGTAGGAATGCTTGGGAAAATTCACATTTCAAGATCATGGGCAAAGTCTGAGTCTCTCTGAAGAAGGAGCTGATCTGTATGAAAGCAGTATAGAGGAGCAGACCTTCAGTTCTCTTCAGTGCAGTTGATTAAGGGTTCTCCACCATTCTCCACCACTATCTATCACCCATTCTATTTCACCCATTCATTTTATTTACTTTGGACTATACTGAGAACTTTACCAACAGCAAAGTAAAGACACTGTAGTTGTTTAAAATGAATGCAACTACTCTCAGTTTTACAAAGGTAATATCTCATTTATGCTCATTTATGTGGTATTCCACATCATAACATCATATAGTGCACTGGGAGTTGAAGTGTTAATGCTGCAGTTCTGTGGATTGTTGATAGTTCCCAGCACCTGGTCTCAGAAGAGAAAGAATGAACTACAGTTCCCAGAAGACTTCATTATTCTGTCTCCATTTTCCATTCAGAGGGAAAGATAAAACTGACTGGGAGTCACGACACTGTGCTTTTCTTTTTCTGCTCATCTTTGTGGTGTGTGCTCCCTAGCCATCTTGCCTTCAGCATTAGAGTAAGGCCTTCAGTTTTTGGACACTCTCATTTATTTGATTCATTAGATTCAATTCCAATTATATTGCATTTTACTGTGTTATCTTGCATTCTGCTATCACATTTAGTAAATTAGTTTTCTCCCTTAGCTCATTGTCACTGTTTTGTTTTTAGACCCATCTCCCTACCTTTTTCCCTTTCCCCCTTTCCCTTTCCTGGGCCATAGGTCTATGGGTTCCTCCGTCCCATTAGTCACAGAACTGGGTTGAACTGGGCCAGAACCATCACAAGACTTGATTTCACACCTATAGAAGTGCGGCTAAAGTATAGCTGAAGGATACATGTTTAAAGTAAATGAAATCAAAGCATCTTACAGCTGCTGTCCCCATCACAGTTTACTCTTTCTCAGAATAAGTGGGATTGCCCCATTGTGGTGTCCACAGTGAAGAATTCCTAAGGGCACTAAATACAATAGCTTACTCCAGCAGCAGCTGATGTCCCAGCACTGGAGGTATATCCATCTATTAAAAATATATATATTTAAATAAAAAGGGGAACAAGAAGGAGTTGGGAGATTTGCAGTTTTTCTACTTGTGACAAAAATGTACTTTATGTGCTTTAGTGATTGTTTGTTTGTGTTGTGTTTCAGCACTATCTAAAAAAAGAAATCAATTTCTCTACCTACACTGGAGCAATGGTGAGCAGTGGTTCTGTGTTCATGTTGAGTTGCTTGGCATGGCCTGTGCAGTTGTTGTCCTCTGCTCCCTGCCTAGTGTTCATGCATGGACAACATACTGGCAGAGGATGGGCTGCTTGACTGCCAGGAATGAAAACAGTGCTCAAACGCCAAATGAGAGTGGAGCAGCTCCTAGGTTAGCTCATCTAACTCACTATTGTGGCTGCATTGTAAGCCCAGGTCAGCAGACCCCTGTCTCTAGCACTGGGAAAATTAATCTGTTGTGTCCATGTGAGCTGTCATTGGCACTTGTCTCCACCACTGCAGGAGCTGAGAGCAGCGGCTTGCACAGTGGCAGCTGCATTAGGCCAAAAATATACACTCGGGGCAAATGTAAGGATCTCTACTTAGACTGCAAGTGTATGCCTAAAAATATTTGTGGCACAGTAATTTCTATAAAAAAAGCATGACCAGAATATGAATTGAAGAAGATAAGTAGCTCCCTCCCAAGACTTTTCTTGGAACAATTAGGAAAAGAGATATCTTTACAGAAGAGTTTACTGAAGAATTTGTTTCATCTCTAAAGCACTAAATCAAGCAAGAGTGCAAAAGAGCAGAGCAATGTCATAAAGCTACAGCTCTTGAGAGTTAAAATAAACAGTATTTTAACCTAAATGAGAAAGCAAGAATATTTCCAGGGACCCATACAACCTTTGTTGATGCAAAGAGTCCAGTTCACCCTCTTAAAGCAGGTGGTTGTATTTTCATTTCATGTGATACCTTGCAGCAAATGTGAAGATAGCTTAATTTTCCATTCGGTGAGCAAAGACAAAAACCAAAAGCTGGTCTCTGGGATCAGAAATGTGTTATTCTGTGTACCAAGATTTGTAAAAGAATGTGGAATAAGCACCCTTTGACTTGATAGCTTTCTTCTCCCCCAACAGCTTGTTGGTCAAAAGTGCTGGCAAAAAACCACCAACCTACTGAAATTTACTGCAGAGTGCTTTTTTGTTTTAATACCACATCCGGAGAGTTCCTAATTTGCTTTGATTTGAAGAGCTCCTTACGAATACAATGAAAATGAAAAGAACTCTAGAAGGAACCTGAATAAATGTAGAAAAACTTATTAGCAAATACATCATTTAAGAAACAGCCACGAAATATCCATGTACAAAATACACTGTCTGGGGTGAAATTTGATTGTAGCTTCACTCTGTAGCCATGCTACCCCTCTACAAATACAGTTGTAGGATCTCCATCCTCTTGTACCTATCAGAGCTATAGACAGAGCACTGAGGAAAACACCTTCCTGTAGGATATGGAAGAGTTTCGGGAACTCAAGAAAACTACAGTAGAAACAGTCAAGCTCATAACAACTTGAGGGCCATGTTCCAGATGCCAGTAACTTTTCCCAGAATTTACCTGAAAATAAAATCCCTAGGAAGCACTCAGCTCACATACCAGCCCTGTGAGATGCCAGGACAGCAGCTATGAGGTGCCTGAGGCATCACTGGAAAACATCTCATGCAGAAGACAGAAAATCACACTTGGACTGAATGTATCCACAACTGTGCTAGTCCTGTTTCAGTAAATAACACGGGACTATACTTATGAATGATCTAAAACACGCAGCACCATTTTTTTTGTTGGATCAAATTCACAGGCAGAACAGGAAACAGAACTTTCTGTTACTTCTCTGTGGTGTCATACAGTATACTGGAGAGGTCATTTTTCATGGCTTTTGCCTTTGCAATCTAAGCAGCATTCACTGTGCCAGGAAGTGAGTCACTTGGAGGCCCAGTTTGTACCAGTTTGAAGTTTGAAAGACCATAGTTGTTTGTAGAGAAGAGGTCAGTAAAGGAGGTTTTCAAGGAAAAAAAAAAAAAAAAGCAAAGTAAAGAGTTAATGTGACCAAAGTCTTCAGATCATCTGAAAGACTGAAAATGGTGAGGATTTTGGTATGAGACATGGTACCTAGGCATAGGGCTACCCTTGGAACATTTCTCTTGCTGTTGCAAGATGGAAACAGAAGCAGAAAGAAGAGGGAGAAGTACTGTCTGGATGGGGATGGAGCACAAGTTATAGGGGCATGGTTAGTGGGCATGGCGGTGATGGGTTGATGGTTGGATTTGATGATTTGAGAGGTCTTTTCCAACCTTAATGATTCTTTGATTATATGATTCTATGATCAGTAACAACAAATCACACTACAGGTTTGGAGGCTGTACTTCTCAGTGCTGATACAAGCTTTAGTGGGCACAGTAGGTCACTGTAGCAAAGATTGCATGCTTGAAGAAAAAACTAGTTTTCTAGCCACACTTGTGTTTCCAGGTGGCATTAGCTGAGTACCAATATAACAAAAGCTTGGAGGGTATGGGACAGTCTTGGGGACTTCAAGAAAACCATAGGAGAAACAGTCAACCATTAATAACTCCCTGGGAGACATCCAGTAATCTTTCTGATGCCAATACTTGTGGGTGGCATTAGCTGAGCACCAATATAATGCAAACTATTTCAAACAGCTAGCTCTTCAAACAGAAATATATATTCCTAAAGGCAGATGCTCTTTGAGGCACTACATTGAAAAAGACAAATTATTTGTCCAGTGATGAGATTTTAATCTGTTGATTGAATAAAACTTGTGGCAATGTAAATTAGATGGTACTCCACAATGTTTTTTACTAGTAGAATTAATAGTCCCCAATATTGCCAGCATTTGGAATTTTCACTTATGCTCTTACCTAAGTGTTTGCAGGATTCAAATCTATGTTCCTCTAGGCTTTTGGCAGTTGATCATGCCTTTTTTCATTTACTGCAGTAAAACATGCAAAAAAATAGTGGTTTCTGGTGCTGCATTTTCCAAAATGGGTTCCAACTTCTGACTTATCAGATTCAAGAAAGGAATGAGAAACTGATGCAAAGTGAGGGCAGTGAGATGAGAATAATGTAGCCTTAGGAAACTTAAATCTTTGTTCCAGGTCTAAGAAGGAGGGCAGAGTGTAAAGCCAAAGAGGAAGATTCATCCTGAGGCTCGAGTGACAAATGACATAAACTTATCTCTGAAGGTTTACTATGCCCTCAGAGCCTTTCAGGAGAACAAGAGCCTCATATTTACATGGCTGCCTACCTGCAATTTTTTGGGTGGCAGTAGGTAAGATCTTTCTGAGGCCTATGAGAAGGACTGAATTCAACTTTGGGCAGAACATTACAATGATAGAGATCCTCAAAGTAAGTTTGGTGGCCTCAGCTAATTCAATCAGTGGGCTGCTCTCCTTAACACAGAAATCCTACAAAAGATGCAAAGTTCTGTCAGTTCCCATTAGTTTAATTTAAGGCAGCGAGTCCTCTAAAACTCAAGACTTACATGTGACACGTGAAGAATCTGTCACATTCAGTTTCTCATTATACAGAAGCATAAAAATGATTGAAAGGGTGGGAAAAAACAACAAACTCAGACTTCATAAACAATCATTAGAGTCCATCAGCAGTATCCAAGCAGCATGATAGTATAACAATATGTCAGTTGTCACATTGTAGCATGCAAGTTTTATTCCCAAATTACCCCAGTAACCTAAATAAGAAAGGCAAAACACACAAAGAGTATGGCCATCTGGAATACATAATGTGGAAAGATCTGCAATGCATTACATGGTCTGGAAAGTGGCTGGTCAAATTCCAGAGGGCTAAGATAGACTTCAAAGTCTGGCCGCACATCAGTGAAACTGTTGATCAGCTCAGATATTTAAAGTGGGTGTAGATGAACAAATTTATTACATTTTTTTATCTGTTGCACTCATACGGGAAAACATGATTGTAGACAGGTTCTCCATTGATTTCATGCTTAGTTCTTGTGTTTTTAACAGTCTAGTATATTTTGAAAATGTTACATCATATTGCAGATTTATAAAAAGGGCATTTTCTCATCTTTTAAAATGACAATTCACAACAACAAATCTGTAAATTAGATGACTCAAATATCTTAAATAATAAAAGTTGGGCAGTTTTTGTTTTTAATCAATGGAAGGCAAATCAGGCTAGGTTTCCAATTTTGTTTTGTATTTAGATAAAGCCCAAAATATCTACCACTTAGAATTTTTTGTATTTTAATTCATACAGATTCCTCCTGAATTAATTGCAAGTCTGACTCTTATTTACCCAGACTTCCAGCATTTCTGCTTTTTGCTGGAGGAAGGGAAAGAAAGATAAAGCCATACACTTCTTTATTTTCCATATGTTGATCCCAGAATCAAAGGCACTGGAATTGGGATTTGATGTGTTCAAGATATTTTTACCCAACCTATGAATGAGAAAATGTGAATCTCTGAACTTAGACTATTTCTAATGGGACAATTGGATTATTCTACTGTTTTTTTTTCCTCTTCTTGAAAGCTGGCAATGATACAACAGCTCAAATAAAGACACCTTCACTTGGCTTTCCAAAAGTAGAAGTGCTGTTTCTAAGCATGTTAGTAGTAACTTCATTGTCTTCACAGAAATTAAGGATGAGCAACAAAATGCTCATGATGGGCAGCAAAATCAGTTAGGGCATGTTAGTTTTTCTACTGAGCAGTCTCCACTAACTGATTCAAAGTGTCCTGTTTATACATCTCCATTATCTAGCTGCTTTGAATTGTCTTTCAATTTCCATTCAATACATGATATAAAATATAGTGTAATACATGTATAGCGTTGGTTGCATTGGAGCATGAACTAGAAACAGGAAATGCATTTGGGATAAGGTCTTTTATGGTTTACCTTAGAGCCCATAACAAAATCCTAGCATGGTTTCCCATTCTGCTTCACCATCCTCCAGCTACTCTGACACAGACTCAAGAAGATGCTGTCAATAGATGATCAGTGCATTCAGCATGGAAGAAGCCATACTGCCCATTCATGATTGTCCTTTCCCTTTCAAGAGTATAAGAATAATTATCTTAAAAATGAGATGGCCTTGGAAGATAAATAATTTTCCTCAAGATTTTCTTGCATCCCACTAATGACATCCCTGGGAAGGATGGACACTTTGGCTACCTGATGGACATGTTTGGCTACCTGTATTCTGTTTGGCTACCTCTGTGCACAGATTTGACCTAAATTAATGAAATTAGTGGGGAATTCATTATGTGATGTGGTAAGTAGAATGGATAGGAACAGCAGCAAGAAACCAGCCATTGTTAAAAGGGAGGTTTAAGGGCTGCTGGTTGTTGCAACAGTGGGCTTCAGGCAACTGTGACAGTAGGTGACAGTTATGGAAGGCTGTTCCTCTCACACTCTCTTAAAACCTCCTCAGTGATATGGTCTTCATGAAAGCCTCAGTATCTGAGGTATGAAATTATTTACCTCATGTTTTTCCAAACATCTTTTAACATCCATGCAGGCAATCCCTATGGTCATTTGAGATTGACTTCCTGTTTCTCCTAAGACCCAGATGTAAGAAATCACCTAATATAACTGAAGAAAAAAAAAAAGGCAGAGAAAAAGAGATTAAAAATTGGCTAAGCATTTCAAAACCTTCACATACCACAAAAGTTTGTGTGTTATTTTCCTCATGTTTCATTCATACCTTTAAAAAGAAGTGGAAAGGAAAACATGCACTTAATCAAAATCCCAGCCGCACTTCCTAAGCCTATGTGTTTTGCAGATGGGAAAACTCAGAAGACAGACTGATTCTTAATCAACATTAAATAAAGAAGAGCATCTGCTTTACGTAGTAAAAACGTACCTTACAGTACTAGTCATCTGACACAGCTACTGATGGCATCATTGACTCCGTAACAGGGAAAATATATTGGTAACACTGCTACAACCAAGGTAGCAGAAGCATACTAACTTAGCAGAGGATGATCTATAGTGGGAAACTATCTATCTGAAGATTAGTGCTGAAGCCTTCTTTTACTATACCTCGGCAGTAGAGACTGGATGAAAACAGTAACTCATGATAAAATCCATTAAAAAAAAATTCTTTGATAGCTCTAGAAAACAAAATTGAAAAAAGCATAAAACCAAGGTATTTTAGGAACCATGAACAGAAAAGAAACACAATAGTTAATATGCACAACGAATTATGACTTAGAGGCTAACTTTTTATTGTCATCCAGAAAATACTTTCAAATTATATCTACAAAAATACGTCCACTTTAGGAATGATCCATCCACAAAAAAACAAATGTTCTGTAGATAACCAGTTTCCAACAAAAATAGTTTAACCAGCTGCAGGAAGATGTGATAAACATGCTAAACCAAGAATAAAAACAGAAACATAAAATAATCTGCTAAAGTCTTAAGCACACAGGATGTAGTTACTTTGGGACGTAGTTTGGAATTCAGACCAAATGATACAGCATTTAGAAAACTGTTAATTATAGAGGCACTTCACTTTAAAGTTTCTCCAAGTTTACTTCATCAACTGGACCACTGAGAGTTATTTAGAGGAAGTATGAGCTAATATCATACCCAATCCTCAAAGATGGTGATTGCAGGTAAGAGGAAAATGCACTGCAGGGCTGAAAAAGACCCCAAACCTCAGGACTTTGCTGAAGAGGACACTCCAGGAGACAGTTCTTCATTTTTTGAGCATTTTCAGGTGGACCAAAGTTCAATTTTGGCAGAAGGTAACACAGAAGGTTTGAGGAGAAAGCAAAACCTTGGCTTTCCTCTCAACTAGCTACTACATGTTAGAAATATCCACAGCCTTCACTACACTTATTAAAATGTGTAACTCAAAATGTTCTGGAATATCTTTTGGAGTCATGTTTAAGAATAGTAATGACAGATGTCTTAAAGATCCTGAAGGCAATCCATACGACTCTCCCCAACATCTGAAAGAAAGCCAGAGCAGAAGGGTGGGGGGAAGGAAACTCTGTGGAATGATGCATTCTCTCCTTGTTAATAAAATGAAAATAGCTGTGTAGCAGCCAGGAAAAACAAACTGAACTTCCTTCTTCAAAGGGGGCTGAGCACTTGTAGACTTTTTACCAAGCTTTTAGCTCTCCTGTAACACAGCAGTGTACTTTGAACCAAAAGACTATATTATGAAAATGAGGGAAAGAGGGATGCATAGGTGAAAAAGAGTCTATACATAAGAAATACATTATGGATAGCACTTGGAAGGAAAAAGAAAAGGCTTGGGAAAAGTGGCAAATAACTTATCTGAGGTGTTCTTTGTATTATAGGCCCCTCCACATCTCTTAAAATCATCATAGACAGTAGTGAGTCAAGACCAAGTTCTTCAGTCAGTGTTTACTGAACTTCTGAAAGCAGGACATTTATCTGTTGGGTTTAGTTTTATATGCATGCCTTTCTCTTTTGTCTTCCTGTTCTGCTTCATGTTTTTCCTATTCTCATTTAAATGTTCCATTTTTTAGACTGGTTTAATAATCCTTGGAAGCATTTAATTTCCTCTTTGCCCATCTAAGCCAAAACACAAGCAGTATTCCCTTTGACTGATGTTTGACCATGAGGATTTTTTACACGTGCGTATGCACACACATACATACACACTTTAAGAAAAAACAAATCTGTTGCAAATCTGAAAGCAATATTCAACACAAATTCCTCAGGAGCTCATTCACAAACTTTTTTCAATGGCAATAGGAGGAATATTCCTTGTGTTCATAATTATTTAATGGAGAAATATATAGATTCCTTTCAGAGCAACATCCAGCAGGGGAGTGTGTGTCCCATTAGAAAACTAAGCTTTCTTTGAGAATCACTGATGATGAAAAGCTGTACTTATTTTGCCACACGAACTACGCAATTTAAAGTGCACTCCCCTTAGGGGGTGACATGGAAAAAAGACCTAAGTAAATTCCTCTGATCTAATGCCCAAAATATATTGCATTTCTTTGCTTTATATATTATAATGAAAAAAATCTTTTTTTTAAAGGTGCATATTTTGACATAAAAGAACCCAGATAATTTTAAATAATTACATTGTAAATGTCAGTTCTTCATAAATGAAACCATGAAGAGTATAGAGGGAGGGCAGGGATGAATTATCAAGCAGGTACCCCTTCATAAGGCTGTGTTCCAGCAGCATTCCTTTTAAAAAGAAAGTCATACCATCTCTCTCAACTCTCTGAAGGGATACTAACCTTCTGTGGCTGAAGTCCATTTCTTACCTTCTCCAACTGGTTTTGAGGGGAAATCTCAGTGCCAATTGGCTGTCCTTGCTGTCCAATGGCATTCTTGCATCATCCCCTGTGGGCGTTAACCATCCTCCCATCCTAGGTTAGAGATGGATCTTTTCCCCATGTGCCTGCATGCCTGCAGCTGCACAATAGGGTGAATGGCCAGAAAGGCAGAAAGGATAGGGCCTGCAAAACCCTGTGCAGCTCATCTCCATGTTTTATTTTGTAGGCCATTAGGGAAGCTAGCAAAAAAATGCAGGGTGGTAGGGAGTTCATTTGTCCAGAACACAGCTGTCAGATTCCACCACTGAATGGGTGTTTTTATGGAAAAAAAAAAAAAAAAATTCCTGCAGGTTTGACATAAACCTGCATCTCCTCCAGTAACTGACTTCTTTTTGTCCTCAGTAAAACTGTCACAAGTTTTGCTGTTTGTTCCTGATTTTCAAAAGGCTCTCCAAACCAGGATCAGTATGCTAAATGAGGTGATTAACTCAGACAACATGCTACTCTTCAGCAAAAAACAGCCAGTAAGGTTGTCTTACAGTGCTTTTTATTTAAATAGAGTGATGGCCACCATGATATAAAAAAGAAAATCAAAAGGAGTCCTTCTTCTAGATAACTCACGCTCAGTCTCTGAAGAGATTGCCTTCCATCTCTCCTCAGGGAGCCTCAGCTTAGCTACACACAACCAGAAACACACCAGAAAACTATGTGCTCAGCTGAGTATAACACACCTGCAGTCTCTCAGGAACACATTTAAAGTTTGCAGAATTCTATTCCAATAAATATTTGGCAGAAGGGTTACTCTAATTTTCCTTTTTCTTTATTTGGATCTAACTTCATAAAACTGTGCAATAGATATCAAAAATCAGATTCCAGCCCAAATGAACAAGATCAGTGTAGGTAAACATGAATATACAACTTCTCCTTTATATCCTTCATACCTTGTTAAAGAACAGTCACTTTTGACCCCAATCACTTCACAAAGATGCTACAGGGTTCAGACTCTGCCTGCTCAGGCATATCATTAGGTCTCTTCTAACCAGCAGGTCTAATCATGAAAGTTGCCACATGAATTTCATGCGGCTATGAATACTTCTGGTACTTACTACAAGATATATAATTTTTTCTTTGTCCTTATACTCATCTGAAAATATCAGTATCAGGGAAAAGTGAAACTGTAGTGTAGTGTTGCATTCTATGAAAATGTACAGAAGAATATTCAGCTCCTCTTCTTTCCTAAGAGTACATTTTATAGACAGAACAAAAGAGCTGGGGCTTTAGAGACATACAAGCCTATACAAAGTAGCAGAAATTACTTGCTGGCTCTTAAGTTCTGCTCCTGTTGTGCAACCACTTCAGGACGCTGGGATGACAGCTGAAGAAAGTGAATGCACAGATTATGTTTTCTTCTTTGCCTCCTTTATTAGGTAAGGGCATGGAAACAAACGGAAGGATCTCATCTTTAAATACCTGGCATCCTAGCTGGTGCCATCACAAGAACTTTGGCTTTTTTGACAACCAAATGGCCTACATGGCACCAGGTTTATGGGCACCAAATGGAGTCCGCCTTTCTCAAAGGGGAAGGGTTCTTGGGGAAAAGCTAGCAGGGCTCATTGGGAGGGCTTTAAACTAGGTCTGAAGGGAAACAGAGGGGAGAGTGAACCTTCCCATGATAATGTGTGAGATGGCACATCTATATTAGAGGTACAGGGGCCTTGAAGGACCCGCTACCTTGAGAGGTGCTGGCAATTCTGCAGCACATACGAAATCCTATTATGATGAGGCAGTGACTGCTGGGGCAACAGGAGAAGGCAAGTGGGAAAATCAAGGGAAAAACTTAAAAGGAACTAAGGAGTTATCTTTTAAGGAGGTGACGAGACCAGCTGTGCAGCTCCACACCAATGCATGCAGCTTGGGAAACTAACAGGAGGAGCTGGAAGCTACTGTGCTACTAGAAAACCACAATATAGTTGCCATCATCGAAACATGGTGGGATGATTCCCATGACTGTAGTGTTGCTATCAATGGCTACAAGCTGTTCAGAAGGCACAGGCAAGGAAGGAGGGAAGGGCGTGTTGCTATCAGGAAAGGAATACAATGTGAAGAGTTGTCCCTAAGCAATACATATGAGCAAGTCAAAAGCCTATGGGTGATAGTTAAAGACTGAGGCAGCAAAGAGAGCCTTGTGATCGGTGTCCACTACAGGCCACTCAATCAAATGGAGCCTGTCAATAAGGCCTTCTACCTCCAGCTACAGCAGGCATCTCAATTGCAAGCACTTGTCCTGCTGGGGGACTTCAACCACCAGACATCTGCTGGAAAAGTAGCATGGTGAGCTGTAGGCAATCCAAGAGGCTTCTGGAGTGCACTGAGGATAACTTCCTGAGCCATGTAACAGATGGCCCCACCAAGGGGGATACACTATTTGACCTGTTGCTCACCAGTGCAAAATGATTAGTGACATCAGGATTGGAGCTGTAGAGACCATGCTATGGTTGAGATCATGTTCCGGAGGGATATGAGACAGGCAAAGAGTAAAGTTAGGACTCTAAGTTTTAGGAAAGCTGACTTCCAGCTCTTCGGGGAATTAGTCCATAAAACACTCTGGAAAACTGTCCTCACGGATAAGGGAGCAGAGCAGAGCTGGCAGGTCTTTAAGGAAGCTTTTCTCAGGGTGCAAGAGCTGATTTGCTACGTACCCAGGTGTAGCAAATTAGGAAAGGAAGGCAAGAGACCAGCATGGCTGAACCAGGGCCTGCTGGTCAAACTGAAGAGCAAGAAGAAAATGGCACAGGCAGTGGAAATGGGCAGGTACCATGGGAAGAGTATGAAGAAGCTGCTAGGCTGTGTAGGGATGGAGTCAGGAAAGCCAAGGCCCAGCTTGAACTAAACTTGGCAAGAGGTGTCAGAAAGAGCAACAAAAACTTCTGCAGGTACCTCAAGCAGAAAAGGAGAGTCCAGCCGGGCATACTTCCCCTAGTGAGTGACACAGGGCAAGTTGGTAACAACAAACGAGAAGGCTGAGGTACTTAATAACTTTTCTGCCTCGGTCTTCTCTGATAACTGCTCATCACGCAGCCTTCAAATGTTTGGTTTGGTTTGGTAGGAAGGGATTGAGGAAGCAACGTCTCTCCCACTGTAAGTGAAGATCAAGTTCGTGAGCACCTGAGGAACCTGAACATCCGCAAGTCTGTGGATCCCACTGAGATGCATCTCAGAGTCCTGAGGGAAATAGCTGATGTAGTCGCCAAGCGACTCCGAATGATATTTGAAAAGTTGTGGCAATCAAGCGAAGACCCTGGTGACAGGAAAAAAGGCAACATCACACTGATTTTTAAGAAGGGTAGAAAGGATGACCATGGGAACTACCAACCTGTCAGTCTCTCCTCTGTGCCGGGAAAGATCATGGAGCAGATCCTCCTGGAAGCTATGCTAAGGCACATGGAAGAAGGGATGGCTTCACCAAGGGCAAATCCTGCTTGACAAACCTGGTGGCCATTTATGGTGGTGTCACTGCATCAACGGACAAGGGAAGGGCCACTGATGTCATCTATCTGGACTTCAGTAAGGCCTTTGGAACGGTACCCCACAACATCCTTCTCTCCAAATTGGAAAGATACGGATTTGATGGGTGGACTGTTCAATGGACAAAGAACTGGCTGCTGGATTGAGTCCAGAGAGTGGTGGTCAATTGCTCAGTGTCTGGATGGAGATCAGTGATGAGTGGTGTCCCACAGGGGTCAGTGCTTGAACGGATACTCTTTAATCTCTTCATCAATGACGTTGACAGTGGAGTCAAGTGCACTCTCAGCAAGTTTGCTGATGACACCAAGCTGAGGAGTGTGGTCAACACAGCAGAGGGACAAGATGCCATCCAGAGGGACCTAGACAGGCTTGAGCAGTGGGTCTAGGTGAACTCCATGTGGTTCAACAAATAGAAATGCAAGATCTTGCACCTGGGTCGAGGCAACCCTCACTACCAATACAAGATGGGGGATGAAAGGATTGAGTGCAGCCCTGCCAAAAAAGACCTGGGGGTACTGGTGGATGATAAGCTGGACATGAGCCAGCAATGTGCCCTCACAGCCCAGAAAGCCAACCGTATCCTGGGCTGCATCAAAAGAAGTGTGGCCAGCAGGTTGAGGGAGGTGGTCCTGCCCCTCTATTCTGTGCTGGTCAGGCCTCACCTGGAGTACTGCATCCACATGTGGAATCCTCAGTGTAGAAGAGACATGGACCTGTTGGAGTGCATCCAGAGGAGGGCCACAAAAATGATCCATGGGATGGAACACATCTCCTATGAGGACAGGTTGAAAGAGTCGGGGCAGCTCAGCCTGGAGAGGAGAAGGCACTGAGATGACCTGATGGTGGCCTTTCAAAGTATAAAGGGGAGCTACAGGAAAGAAAGGGACAGACTCCTTAGCAGAGTCTCTGGTGACAGAACAAGGGGAAATGTCTTCAAGCTTAAAGAGGATAGATTTAGGTTGGATATAAGGAAAACGTCTTTTACAGTGAGGGTGGTGACGTACTGGAACAGGTTGCCTCAGGATGTGGTAGATGCCCTTTTCCTGGAGACTTTCAAGGCCAGGCTGGACCAGGCTCTGAGCAGCCTTTCCTTGGTGTGGACGTCCCTGTTCATTGCAGGGGAGTTGGAATAGGTGACCTTTAAAAGTCCCTTCCAACTCTAAGGATTCTATGATTCTATGATTTATCAGCTAGAGACAGACAAGAAAAAGTGTGGTGTAAATCAGAAATGTCTCTATACCAAATGAATTCTTCCACCAAGAAAATATGCTATAAATAAACTTCAGCTCAGAAAACATATTACTAGGCTCATACTATTCATTAGAGGAGAGCTTTTTTAAACAGCACTTTTCCAAAGAATAACGTTACTAACAAATATTTTTGTAATAAAACCATAATTAAGCAAAGACTTCTCAAAACTTATATTCCATAAAAAATCCTATCAAAGAAATCCAGTGTCCAAATTAAGGCTTATATGATTATAAGCAAATCCTACAGGTGAAATAGACTTTTAATCTCTCCCATCCCACTGGCACTCAACAAGATGTTTTATAAACTGGTGCAGAGGCTGCATAGAAATTTGTTCTTCTCATTGCATTTACTTTGTACATAGCAGTTACAATGGAAATCACTTATTTTCTGAAATGACTTTTTTTTTTCTTTGTAAATTAAGAGTCTTGCTTTTACCTGTATAATACTGGATCCTTCTGTTAAACTTATCTGTATGTTTGTTTAAGGTATTGATAAATGTACAAAAGTAAAAGCAGATTTGATCTGTTGCTTGGGGTGTGCTGGATGAAAAAGATTAAAACCATGCGTCAGTTAAGGTTTCTTTCTTCCTTCAAAGGACTATACAACAACTGAGATTATCATAAGCTTGGAGTAAAACCCAGATTTTATTGCAATATGAAATTTAGATTTATTCAAAATATTCTTGATCTAATTCCTTCCTTTCTATCTATACATTTAGCTCTGCTGTCTAGATACATGGAGCAGTAAAATTTAAATAACTTCAAGTAATCCAAGGTCTGTTTCTTACTGTAGTTGTTGGGCTGTCTCTCAAGTAAGAGTAGTTCTTTACAGACAGCCTTGAAGAGCAAAAGGTTAGATAGGCCATTCAAAAGCTTCTAATACAACTGATAAAATGTTTTTATATTCCTGTACCTCTACAAGTCACAATATTAAATATTCTCTGGTTGACACTGACTATGGGAATTTCAGAAATGTAATAAAGGCATAGTTTTGCAGTGAAATCATCCACAGTGAGCTTACTGAGTTTTCAAAAATGATGGATTTATCTGGTGTGTGGCAAAGCCAAAGACATTGCTTTGTGGATTTTCAAATACACAAAATATTTTATTGTTACTACAGTAACTCTGAGGTCCTTCACTAAAGATAAATACAATAAAACTTTATTCAGGGTTATACATATCACAATACCTTTCAGATACTTGGGATTAGGGATTTAAAACACACTTGCACAGTTATAACTAATCTTAAGAATACAGTGCTGTCCTTTAAAAAGGATAATTTTACACTACTCAGCTTCAAATATCAGCTTCTTTTTTTGTTTTATTATTGTTTTTGCAGATGAATAACAACTAGGACTACTCAAATAATATATTAGAGAATTCTCTCATTGCTTCCCCTGTTATAGATGTCTAGTTCAATAGCTTTCTTATGTGTGGACAGTGCACGGAATATCTTAAGTGTAGATAATATGTACCTTAAGAAAAGCAGCATCACATCTTCTTGATAAGCTTACGTTCATAACTTGAAAGTGTTAAGCTACAAGCAGAAAAAATATTTTAAAGATGGATTGTGGGTTGATTTAGGAATTTTTGTGTGCAAACATTGCCCAGTGGAGTGAGGAAAAAAAATTCTGGTCTAAAAGTAGAGAAGATAAGTGTACCCAATAAACCCTAAATGACGCAAAGCACATCTAGCTTCAGGTTTTGCAATGCACACTATAAATGAGTTTTGATTAGTCACAGGTTTGCAAATCTACAAAGCAAACCACTATCCAGTTCTCCCAGTGTGGAGCTCACTCATGGTATTATGTTGAAAACTTTGCAAAATTTTCATTTCACCAGATTTGTGAACAGTGTTGTGAATATCTGAACTGCACTTTGGGCATGGCTTGCTCAACAAAAAGCACCAAGAAAAATGTAGTTGGATAAAATGATTACATGAACAGACAATGGCTCCACAGCCATATTTGTGAAGGGCTATTCTAGTTCTAATTCAAAAGTGTATGAGTAATTCATATCTTGAAAATAAAGCTCTAATACTGCAATCTGAATTCAAAGCACAAATTTCTTATTTGACTAACATAATTTTACAAACAGAAGTTGCTCTATAAAATTTTGTCTCCTAGTGTAATGCCATATTTTCGGGCTTTGCTCACATGTGTGGCCCTAGGTAGGTTTTGAAGACTTTTTCTGAAACAACAGCTTTGTGGGGAGGAAAAGGAGTTCAATCTGAACAGAAGTGAGGGGAGGCGATAAATTATCTTTATAATGAGATACCCAAAAGTGGCATATTAAAAGCCAACATTTCTTTTACACATTGAATACTTAAGCCAGAAAAAAACTTGTAACTGAGTCTTTTTTAAAACTTCAAGCCAAAAGCTATTCATAACTGTACCACTGCAACTAGCATTTTCCTTTGTTGTTAAGGAAATGGTCTCCATCTAGTACTTTGCTATTGCTCTGAGACTGTCAGAAGTGATTTGTGTTTATAACTGGCAACGGGGAGCTGATTTCAATTGGGATATTAAATATTGCTGGGGCAAAGGACAGCAATCATGAGAAAAGGGAAATGAAAAAGAGGCAGATACTTGGAAGAGCACCTGCAAAAAAAATTGGATATCCAGCCGTTTCCCTCCAGACACTTGGTAAACAGAGTAAACATCATAACTATTCAACATGGTTTCCCTTTTGCTAGAAGAAAGAAAACAAAATTTGCCCAAAATGAATTGTGCACTTGGATGCAACTGGAATAAATAAGCACAGGAACTTTGTTGGCATACACAGCCTCCCAAAAGAAACAAAAAGCTGTAGGAAGTATGGGGAATAAAGGGCCAAAAAGCACACTTGGTTTCATTTTTTACCTCATCCAATCTGGTTTATCTGTCTGAATGCTCTTGCAGAAGTTATATTTGTAACACATTTTGAGATATTTCAAACATATCCCAGACACCAGCCCTCAGCGTCAGAGTAGGGAAGGCTATTTGTAATGAAATGTGATAGTTGCAATTTATGGTCTGACAATGTCACTTTAATAACTAATTAGTCAGTTAGTGGGTTTCTGGTACTCTGCTTCTACTAACAACTTTCCTGCCATTAATTGAGATGTCTCATTTTATGACTTCAAAGATGCTCAAAACAATGCTAGAAGGCAAACAGACTAAGAACAGCAAATAGAGCTGGATTTTAATTTAAACAAACCAAGAACAAGTACATACACTGTTTATCCCAGCTAGAAATATACCTTTTAAAATATGAAAATCACCACTAAAATATGCTGTTGTTTCCAGTGTTTGGGCACAACATTAAAAAGTTCTTGATTTTAATAAAGGTTAGGCTCTTTCACAACTGGAAAACATCTGTCAGAAAAGTTTGGTCAAACCAAACAGGCACTTCTGCAGTCCTTCACTGCATTGGCTAAAAAAAAACAACAACCAAACTAAAAGAAAACAACAAAAGCAAGGAGCAGCAAATGTTGAGCCCTTATCTTTGGATTTTCCAAGATGCAGAAACAGATGAGATGACCAAACTATAATATTTGCCCTCACTTACTTCAGACTGAAATGGTTTGAGGGATCTGCAGTGACTTCACTTAGCGATAGCCACACTGTGCTGCAGGTTTTAAGCAGAGGGAGATCCTTCAAGTACTGACTTTAATCTGATGTTATTATTTAACCTGGCACTCATTCTGTTCTGTCTCCAGAGAGTATTTAAACTTAGAGGGAGGTAGTTTTAGATTGAGGGCTCTGAAGACTACTTTCATGAAGAAATTATAATTTATATTTCTTTAGACTGTAATTAAGATGAATATTGCCACTGCTCTTGGCATCCCCATTTAGAATACGACGTGCATATACTCACTGTGTGCCAGGTCATATAAACAGAAAGAAGCTGTCTGCTACACCAGCACATGCCTTATTAAACTCTCCTAACATGGTAACTAATCATACATGTATTTTAAGCCACTATGGGCATAGTCTGACAGGCTCTGTCAGAAATGAGTTTGGGGAGAGGAAGAGGAATAGTCAGTACTGCTGGATGAGAAGTCAGAGACAGCCCTCTCAAAGACAGGTGGCAAAAGAGACAGCTGAAAAGCAGAAAGGAGATAGAAGATTTTTAAGGTGGGATAGCACTGTACTTGCACAGATATGCTCAGTAGAATAAGAAATGCAGTAGTGCAACATCTGACTTGGCAATGCCAATATCACAGGTATAAGTTACAGCCACTCCTATTGAGAGAACCTGCAGTGAAGACCCGGCTGAGAGCTCTGCCTCATGACAAAGCCAAGTCATCATGGACACCTGTAGTGTCACTTTGGATTGATAGCCCCCAGTATGACATTTGTGCTAATAATATGCTGTGTCATGCAAGGGTGGACCAGAAATCATGGATAGCTCCAGCACAGGTATACTGAGTCACAATACAACAGACTCAAATCCAATGAGGCTCAGCAGATCTGTTCATCCCAACTATGGTGCAACCCTTCTGGAGAAGTCTCCTAGGCTTGGCTCTCTGGCTGGAGAAATCACCTGGTCCTCATCACAAAGATCTCACTGAGCCAGGCAGTAACTGGATCCAGGCTCACACAAGGTGGCTGGGTGTTCCAAAAACAAAACCAAACTCAGCTCCCTGAGAGAGGGAAGAGAGAGGGAAGACAGACTCTGGGAGTTAAACTGAAACCAGGCTGAGTCTCAGGGATTCTAGTAAATGCAAATAGATTCTATTTTCATACAGAAAATCAAAAGCCTGTCTAAAAACATAGCTTATGATGAAGCATAAGATTAGATGAGATGACATGCATATATTTTCTCAAAGCCCTCTGTTCTCTGCTGCCTCATAATAACTGCTAAACAGAAGACAAGTTCTGAATGCAGAACACAGATTTCCACAGCACAACTTCGCATGCACAGTGATAGGTGGCTTGTACATACAGAAACAAGGCAGACACCTTCCAGGCAGAGAAATGACAAGTCCTCCATGACAGCACAAAGCTCAGGTCTGTTCGGAGCATGTCTTCAGAGATAAAGAAAATGTCAGAGAGTCCCAGTGCCATGCTATGTAATCTGCCAGTCAAAAGAAGGGGATATGACTTAAAAGATAGCAAGGACATGCCTCAGTCCTGTCAAAAGTCACGGAAAGACCTGAAGAACAACCTGAAGTAGTACAGACAATACTACTTCAACGCTGACCTCAAGACGGAAGTACATATGAGGCTTCAGTCATTCATTTTGGCAATGAGAAATTGAATTTCTCATCCTTACTTTCTTCCTCTAACTCACACAGCTGCATTGTCAGCAGACACCTTGCATTCACAGGACAGCTTGACTGGATGTCCAGAAAAGTGCCTAGACACTGTCTGAACTCTGGGACTGCCAGACTATTCTGCAGTGAAAGCACGGATCTGGAAACAGGCCCCTTGCTGCCAGCAGTACACTGCTCTGTGATCCCAGGCAGTTTGCTTAAGGTTTCAGATAAATTCTCCAAAACTAGAATAACTTCAATTACCTATCTCTTAGGACCAGCACATGGGGAAATCAAGCTTTGCAGAGGCAAAGAGGTTGAAAGAACACAGAATGTTTCTGCTCCCCATAGCCACAAACCCAAAGACTGGCCTACTTTTGTTTTGCTATTCCTACGTGGAAGGAAGAAGCAATTAGCATTACCACAGTTCACAGCTGAACTGTGTCCTCTGGCTCTAGACACTTTCATTTTCCTCAGAGGAAAACTTTTCTGATGCTGGGTTATTTGTCCTGTCTAGACAGCCTGCAGAGAGGCCTTTTGCAGTCACCTTGTCCCATGAGACAACAGGGGGATGCCTGAGGTTTTGATTTTGTGTGCAGTATTTTTCGCCTACATAACAAAGATGTCATGTTTTCCCTAGTCAAACTGTTTCTATCTACTGGCTGTTCTGTCTTAATTCCTCAAAGCAACGCAGCTTCTGGACAGCAGTAACCATGCCTTCAAAGCAGTGGGATCAAGTATTAGTACATTTCTCAGGAATTCACCACGTTTGTCTACTCCACAGTCATTTTTAAACTTTTCTGGTCTTTTGCATGAAGCGATCATCTCTTTGAAGGCTTAAAACTGGTTTTGAAAAGAAGATTATGAAATATACCCTAAGGTGAACAAATAATAGACGTGCCTGGAAATGTGATCATGTCTATTTGCAAGCCTGTATTATTACATTCACCTAGACTTGTCATTATCTCTTCCTAGTTTTACTCTGGATAAAGATTACTCTTGTAATGAAGCATTTCCTCTAATTCAGCAACCAAGATCTTACTAGATAAGAACCATCCAGCTATGTAAGTTTAGCCATATTCGTGGCCTACCCTAGTCTGTCCATAAATAGATACATACATACACACATATATCTTCTATAAAGAGAGGTCTGGCAGCTTTTGCCAATTCTAAGCAAAAAATTCAATCTGACCCATGAGACAGAGAGAGGATAAATTAAAACTACTGGGAAAAAGTTATAAGCTTCCGTATCTATTTCTAATAGATTTGAAAGACACGGTGGACTGCATTCAGCAAATATTGAAATATTTGCTAAATTTTTTTCCTTTTCAGAAACAATCTTCAAATTTTTAATTTTAAACCAAGTGTACCAAAGTCAGTGACTGGTTTACTCAAAGTTAATCACACACCTGCTTGGTTTGCAGAATTGAGTGCTCTACTGTGGCTCAAGAATAAGAGCATACTTCGTATCCTTGGAGCTATCTGGATCATCATGGTGGTGGGAATAAGGCTATAAAAGCATTTGCAGCTGTGTCATAGCAGTGCCAGAGGGATTGCTTGTGGTATTTTTCAAACAGAAAGGTGACCAAAAGCTTTAAAAAACATAAGAACTAGTTCAGACCAAAGGTTTCCCTAGAATTTTTATCCTGTCTCCAGCAGTGTCTAAAGCCAGATGTGGGAGAAAGAGGTGTGTTTCTCTTGAATACTTTCTACTTCCTAATATCCAGTGATTTGCAGTTCAGTAATTTCCTGGGTCTTTGTAAACAATATCCTCTGGTAGATTTTTCTTCCCTGAATTTGTGCAATGCTTTCTTGAAACCCTGCAAACTGAGCATGTACACAGTCACAATACCCCTACATGGAATACTCCAGTTAACTACACACTCAGTGCAGGGTATTTCTTGTTTTGCTTTGTTTTTCTCACCTCATTCAGTGTCTCTTGGTACCTGTTATAGTGGAATTCTTGAGTACTCATTCCTTACTAATTATTCCCATTATATTCATTGCCTATTAACAACTATCGTCATCATTGCCATACAGACTGTCCTTTCAATTATTCTTTGCACAAAAATATTTCATCGTTCTTGCTTTTTCTTTGCTTTTCCCATTTCCTCTACACCTCTGGGGGAGCACACTGTGCTCATGGTGCAAGAGAAGGAAGGTTATACAGTGGCATAAGGACTTTTTCTGTTTTGCTTTTCATTCTTTCCAAGATAATTCCTAACATTTGTTTTGCCATTTTGATTCATACAGAAGAGTGAATTTTGTTAAAATCATGATCTTTTTTCCATACAGAAACAGCCAGACCACAGCTGCTTTTGGTAAAAATTAAGCTAGAACTTTTTTTTTCTCTGACATGAACCAGTTCACAGTTACTTACACTGACTTTTCATCTGCCATCTTCCTTCTACATGTCTCAGTGCTCTGAGATCTTCCTGTAGTTATTTTTAACGAGGTTTTTTCTTTATTCACCTGGATAGCATGGATATAATCAGATTTTAGTATCTTCCTGTTCACTCCCTTTTACAGATCAGATGCCATGGTGTAATCCTTGTAGGATTCTCTGTAGACATCCTTCCACTGTGAAAAATGACAATTAGTTCCTTCCATCTAATTCTTTTTTTTTTTTTTTTTTTTTTTTTTTAGTTTATGCAAGGATTATCTATCTTATCTGAAGGCTGCTTATATATCAGGTTTGCTTAATACCACGTCAGGAGCTCCTCGACCAACTTTCCTGTGAAAGCAGTAACTGTACCTGAAAATTGCTTCAGTTATCAGCACCCCATTAACATCTCCACAAGCATAGCAGTTTGGCAGCTCTCAGTTCAGTGCACAGATGGAGAAATGTCTGTGCCCACTATCCCTCGTGAAAAATATTCCCTTCAGTCCCAGGGCACAGTTAGATACACAGCAACTTCAGCAGGTGTAGCCAGGCACATTCCTCACCCCGCAAAGTTTCTTGAAGGCAGCTTTTCTTAGCTTATTGCAGACCTTTCAGGCCCCCTGTTATCTGTCAGCCAAATGACAGGTATCTCTATCATCCGCACTCCCCTTCCACCTTTAACCTCTTGCAATTGTAAGTGTTCATTAACTTGACACACAGCATAGCTTCTGTTCCCAGCACTCGCTATCACAGAAGGACAGTCGTTCACTCTCAGGAATCTGTGAGCACTCCAAGAATATTTCACCTGCAAGGCCATTGCTTGTGGCAAATTTAGAATATTTGGACAAGTGCTAACTGGAATAACTGTGTCACTCTACTCTTAGTTCATGGGGGTGTGTTTAGGGTGGAGAAGCAAGGGCATACTTCATTGCAATGAACCCAGGTGCTATATTTTCACCAAAAATGCTTTAAAATCAGAGTTAGAAAGATGTATCCTCCAGTTCTTGAGAATTTACACATCATAGAATTATCTGAACTACTTGACTGAAAAACACAGCCACAGCACCACACACAATAAACTTATGCCCTCAGGTTGCTCTTCTCTGTGTGACATTAGAAAAAAAAAACAACAAAAAAAACTATTCCTACAGGTAAGTGACTCACATGATCTGAAAGCCAGAATTAACTGTTTTACACATTGTTAGTGTAGCCATTATGGAGATAATGTTGTCTGAATCAAAATGAGGGCAAAGGTGCATGGGAGCTGGGAGTTAGTCCAATAACATCTTTGATTTCCCCTTCCAGTTCAGACATAAAATTGTCATGATTCAGATGAGATAGCAGTAAATTTGGGAAAAACTAAGCTGAAATAAATTAGATTCATATTTAGTTATTATGCCATGACCAGGCTCTTTTTTTTTTTTTTTGCCTATCTTCACTTGTTGTTTGAAGTCTTTACCACTTTCAGGGATGAGCACAGTGCCCATTAAGCAATACCTCATGACTCTAGCTGCTCCTGCAGCAGAAAATAGGAACAGAAAAAAATATTTTTGTGGGAGAGCAGTATCCAAAAGTAAGTAAGAATTTCGTGCTGATTTGGCCCAGAAGAGCTTCCCCTCTGAGGACTGATGCAGAGACCCTCAGTTATTAGATGGTGGTCCACTCTTTTGTTGTTTATATTTGCCATGAGATGTCTTTCAGTAGAGTGAAAGGGCAGAGGAAAGAGCTTTGTGCTAGCTCTTCAGGTTACCAATTTGCCCTTAAGCCATTTGCATCATGCCTGGTTGTTTAGGAAATCTGAAGGGAATTCTGAAGGGAAAAGTATCTTGGGACGAACATTTCCTGAAGAAGAGATTTTGCTGATATTTTCCTTTGACACAGGGCTGCAAAAATATTTGCATTTGGTTGTTTTTTTAATACAACATGACAGGTCTCTGTAGGTCCCAGCTCAAAACTAGCATTTCTCCTACATCCCATCCCTTTTAGCTGTAATGAAGCAACCTTTCAGATTCAGAAATGACGACATGACACCTGTGAAAATACAAGATCATAAGTACCATGATGTCATCTTGAATCTGCGGGAGTTAAGGATAATTAAGAAAATTGCAGTGTCTTTATTTCACACTGCATATTGCCCACAACACAATCTCAAGAGAGCGAGTGTTGAGATAGTAAGAAGTGCAGCATACACGCTGCAGAGAGCTGAAATCTTTGCCAGCAGAGCTGAGCTGTATGTCACTGCTGAACCACCTCACACAGTCTGTGAAGCCCAAGTTCCCATTAAGTTCAGTCAACCTTGGACATGGTCCCAAAGGCACAGCCTAGAACAACATCTTGCATATATGCTGCATTTTCCCTCAAGTTTGAAGGCTTCTGCAGCTGATCTGCAGACAGTTATGGGCAGTTCTGGGACCAACCTGTCCCATTCTCATTCAGCTTTCGAACAATGGGCCCCAAGAGCCAAGCCTGACCTTCGCTTGGTCAGTATGGTTTTTCCTGCCCTGCGGAAACCACTTGAAGACCTGAGATCTGCACTTAAGCTTTCTCCTTGTTCAGGGCCTATCAGACTGAGGCTCCAAGCATTTCAGCAGAAACCAGAGGCATTCAGCGCCAGGATTTCAAAGGGCGAGGGCTATTTGTGCACATAATATTTGAATGCACATTCATTGCATGCTTAATCTGCCTCACGTGCAGGGGAAAATGGGCAGATTTGCATTTGTAAGATAGCCCTGGCATGCCCAGGAGCTTATTCAGCTGTGGCTACCATTTCTAACTTTGTGTGCTCCTCGCAACTCCACTTGTCCCCTTTGCTTGCAGAAAGGACAAGTGCACAGCCTGAGGAGGAATAAATTAGGCTTTAATTTTCAGTGACCTGCCCTTACGCCTTTTCTAGCCACTGGGGCCCTCGTTTCTATGGCCTCCTGAGGCTTGAGTGCCCTTGTCCATGCTTGGCTTCCCAGTGCACACGTGCAGGCTCTCTCACATCAAAGGCTTCAGTCAATCAGAGGAGCATCTCAGGAGGAGGTCCATCCTGTTCCTAAGCACTCAGGACAGGATTTTCTGCAGGTGAGGTCTGAGTAAATAACATCATGCTTCAGTGTGAGACTCTTTAAGGTGCTCTTGCCATAAAAGTGCACTGCTGACACTGAATGAATGATCTCACAAGAGAAACAATGGGAGGGAAAGAGGACACAATGTGCTGCAACCACTGGCATTGTCTTTGCCTGGGACAATTCAAATGACTTTGTGCTCTTTGTGGCTTCTTACTATATGGCTTTCACTTAAATCTGTCTACTCCATTCCCTGCAGAGACATTCACACTCTGGTTCATAGGTCCCCTGCTCTTTTCTCAGCTAAGGCAGGGTGTGTATCAGCCCCAGAGTTTTCTTTCATTCTGCTGACAGAGTGCTCTGAAAAGATTAGCAAATCATACCAACTCATCCTCAGTCACATTAGCCTACAGGAAGGGGATGCCCAGGGGGATTGATAACAGGGTCTGGATGATATTTATCTCCATGGCAGCATGAAGTTTACAAATATACTGACCATAGGACAATCACCCTTATTCTTTTATCCACTGAAGCAAACGTACTGTCATTTGAGGATAACTGATAGGTTGTCAGACATGTGGTCTTTAAAGGGTTAAAAAGGCCAGAGGCAGTGTGAGAAAGCTTTTTTCCACAACATTCTAACAAGCTGAACAAAATCCAGGCCTTGTTTAATGAGCACATATTTTATACAAATAAGCTCAAACGAGCTTACCCATCTCTAATTAAACTAGAAAGGAAGCATTTGTCCTAATTGGACTGCATAACTGAAGAATTAATTGTGTGGCTGCTTAGAATTGTGGTCTTAGGGCCCGGTTCACAGAAAATACCTTCATGGTAGGACATACTATATACAAGCTTGCTCATGTCTTTTTACCAACACAGAAGTCCATGTGTGATTTTGAGGCTTTGGTTTTGTGTTTTAAACAAAGACCATTCATGCAGTCATACATGAGCCTTAGTGGAAATTAAGTACAGTATTTCAATATTCTAATTAGGCCATGGAGTTCTCTATCTCTAGTAATTAGGGACTCAGTTAATTCCAAGAGTGCAATGCCACAGTAATTTTTACAAATATCAGAAGAGTGACGATTCCATTTACTCAGCTAGATCTGCAGAAACAAAAACCACAGTATGGGAATTTGTATTTCCATCCAGTGAGGTTTCTGCATGACACTACAAGAGACTTGAGAGCTGCTGGAGTAACATCTGCTATGTTCAGAGGGCACTCATTAAAACATGGCTTCCAAGCAGAGAAGGAACATTGCTAAACATTTTTTCCCTGCTAAACTTGCAAGTCTCTCCTGCTTCACTTACCAACTGGAGCAAGTTTCGACTGCTGACCATGCTGCACAGCCAACCCTGCTGTGAAAGTGAAATGAAATGCACTCTGCCTTGAGCACTGCCAGCAGGACTGTCAGCACAGCAGCTCCTGCTCCAAGATGTCTTTAGGTGATACATGAGACAGAGTGCAGTACGGCTGTCAGACACAAGCTGAGGCTTGTGGCAGGTTGGCAACCGTAGGAATCTCCTTTTGGCTTGTGAACTAAATACTTTTTATAGGACCCCTGCCTGAAACCTTGCTTGTCTCTGGCCAGACTCCTGTGACTTTGGTTTAGTTATTTTAAAACAGTGATTTAGGTGCTAGGCTGTCTTCAGAACTTTACTGTGAATGAGATCTTGAATTCCTTCAAAAGGCCTTTGGAATGCTTAGGCACACAGAAGAGAAACTGCGCTTGTGAAAACAACACCTTGAATGTTTCATATGCTCTGGCACTAGCATCTATATAAGGCTAATGTGAATTTTATCTTGGCAGGGACTGAGTATAATGTAGCCTTGAAGATTTGGCTGTGTATGAATATGAACAATAGTGAATACGAAGCGTCGAGTGATAAATTTACAGGATCATTCTGATTGTTCCAGTTGCAAGAAGAGTGTTGTTTTGCAGCACAGGCAGTAAATATGTGTTGTATTAACTGCTCCACTTTGGAATCTATCTGATCTTTCAACACATAGAAGGTTTATTTGTTAGACTCATTTCTTCTTCCTGTATCAGGTTCTCATTTAAAACTTCCAAAAGCGCCTATCTGTCTTTTCCTTACCTAGAGCCCTTTATCACTTGTGTCATGCCTGTTTTCACTTATTTTCTAAGATGTATGTGAAATGGACAGAAAAGTAGAGGATATTCCTAAATTAGACCCAGTAAATAGAAATACAGACCTGAAAATGCTACAAGACAAAATTAAAGAACTTCAAAAACCAATCTGTTTCCTACAGCCACTGCTGCAAATCTTTGCGAGTCAAATATAGCACGAGAAGTCATGGAAGCTGGTAGAATCTTTCCTTCTTTGTCCAGAGTAAACCTTTGCCTTTAATTGCAAGGTGTGCCACATATGTCAAAGATATGCATGCAGTTTTCTGTATGCTCTAAATTAAAATGAATGAGCATGAACTATAAACACTAGAACAAGAGCTGCAACATACTTCCAATGGGTCAAATTCTGCTTTAATGTTGTAGGACAACAAGTCAAAACCACCAGAGCTGAGACTTCCTTCATTCCTGGGTCCATGCTGAAAAGAGGTCTGAATCCACAGCAGCCAACCATCCTGTCTTCTAACTTCTAACACATGCCACCACGTGCTTCTATCATGTTGCTTGGATATGGTCAGAGGTAGAAACCTGTCCGCTCCTCATTTTAACAAATTCTTTATAATGAATCTCCAGTGAATGTACCAAACAGACGTTGTCGTTAAGGTTTAATGACTAAATCCTGAAGTTCATCAGCCTCATCTTTCTGTGGTCTTTAATGAGTCACTGTTAACTTAGGATTTCTGGTGGCATTGTGGAGGAAAGAAAACAGGAAAATGGGCTTTGACTCTCCTTCTTTCTGTATGATTCAACTGTAATGATTAATGCCCGGGATTTTAAATAAGACCAGAAGGAGAATGAATGTACATTTTTGTTACAGGTAAAACAAAGCATCAAACCTACCTTCTAAAGATTTCAAAAATATATGAAATTCTGAAGCAGCTGAGTAAAAAACTGTGTACTCATAGGATGTGTGGACTGTGCAGTCAAGGGCCTGTGGAGGATTACTACATTGCCTTTTGTCTGTACAACTGCCAATGGTACATGGCCACAGTATAAGAAAAAAAGTCTCTGTGTAAAGTATGGTTTGAAAAACGAGCTTTCTATTCTGTGTAAAAGGGCTCAATGGTTGTAGTCCAATCTGTGACTTAAATGAAGACTGTAATTTTCTGTTTGGTCTTCTGTGGGAAATACATTGCGCTGCCAAAACCTTGACACATTATCTGGTGCAGTTGGCTAGTCTGCTGCAAGGAGAGGAGTCTGCAGCAGTTCAGAGTCCAAACTGACTCACAGTGATAGGGAAGAGAATTACTCTCTTGAGAAAAGTCTGGTCTTTGCCTGGCAACATGTTCATACTATCCGACTCCTGTCAGTAGAGGAAATAATTCTGTAGTAGAGTTACGGGAATGTCTGTTAAGAACTTACATCTATCCATGGAAAAGATTTCTTGCACTGTTAGGTAACAGACAAAATGTACCTCCTAGCCACTACTTTTCATGTATGTAGGCAACCATGAAATTCAATGTTTTTAATTTAGCCACTTCAAATTATTGTGTAGCATTACTCATTGCTTTCCCAATACAGTCTGTATATCTTGGCTGGTAGTCCATCTATCTCACCACAGGAATGAAGAGTTAAAAGCTTCCATCATTCACACTGGTGTAAATGCTGAGAAAGTACTTGAGACCAGTAGAGTCATACTGGATTTATGCAGACATATGTGACAGCAAAATTAACTGTCTATTTAATGCCAGCACAATTTTATGTCACCTAATGATTCAGACTCCGTTTCTCAGTTCATTGCATTGGACAAGTTAAAACAGTATTTGATGCATTCTTAAACAGCAAGGTGTAATTTATGATAATACAGTTAGAAAAGAAACACAAGAGAAAGGAATCAGTTAGACTGGGAGGGCATAAAGAGCTGCTGATAGAGCCAAAAAGGAAAATGAATAAAAATCCCAGGGTTAAATACAGGAAGGTTTTGCCTCTTGATGAAACTCATCTTTCTTTTTCAGTTGACAAATGATCATAAATTCAGCAGTGCTAAAGCACCTGCCTCTCTCAAGGTCTTGTGACAGAGGTAGCGTATGTTGGCTCTTTAAGGGTGCCTGAAAGTAGAACAGGCCCAGACTGTTTTGGGAATGGGCTATTGACACTGATTTATGCCTTGTATGACAGATACAGCAGAGAAGACAGATTTCTTGTTAATAGGAGTCTTCTATGGAACAGCATGTTCTGTGTAACCCTCTCGTGCAAGAGAGCTTAGAGATACAGTGTACGCAATCAAAATACAGCTGCAGGCAACATATGTAATCAGTGAAGACATGTTGAGCACAGGCCAATCTTGGGAAAGCTGTAGGTGATGTTTTCTCTGCATATAGATGAGGTCTGCCAGTGATAACTTGTGTCTTGAACCAATTTCCTGTTCAGAAATTGTGTGCTCAGAAATTGTTCAGAAATCATTGTTCCTGAAACAGCACCTTCTTATGAAGGGATGCTTAAAATTATGGTTGTGGGGATGGAAAGAAAATACTTCTTCACATGCTTTGTGCTTTTCTGCCGCAATGAGAACATGAGTTAATCATGCAAGACTTTCTGGAGCCAATGTAAATCATCCAAGTTGTGCTGACAGCATTAGGGCTGTGCCTTTTAACGCCAATTGAGAGTTTGCCTATGTCTCTTTAGAAAATCGAATTTTCTCAGTTTGTTGCTGCAGCTAACACATAAACTTAGAAATGAGGAATCACTTCATTGAGTGCATTACCTTGGCCAGGCGCATCTTGAAAAGTTGAGTGAAGAAAGGATTCTGATGTGGCTTAGAAAACAAGTAGTCTCTCCTCTTTCTCTTCCTTTGCATCTCCATGTTTTTCTCTTATTCCTGTAAATGAGTACAATATTTCTAAATATCAAAATCTCCTGCAGCTTAAAGTAATAGAGACATAGTCTCCAGTTGTTAAGATTCATGGCATGAGCCCATTGCTCATTTGGATCTTGCCAACTTGCCTCCTTTACTGTGATGAAGTTTTCAAGAATGATCTTGCACTAACACGTCAACAGTGCAACCTCTTTCCTGTAGAGTATAATTTGAAAGTCTTTGTTTGATTTGCTGATGTCCCAGTTACAGAAAACCTTCCTAACAAGCTAATGCTTCGTTACTCTTTCAGATTGTACTATTGGAAAAAGGTAAAATGCAAAATGGGGGGGTTGGGGAGCAGGGGAAACAATCCAGAGGAATAGTTGCATGGTCAGATGGCTCAAGGAAAAGAAAAAAAAAAAAGGAAAGATCAACAGAACATAAGCTCAATTTGTTGAGACAGTCTAAAATTACTTTCAGCTTCTAATATGTTTCACTAGCCTAGCTGTGAAATGCTCAGAGCTTTATGGTGCTTTAAAATACCTTTCCAGGAATAGCAAGAATATTAAAGTTATTCTTTTGGTCTTGCTTCCTGTAATATTCAGACAATCACATTTTGTGTGTGTGCATAAATACGCCTTAGAAAAACATGTGACTGGGCAGAGAAGGTAGACTGTATAATGCCTCAGGGTGAATAACTTTGCAGAGCTTCTTCCTGGAAGCTCATCTTGAGGGCATAGACAGATAAAAGCACTCTGAGGTAATTTTTTTTTTCTTTTGCTAAAATGAAATTAGAAGAAGGGACAAATCATACTTTGATCAAGCTATATGATCCAACTATTTGAATCAAAAGCAGTCTTTATTCTGCTGGGGTTACCTTCTAATTTATATTCCTTTGTGGTATACAAAGCCAGAAAATATCAAATGTTTCATATCTGAATCCTCTCCTTAGGGGACTACTCATTATTTCCCACATTCTAGCTATACTGGATGAAATGTATAGATGGGACGAGAGTAAAAGATGCTGCAGAGGGCTATTTTGTGTCACAAAACCATACCACATTGATAGCCAAATTCTGTATTCCCTATCTATCTTTACCCTTAAGATAATTTACTTATTCCTGATTGACCTAAGATAATATGAACACTTTGGAAATCCTGGTGGCAAACAGAGCATCTCCTGTTCTCTTGCACTACATAAGCTATAGACATGATGCAGCAACGTGCTCACTAGCTCAAGAGAGAAGACAACAGTAACATAGATATAAGAAAGCAAAACATGATCATAGAATCATAGAATCATAGAATCATAGAATCATAGAATCATAGAATCATAGAATCATAGAATCATAGAATCATAGAATCATAGAATCATAGAA